>NC_137461.1:177023448-177506448 GCF_964235325.1 Thermobia domestica | reverse complement strand
TTTTCCTCCTAACCGTCTAAGAGAGGATCTGAAGAAAACTTAAAAGCGATTCTTTATTTGTCTCATCGATCCTGATCACCGGTCTCAGGCCCAAAGTAAGGCTGTCTTAGCAAATTTACATCGCACTTTTACACTAACGATGGTAATTATCAACCACGGAACAGCACTCAAGCTAACCTGGCATTCCTGACATTATGTTATCGGCTCTTTTGACATCCTTGACATATTTGCTTTCCTTTCTCATTTTGTATTCGGGTATGTTTGCTATGTTTCCGTGCTTCAGAACACTTTTTGTAAAATCCCTGAAGCCGCGGACGAAGTCTGCAGACTGTGAGATTCTGTAACACTTCTGTGAAATTCTAGAAGATCCAAATTACGTAAGTACAAGTTCCGATAAAGTTTCCAACTAGCAACTAAAGCAGTTTCCACAACATTCGTAAATTAGTTCCAATTCCACTTATTTCCCTTCACCTTGATTGGGTATAGGCTCATCAATTTGTATATAAATCTACGCCAGTCTTGTATTTGTTATATGAAGCAATACATGCAGGCACTTTGATGTTTTCTTTACGCCCTTTGTTATTTCATGTTACTGTTTCCACACAATCAATGGAATCACTATTCGTTACAACAGTCCAATCAGTTATGATTATTATTTTGTAATAACGTCCACGCTTTTTAGAAAAAAAAATTGACATGAAGACGATATTCATGTAAATTTAAATGGAGGTATAAAGACAAGGTATAAAATATGAAAGTGGTGCGTTTTTATGTTTAAATCTTTTATTAAATAATATAAATGAGCGGCTTTGGTCCCGGAAGAGAAACGAAACCATCGCAGGACACATTAACAATGGCGTAATTGCGTAGCATTTAAAAAATCGTGGATTAACTTCTCCTTTTAATAAGAGGAGCGTATCACCAGTGATGAAAATTTTCCGATGTTTAGGAATGTTCGATTTTTAATTAGTAAATTACTTTCCAAAAATGAAGCAGTAAGTTGTCTCTAAAATTCTGCATACGTCTTCGCTGCATATAGCGGAATATTATGGCAAACTGGCTAGAGTACATTCACACTCCACCTAAGAGCTGATAGTTTTGGCAAGCAGACAACTCCGTCTGTAATTCTTCAATAATTCATTATCAAGTACCAATATTCTATTTTACGCTTTTGCATACAGAAAATAAGTACAATAAAAGTGGACGAAATACGTGTTATTACATTAGATCAGCCATTGTACTTTAAAGGTGTTCAAATCATAACTGCAGCTAAGGAAATTTCTCAACCATCCAAAAATGAACCGCCGTTATTAGGTTTCCACTTTATTTCTAGGCACGATTGGATACATTATGTCATGAAATTGTATTGAATAACCTTGGCGTATCACCTTAGTAGATTGCTTAATGGTCATTACTACTAAAAATCATTGAGAACTCGCTTCTAGACTTTGCTGGGCGACCTTTACGTGTATTTATGAAGAGATTTACAACCTTCTAAGGGGATGACAAAATCTAAGACCTGCGATCTTATTCAACAATTTGTGGATGATAGAATCAATATGCAACATATACAAGGAAATGAAGCTGCAAGAAAAAGACGATATCTAGGTATCTCAAAATTAAGACAATGACCTTTAGCGAACCTGTAAACTTTGGCTGCAGTACGTAGAGAAGGTCAAAATCCTATTGATATTCATCCAAAGGCACTAGATCGAGCAGGGGATTAGAAATGTCATTTGTAGGCAATTAAATTAATGTTTCCATTTTCTCACGCAGCTGGTCGTCTTTTCTATGGAATATTAGCACATCACCTCATTCAGAAGATGGAAGCCTTGGAGGCAACTACGGTACCAGATGATTACAAGAAATTAAGATCTCAAGGGACTTTAAAAATTCACAGAAATAGAGTTGCAAAGTTATAAGTGATAACATTATCGAACAGTGCTTAATGAGGCCACGAAATTTTCTGAAGGATTAACTCAACGTCAGACACTACGTTAGTAAGATTAATCCTTATTTCAGAAAAACTGTAATGATAACAGAAGTGAAAGGACTTTGTGACGGTAAGGTGCATAAGGCGTGCTAATAATCTGTGGGTTGTTTTTCTTGTTGTTCGGTAAGGCTTGTAAGTTTTTTCTAAAAATTTAGGTCATCATTGTACATCGCCATGTAATCTTTAACTCCTAATAGCTTCCAGTCAGTAAAATGATTCTATATGGAATCGGAGCCCCAGAAACTTCTGAAGGTCTTAAAAATGGAGCAGTAGTCTTTTAGTGTTACTTATCTCACATTATAAAAAGGCGTACCATTTTAAAAAACGTGAATTTACTTCTCCCTCTAATAAGACGAGGGTGTCACAGATGTATAGCTTTATGAGTGAAGACGATTAATTCTTACGGGTAAGACAGCATTGACACGCCAAGTACTTGAGTATATACCACTAGATAAAGCCTAAAGATCACTGTGAGAGATAGGTAGCGTTATTAATATAGCATCTTGAAGAAGTGAGTCAAGTTACAGAAGACGCCTCGAAAATTTTTATAGACACAAGTTTAACTTTCTTGGCTAATCGAAAGTTAATCGCAGTCTCATTTACTTCCTTTGCACAGGAGAGTAAGTTCTCGAACACTATTCCCAAGACCAGAAATTATTGCTTCTGGTCCGAGATGTTGGAAGTGAGCCTAGGAAGTTTTCCGTGTTTCAGGTGTAAACTGAAAATCTCCCAAAGTTACCTAACTACATAAAAAAAATTCTGCCAATTTTAAATTTTGTTGATGTCTCTGTTCTACTCCTGTTCGTCCTTGCCTGTATAACTCCTTTGTATCGTGAAACAGTTCTTTACTACGCTAGCTTTAGTAATTATCGGCAGGACTAGTCTCACAGATTCTACCATCTAATCACATACCTAATTACATAAGGATCATCTAGTAGAGATTCAGTGCAACAACTTGGATGGGTATCCTTTACAACCTTACTACAGTAAGTGTAATATATCTGTTATAGAAAATACGAAAGCCTCGTTGGCTTCTGTGTGAAAAAGAGCTTGATACAGCCGCAAAGGAACAATGCGCTGAGCAGTAAGCATTGATTATTCGTATGTCGTATAAAAACCTAGGACAATAATTTGAAACCAACTGGGATCGACGTGTAGTAGAGCTTTCATTCTTAGGACTCCGTCTTGGATAAAAATGTACATGGAATCTTTGTATGTGCGGAATATCCAAACATTGCTCTTTATTAAGAATGTTAAACTATGATTCTTAGTAGGAGAATTGAGAACTAAACGGTAGTTACACAATTTTAAGTGTCCTTGCAGATGGCAGAATCCTTTGAGGAAGTAAACTGTTGTTTAACATCTTAACAGACAACAATAAAAAATTAATAATTGTTATAAACGTAATATTGAATAGTTCTGTAGTACGCGAATGTTATATCTAATTGAGTTGGTTTAACTCATCAAATTAAATGTGTTCTGCTACAGTTTCGTTTTCTCATCGGGTACCAATGCCGCTCATGTTAAAGGATTCCAAAATATGTAAACAGAATAATAAACCGCCACCATGTTATATGCCTGGTCATTATACTTCATTTAAATTTACATCAAGATCGTTTTCATGTCCATTTTTCTTAGGTCTATAAGGTGGGGACTTAATTACAATACATTAAACATAACTGATTGGATCAACAATTAAGCCTTTGTCAATAAGAGAATGATTTTCTACAGCTGTTGTTCGTCATCATCTATATCAGACTTTCTTCCGATCCTATCAGACTTCCTATCAGACTTCTTACATAATATCCTGGTTTTACACTAAAATGTGGCTCGTTCACAATCTTACCTTACATTCACTTTTTTTCTACAGGTAAGTAAGCTTATCCGGCTGGAGCTGATATGAGCTACGTGGGTCCTGAGAATGGTATACAGTAACTTTATTCGGTTGGGTTTATGCTTAGATTTTTTCGCTCCTGGACTTGTAGGTACTTCCGAGTTGATGTTTCACAGCTGCCGTGTTAGTAAGGGGAAAAGTGGCGATACTGATGATTTGGAACTACTTCCTTGTTATACCGTCAAATGGGGTGAATAGAAACACATTTTTGGCTATATGAGAATATAAGTCTGGTAATGTTAAAGATTTCGCGTATCAGATTATTCCAAAAGAAAGGTCTTAATATGCTAATGAATTTCAGTAAACGTCATATTATTTTATCAACTCCACTTTTCTTCACCTTGATTTTTCTTAATGTTTCTATTCACCCCTACCCATGGGGTGAATAGAAACAATTACTTTATTTTCATTGTTGTTTCTTTTATACTATTGGAAAGGTAAAAAAGAAACAGCGTATTTGTTGAAACGAACTATTTTTTGATACCTGCAAGATATTAGTTCAATACAACCAGTATTACATAAGTTACAAACTTATAAAACAATACAATGCACAATATAGGTATAAACGACCATATAGTTTTGATGATATTTGAATAAGATTTAAACCACTGAAATCATCAGGGAAACTTATCATGAGTTGAGTTGATTTTGAGGTTTACGTCCCGTTCAGCAGCGAGGCTATATAAGACGTGGACCTACTGATTAACGTAGAATCAGAACTACATGAGCTCCCGCCAGGAATCGAACCCGGGTCTCCCACGCCAAAGGCGCGTACGCTAACCGCTTAGCCACGAAGGGGCCCGAAAGTTATCATATACTTAAAGCGTGCTGACGAACTCCTAATAAAACCCAACAGTTTCGTTCTGAAAATTTCATTGTTTATGTGCTCTCTTATAAAACACTCCCACATATGCATCATGTTCCCATTTTCGCACTTGGGTGCTGAATAGTCTCATCGAGTTTTAGCTTCTCATTTTACCACAGCAAAATCACCAGCTTTAGAAAACCATCATCTAGTTCGTGATCGTCTGGAATGTTGTCTTCTGGAGTGTTGTCTTTCTCCTCTTCCGACAATACAAATGTAGGTTGAGTTTCGTTGTGATTTGATGAAAATGTATCATTTTCAAAAAACAAACCAAAACTCTTACCAAAAACATCTATTCGTACTCTCTTCTTCCCTTATTTAATTTTTTCATCTTCTCTCATGCTCCTGAGAAGATCCATAAGGGGACGGTTTACAGTCTAAGATGACTTTTGCTGTTCTGTTTCTTCTCGTTCATTGTCTTTTTTTGGCAACATCCTCAGTATTTGGTCTCGACAAAGGGGAAAAATTCCACACTTTTCAAATCCAGCCCTGATATTTTCCTCCTCCATGTAAGGCCAATAACCTACATGTGAATCCTTTACAAGCTTACGACCATAAGCGTAATACAACTGTTAAGCAAAATTGTTAAGCTTGGTCAGTCAGAAAAGCAGCTTGGTACAGCCGCAAAGGAACAAGGTGCTAAGCACATTGCATTGATTATCCTTATGTCGCTTATACCTAGGGCAATAAATTGAAAAGAACTGGAATCGAGGTCTCTAAGAACTTTCATTCTTACGACTCCGTCTTGGATAAAAATATACAGTACACCTTAGCCGTAAATCTCCATATGGCTCTACCATTTAGAAGTGTCACCCGCTGTACATGGTGTTTGCATCTACGGAATATACAAAAAACGTTTTTTATTAAGACTGATAAACTTTGCTTCTTTGTAGGAGAGTCGAAAAGTAAACGGTACTTACACAATTGTAAGTGTCCTTGTAGATGGCAGAATTTTTGGAGTCAATCATCTGCTGTTGAACATCTTAACAAATATACAACCAGACAATAAAGAAATGTTATCAACGTACAATTGAATTATACTGTAGTACTCGAATGTGATATCCAAATAAATTAGTTTCGCTCTTTAAATTAAATGTGTCTTGAAGGTTTCGTTTTCTCTGCGGGTACCAAAGCCGTTCGTGTTAAAGGATTACAAAATATGTAAAGAATATAATATACTACCATTATGATTTATACCTGATCTTTATAGCTTCATTTAAAGTTACATCAAGATCGTCTTTATATCCGTTTTGCTTTTTCTATAAGGCGTGGACGTTATTACATTATAATAATCATAACTGATTGGATCAACAATTAAGTCGTTGTCAATGACACATTGGTTTTCTACAGCTGTTGTTCGTCATTATCTATATCAGATTGTCTGCGTATCTGCCATTTGTACATGAACTGCTTTGGCAGAATGCACAAAACCTTGAATAATTCATATCGGCTCTTTTACACTAACATGTTGTCTGTTCACAATCCTATCTTGTTGTCACTTTATCTACAGGTAAGTAAGAATATCCAGCTGGAGCTGATGGTAGCTGTGGGTCCTGGAATTAGCATATCTTCTTTTACACACCAACCTCTATCGATTTGGTTCATGTTTAGACCATATCGCTCCTGGACTTTGAGGTATTTCCGAGTTGGTTGCTCCACAGCTTCCGTGTTAGTAGAGGAAAAAGTGGTCATATTGAAGTTTCGTAACTACTTTGTTGTTATACCTGATATGGCTTATACCAAAGAGGACATGTTTTCCTCTCCGTAAATGTGAATAAGATATGTCTTAATGTTGACTATTTTGTCAGGATTGAGATATGGTTGGTTGAAGACTCTAACTTGCACTATTCATTTTCTTTTTGAAGAATCTTGTAGGCAGCCAACTGTTTCTCCTGAGTATAGTTAAGGTCGTGTCACAGCATGTTCCATCATAAAAAAAGTGAAAGCCGTATTTTAATGGCGCCAGAGTTTCGTTTAATTTAATGATTTCATAGCATTTCCTTTCAGATCTGCTTGTATGTGACCATAAAAGAGGCAGCAACTGATCAAAAAGTATTCTAGCAAGATTCTTAAAAGATTTGAATTCGGACATTCAACAGCTACAGATTTCCCGTTTGTAATTTCTTCCATTACTGCTGTCAATATACGACTACCTTTTGCTCCTTGTTTATCTCAGAACCCACAATGGTTTTAGCGAAGCTTTCACAATATGAATAGCTATTCAAAGTTTGTTTGAGAAAAGCAAATCGAGACGCGAGACGCGTGGGAAGATGATTAACTCTTTCGAGTAAGACTGAATTTACACACCGAGAGCATGAGTATATACTATTAGAGGGGAGAAGGAAGTTAGAATTACGAAATGTGATACCATATTCTTATCAAAACAACCCGTTACGGAAGTTAGAATATAATGAATCGGTTTAATAGTAAGCTTAACTATTTTCTGTAGGAGATTACTTTTTTTTATTAAAGAAGTTGGATATGGAGTATTTTCACCAAGAGACTTCTGAAATGAATGACTTTTCTGTTCTACGAAATGTGTGGCACTTAGTTACTAATCAAAGAATACAGTAAGCTTATATGAAAAGATTGTTTGTTTAGCTCACAGTTTGGTTGCTTTGTGATGAACAGTGTTACTAAGTTGGTAGCGATAACATGACTGACTATTCCGTAAATTTTTTCCACCTAATCGTGTATCTCAAACGAACTTAAAATTGAATCTTTATTTCTCTCATCGATTAAATCACCGGTCTCAGGCACAAAGTAAGGCCGTTTCGGAGGATAGAATATAATGTAATACTACGTCGTGTACTTTTGAATCGAGAAGATTCGACTTTTAGTTGAGAAGATATGGTCAAAAACTAACACTATGAATTCGTAGAGGCGGCAATTTTTATAGCCGACATATTGGATTCTCACGATCTGTCAGAGTGATGCCATTTCGATTCCTGCTTAGTTGGATCAGGGAAACTACATATCCGAGTGGCACCTTATTAACACAAAGTGCAGGATACTTCTTGTAAGATCCCCTACTAAGTAAGCCCGTTACGGAGGTAGGAATGTAATGAATGGGTTTAATAGCAAGCTTAACAATTTTCCGTAGCAGTTATATTACGCTCATGGTCGTAATCTTGTAAAGGATAATGGCCTGAACTCTAGTAGGTGATCCTTATGTAGTTAGGTATCTGATACCTTGTAGAACCAGGCCAGTTTCTCTTTTCCTGTGAGAGTGGTCCTGCCGATGAAATACTAAAGCTAGCTTAGTAAAGGATTGATTCGAGATACAAAGAAGTTTCCCGGGTCCGGTATATCAGGTGTAGAACAGACATCAACAAAACTAATAAATGACTTTTTTTTGTACCTTTTGTACCTTGTGAGATTTTCAGTTAAGTACACCGGAAAGATATAAAACTTAAGATCACTGTGGACATGTTCAACCAGAAACCTGAATCCTCCCCTTGGGTATGGTGTTCGAGAACTTACACATCTTGATGCCCAAAGAAATTAAAAGAGACTGCGATAAACTTTCGATTAGCCTGAAAGTTAAACTAGCGTCTTTAAAAATTTCGAGGCGTCTTTTGCAACCTTGACTCACTTCATGAAGATGCTTTATTGATAACGCTACGTATCTCTCACACTAATCTTTAGTAACTAGAATTTTAAATAATCTCTGGTTCGCAAGGTTCATCTTGCACTACAGACTGCCATATCGCAGACTCATATTAAGTTTATTGGAGTATTTGAATTTGCGAATTTTCTCAACGTTTTCTCACAGGTGAGTAAATTTCTAGTAACCTTCCGCTCAGGAGCAAACTAGTGCACAATCTGTATTATCTTTTCAGACACATTACATATCAAAAACCGAATGATCATCAAGAAGAATTTCTGTAATCTTATTTATTAAATTCAACACTACCACATCTCGCTGACGTGAATATAGCTTCCGTGTCCTGTACACCAACTCAAAGGTATTTTCTCAAGAGCAGAAAGGAACTCCATAACATGTACCCCATTAATCGCCAGCAGTTGAGGCTTACGAAGTGTCATTTGGCCTGGTATGATTGCGAACATATTCATGGCCGTTGACCATAGCCATCCTAGTTCACCAAGTAGATTCCTTTACGAAAATGAAGTAGCAAATCGACTGTAGATTTTCTTAATAGGTGTTCGCTGCATATAGCGGAATATTATGGGAAACTGGCCTTCACACTCCACCTAAGAGCTGTTAACACTGGCAAGAAGAAAGTCGAAACACAAAGATATGTGCTTAGATCTGTACTTAGATCTATTGAGAGTGCTTCCTGCTGAAGAAATCCACTTAGCACACATAACGATCTCACCTATTTCTTGATTGTTACCCTGATAAAAGCTTTTTAATCCAATGAGTCATGGACTTACAAATATATTATTTAAACAAAGTCTCATGTATGTTAACACTCTCGGCTATAAAATATGCATTTGATTATGTGCTTGCTGTTTACTAGGGCTTACGTACAGAGGTGAGTAGGATTCATTTCGTTCCGGTTATTCATTATTAATGTTTTCCCGTCGGTATCTTGTATAACTTTCTATGGAACCCATTATAATCTTACCTCCGAAGCAGCCTTACTTTGGGCATGAGACCGGTGATCTAATAATGAATGACACAAATAAAGAATCGGTTTTAAGATCTTTTTAAATCTTCTCTTAGACGGTTAAATGGAATATTATTTCGGTATAGTAGTCCTGTGTTCGCTACCACCTTTCGAAAACTGTCATCACAAAGCAACCAAACTGTGGGCTAATCAAATAATCTTTTCATATAAGCTCACTGTATGCTCTGATTGGAAACTAAGAGCCTCACCATTCTTAGAGCAGAAAGGTCATTCATTTCAGAAGGCTCTTCATGAAATTCTCTATATCGTACTTCTTGAATGAAAAAGTAGTCTATCACGGTAGCATTGTCTTGATAGAAATATCATAACACATTTGGTAAGTATGAAATCCTTTTCCCTTCTAATGCTATATACTCATGTTCTTGGTGTGTCAAGGCTGTCTTACTCGGAAGAATTAATCAAATGTTCACTCGCTTCTTGCGTCTCGATTTCCTTTTTTCAAACTACATTTGGAAAGCTATTCATCTTGTAAAAACTTCGCCACATCGATTGTTAAATGCTGAGATAAACACCTCTACTTTTATATAAGCACAGAAGTCCGTCTGTAATTCTTCAATAATTCAACATCAAGTACCAATACTCTATTCTACGCTTTTGCATACAGAAAATAAGTACAATAAAAGTGGACCAAACACTTGTTATTACATTAGATCAGCCATTATACTTTAAAGGTGTTCAAATCGTACCTGCAGCTAAGGAAATTTCTCAACAATCCATAAATTAACCACCGTTATTGGGTTTCCACTTAATTTCTCGGCACGATTGGATACATTATGTCAGGAAATGGTATAGAAGAACTTTGGCGTATCCTGTTTGGGTATCCTGTACGCTAAGAAAACATTAGTGAAAATGCTGAATGGCCATTACTACTCAAGATCATTGAAAACTCACTTCTAGACTTTGCTCGGCGACCTTTACGTGTATTTACGAATAGATTTACAACCCTCTGAGGAGATGACAAAATCTAGGACCTGCGATCTTATTCAACAATTTGTGAATGTTAAAATAAATATGCAACATATACAAGAAAATGAAACTGGATGAAAAAGATGATATCTAGGAATCTCAAAATTAAGACAATGATCTTAATCTCAGGTGCAAGTAGAGATTTGAACACCTTTCCAGTATAATAGTTGATCTAATCTTATAACACATGCGATTTGTCCATTTTTCTAGCACTTATATAATGTATTCAGAAGAGTAGAATAATATAGTATTGGTACTTGATGGTATTGGTATTTGTACGTGTACACTGAAGGACTACACTGCATATATCAAAAGGAGTTGTTATATCTCACAATTCTACAATCGTTGTAGCGAAGCTTTTACAATGTGAATATCTATTCAAAGATTGTTTGAAAAAACAAAATCGAGACGTGAGACGCGAGTGAAGACAATTAATTCTTACAAGTAAGACAGCATTGACACACCAAGGACATGAGTATATACCACTAGAGGGGAACTTAAACAGAGTGTGCGATTATGGCAGTCTGTAGATGAACCGTGCGTGCCAGAGAGATTTTGAGGTTGTATAGACTAAATGTGAGTGGGAGAGATTCGTAGCGTTATCAATATAGTATCTTGAAGAAGTGAGTGAAGTACAAAAGAGGCCTCCCTATTCATCCAAAAAGACTAGATCGAACAGGGGAATAGAAGCATCATTAGTAGGCAATTAAATATTGCTTCAGTTTTCTCACGCAGCTGGTCATCTTATCTATGCAAAATTTGAACATTACTATACTCAGCATATGGAAGCCTTGGACGCAACTACGGTATCAGTTGATTACAAGAAATTAACAACTAATGTAACTTTCACAATTCGAAGAAAAAAGGCTCTCTGGAGCGAAGTTTCAAGTGATATGAATATTGAATCGTGCTTCAGGAGATGATTGACTCCAAGGATTCTGCCACCTGCAAGGACACTTAAAAATCAGTAACTACCGTTTAGTTGTCGACTCTCCTACAAACAATCAAAGTTTAACAATCTTAATAAAAAACGATGTTTGAATATTCCGTACATGCGTACACTGGATTTACATTTTTATCCTAGACTTGGTCGTAAGATTAAAAGCTGTACTACAGGTGGAACCATGTTGGTTTAAAATTATTGTCCTCGGTTTTATACGACATAGGGATCATCTATTCTCAACAATTTGTTCTTTAGCGACTGTACCAAGCTGCTTTGCCGACAGAAGCCCACAAAGCTTACCAACTCTTCGTATCAGTTATTTTACACATATAGTAGTCAGCATGTAAAGGATTCACATGCATTTTATTGGCCTCAAACTCTAGTAGTGTATCCTTAGGTAACTAGGTATTTTATTACCTTGTAAAACCATGCCAGTTTCTCTTAACCTTTCAGACAAGTCCTGCCGGTGAATTACTAAAGATTCGCGATACAAACAAGTTATACAGGCCTGGTAGAACAGGTACGAACACCCAAATCAAGAATATTATCAATTGACAGACTTTTTTTGTCTATAAAAAATTTCGATGAGTCTTTATCAAGATGCTATATTGATAACGCTATGTATCTCTCACAAAAACCTTTAGGCTAAAAAAACCTTAAAATCTCACTGGCTCACGCTGTTTATCTTGTACTACAAACTTCCATAATAGCACACTCTAATTAAGCTTACTGGAGGATTTGAATTTCTGAAACTTCTCAACGTTTTCTAACCGCTGAGTAATTTTCAGGTAAGCTTCCGCTCAGTAGCGGACTAGTGCACCAACTGCATTTGCTTTTCGACATCTTTCATTTCTGACACGGAATCATCAACAAGAAGAATTTCTGTAATCTTATTTATTAAACTAAACACTACCTCATCTCGCTGACGTGAATAGAGCTTACCTGTCCTGTCGACCGACTCAACAGCAGAGAGCTACTCCACAAAGTGTACCCGATTAATTGTCATGAGTTAAGGCTTGGGAAGTGTACTCATCCCTAACATTCAAGAGGCTGACATGTGGCCTGGTATGTTTGCGAGCATATTCCTTTACTATAAAAAAAAAAAAAGCACAAGTCGACTGTACAATTCTGCATTGGTGTTCGCTTCAGATAGCGGAATATCATGGCAAACTGCCTACAGTACATTCCCAGCACAGTCCACCTAAGAAGCGTAACACTGGCAAGAAGAGAGTCGAAACACGCAGATATCTATACTTCAGACTGTTCTCAGAGAACATTGTATTAGCAAGTGCAGAACTTCACGAAACATTTAGACAATATTTTACTAAGAGGGGATTTCGAGATACGTGTTGCACTTTTATCAAAACGAATGCAACCAGTTAGCATGAACTACAACCAACCAAACATAGTAATATTTTATATGAAGCGTAGTGAGATTAGGATTTTTCTATTGCAACTCACACGCTGTAATACACTAAAATCTGTCAAAACATTACTTACACATCGCAAAAGATTTAAGATTATCTACAAAGCTGCCGGCTGTGGCTTTCTGCAGAAATAAAGGTGTTACTAATTGTAGATATCAGGATGCATTTAGATAAAAAAAAAAAAATAAAAAATAAAAAATAAAAAAAAAAATAAAAGCAATAGATGTCGTGATCCGCCTCAATAATTGCATTACAACGAGTGCAATCAACCTACTTGCAGTACAATCGACTAGATCGGGTGGATAGAAATGGGAAAACTATAGTAGCTAATATATTCGTTAGGATTTGCAAGTTCGAAATATTTGAGTGACATGCGAAATCTAGTGACGTGCTAAACAAGAAGTCATTACCTGAAAAAAAGGAATATCACGGTTAGTTCGTAAGTTATTGCTTTCGTAAAATTAGTGAAGAGAAAGCGCGTTTAAATGATGGACAAGTTGATGTGTCACTTGGGATAGGGCAAGCATCACTGAGCTGGTGAAGCTTTTTGTAATGTGCATCTGTAAAGTCAGAAATCAACATATATGAGAACATTAGCTCCGATGTCTCTTGACTTGATTGTAATAGTATTCTTCGTTGTATCAAAGAAGATATTAATCAGGGTTGAAAGCGATCTGTGAGTGATGTGGTGATTAAAAAAATAAATTTGAGCATGAACGAGGATGTTCGATTTTTAGTTAGTGGATTAGGGTGCAAATGGCGTGCCAATAGTTTCTTTCGAGGTGTTTGGTAAGGCTAAACGGTTTAAAGGTTCCATCGTAAATTCTGAGTAATTTAGAAGTCAGCAGCGGACCTTGGCATGCATTCCGTAATTCCTGGTGGCTTACAGCTAGTAAAAAAATTCAACACCAAACCGGAGGCCGCAGGATCTTGTGTTGCGTACGTAAAACTTAAAAACGAATCAAAAGTGCTTTTAGAGCTACTTAACTCACATTATAAATTGGCGTAGAAATTACAAACCTTGGATTTACTTCACCCTTTAATAAGAAGAGGGTATCGCATACGCATAGCTTTGGGTCCGCACCGCAGTTTGTTTTAGGTAGGCCCTTGGGGTTGAAAAAGGTTGCTATACCATATGTAATTCTTAGGTATTAATTTATCATATAATCAAGCAATTGCTATATTTCCCGTTCATATGCAACTACAATACTATTCGAGAGTGCTTCCTGCTGAAGGTATCTACTTAGCACTCATAACACTCTCTCGTTTTTCTTGATCGTTTCCTGATAGAAACTGTTTAATCTAAAGAGTTGTGTTGTTATGGCAAAATTATTTAAATAAGTCTCCTGGGTGTTAACCCTCGAAGCTACCAAATATGCATTTAGTTAGCGTCCTTGGTGCTCAAAAGGCTTACGTACAGAGTTGTGTAAAATCACTAGGTTCCAATGTATCATTAATAATATTTTCCCGATTGTTTCTAGTAAAACTTGTTATGGAACCCATTTATTATAATCTAACCTCCGTAACAGCCTTACTTAGTAGGGGATCTTACGGGAAGTATCCTGCACTGTGTTATAAAGGTTCTACTAGCATATGTAATTTCACTGATCCAACTAAGCAGGAATCGAAGTGGCATCACTCTGACAGATCGTGAGAATCCAATATGTCAGCTATAAAAAATGGCCGCCTTTACGAATTCATAGTGTTGGTTTTAGACTATATCTCTTTAACTAATTGTCGAATCTTGACGATTCAAAAACTAAACGACGTAGAAAATAACAGGGTCAAAAAATTAACAAAAGTTTTTACTTCACTCAGAAATTAAACCCTACAAAAATTTCCTAATTTGGAACTTTGCATTTCTTATGATGGAGTTTACGCATATTTTTTAAAATAACAAGTAAACGGCTGGGATTATCGGAAAAGATGTATAACTTTTTAAAGACTGTTAGATTATTTTACTTTTGGTGTATAGTTCATTCAGATTGGTTAATAAACCCCGAAGTTATGACAATTTTAAGATTCACGTTTAGTCGATTGATTTTCCCAAATATTGAAAAAAAGAGGTCATTTACCGTAATAAAACATTACTCATGGATGATGCAATGTACCAAACAAATCATTTTCTTCTCATGTATTTCTCAAAAGTCCCACTTTCAGCAGAAGCACAAAGTAGGCTGCTAAAGGCCGGTTATGAATCTCATATGGCGGCCAATAATTATAATACGTTAGTTTCTGCGAAATATTGACCCGAGTATCTAGATTTGTAAACGAATACGCACAAAGCATTATCACCTATTCTGTTACTATTCACTTTTACCCTTAAATTAAATTTAGGAATATCTTAAGAAAATACGTGCATAGCGTAACGGTAGAAAAGTTTTATGGTTTCATCTGAATTGAAAGAGAACTGCACTGAAAGACTTTAGAAGTAAGTTCATGTATGTAAACCATAGACATTTTTTTTTACATCCATTACAATATTATAAGGAAAATTACATAAAGCTATATATTGTTATAAATTAGAAAGTAAATAATTTCTTTCGTATTGTAAGAACAGAAATACAACACAAACATTTGGTTGGATAATTTGAAATTCACAATATATCTTTTGTTTTTTTTTTTTACGTGTAGAAACATTTTTATGATTTAGACGAACAGTTAATATTACTCTGTGCAGGCTATTCTATAAAGAAACATACATTTAAGTTTTTCTATTTATTGGTACATTTCCAACGTGGTGTAAATTTACTATGGATCAACAGAATTTTCTAAAATAATGAGTACTACTTACATTAAAGTTTTATTGGTCTAGGTCTTCGTTTTAAGTTTCCATCACCTTTCCACATGTTCCCCTACACACAGAACACAAAATAGCAACACGGGGCGCTTGCACTTCTACAATAACATATTGTGGTACATGTCTTTGCAGGCACATTTCAAAAAGAATTTTCTACATGCTTCGTATACAACTGGAATGGAAGTCCATGTTGGAGAAAGTTCACTTCCAAGTTCAGTCCGTTCTCAGTTTACTGGTGAATAAATATATGCTGTCTTCATTATTCCCTGGCCCCAGATTTGTCTAGTTTGGTATGTTGCACGTTTGGTGTTAAGAAACAAGGCTTGACAAGTTAGAGGATTTCTCGCCGGGATTCATTACTTGACATGTTTCACTTGTTATTGAATATATTCGGGCAACATATCGTGGCAGTGAATTAAAACAATCTTCCCTTATGTGGATTACAGGGTGTGAAATTGTTAGGAAAGCTGTGGTCACCTCTGTATACAAAAGCCAATTTTGCCATGCTGATATATTTCCATTTCCGAGAAAGTATGACACTGTATCACATCCTGTAAACGCACGGAAGTCTCTTAACGTAGTTGATTTTTCTTTTCCTTATGCTTTTGAAATATGATGAATTGGAAGAAATCGATGATGTTTCTTGGTGCCGGAAGATATTCATAATTCTTCTAGACCGTGTCGCTCAAAATCGTAGAAAAACGATAAGCAAGTATTATAACAATTGTGTCTACTGTACGGATAACTATCTTCTTCTGTCCATTTAATGTTGCATCAAAGGAATATAACATGATCCTGCTATCAGCTCTTGTAAATGATTTCCTGATGACTTGTTTCAAATGGAAGATTTCTTGAACTTTGTATATTATATCCATTGCTCGTTGCTACCTCAAAGTTACTTCCTTCCTTTTAACACACATACTTTCCAAGAAAAAGAAACAGTTCTTTATTTTCGTGATTACGAAGGAAATCGTTCCACTTCCTAGGAAATGGTGTAGTTCGTGTTACTTTTGTCCTTATTGCAAGACCCCTGCTTTCTGTTGAAGATTTTATGCTCTCTCAAGAGTGTATACAATATATCAAATCTACTCGCATTGTATGGAATGTGTCCTCTTTGAGCATATTTTAAGAAATTGCACTGGAAATAATCATAAAATGTTTCTACTGATGCCGGTTGCAAAATGTGAACCTAAATGCTCCATCAAACAATAAAACATCACAAGAATTAGGAAAGTGTTCTTCTTTGATGTTGGCTCCACTCACTAGATGTATAACTAAATACGACTTTGAGGATTGTGAATTGGACGGACTCAGGGTAAAAGGTAACAAGTCACTTTTTTTCAATTTTCGGTTTTTAACACAGAGTTGTAGTATTTTAAATGGCGCTTTTTTCTATAAAAAGCCCTATGAAAAAATAAACGTGACCAAAAACAAGTAAAAGGGTCGTGCAAAAGGGAATAATTAAGCTACAATGGAATCCACACTGGGTAAAAGGGAATAAGATGACTCTCCTGAAAAATGAATAAAAATGAGTAAAAATGAATAAAATTCTCTGCCAGACAGAGGAGCTGTTATCTCTGGCCTGTGACGAAGAATTCTTTCACAAAATCTTGTACTATGAACTTCTATATCTTCTGATTCAGGCTTCTTCATTATCGTCATTAACCGTGTTTTGTACAGTATAAAAAAAATCGCTCATTTTGAATCGGCGGCTTCTTGTTACACAAGAATTGCGCAGGTGCCTCAAACTTCGCCCTTTTGTGTGACTCCAAACTATTCCCGATGAAACATTACACGGGATCTACTCATTGTTACATTCAACACAAATACTTCGAGAATAGTGCAATTGTGAATATTCCAAGTTTTTCAACACTTTGTAGAACCTTATCGTTGAAAAAGGTTGTTATACCATATGTAAAAACATAAGTATTAATTTATCATGATAATCAAGCAATTGGTATACTTCCCGTTCATATGCAACTACAATACTATTCGAGAGTGCTTCCTGCTGAAGAAATCTATTTAACACTCACAACAGACTCACGTTTTTCTTGATCGTTTACTGATAGATACTGTTTAATCTAAAGAGTTGTGTAGTTACGGATAATTTACTTAAAACAAAACTCTTGTTAACACTCTTAGCTATCAAATATGCATTTAGTTAGCGTCCTTGCTGCTCACTAGTGCTTACATACAAATTTGTGTAGGATTCAGTATATTCAAGACTATCATTACTAATATTTTTCCGAATGTATCCCGTAAAACTATCTATTGAACCCATTATATACTAACCACTGATACAGCTTTACGTTGGTCCTGAGACTGGTGATCTGATCGAAGAGAATAATAAAGAATCTATTTCAAGTTCCTTTAAGATCTTCTCTTAGCTACTTAGACGGTGGAAAATATTTACGGTATAATCAGTCCTGTGTTCGTTACCAAATTAGTAACACTGGTCATCACAAAGTAACAAAACTGTGGTCTATTCAGATAATCTTTTCATACAAACTCACTGTATAACTTGATTATACGTGCCACAAATTTTATACAGCAGGAAACGTCATTCATTCAGAAATCTCTTGATGAAAATTTTTATATCCAAGTTCTTGAAAGAAAAAGTAATCTGATATCACTGTAGCATTGTTTCGATAAGAATATCGTATCACATTTCGTAATTCTGACTTACTCTTCCCCTCTAATCTATATGCTAATGTTCTTGGTGTGTCAGTGCTGTATTACTCGGAAGATTACATCAAATCCTCATTTGCGTATCGCGTTTCGATATCTTCTTCTAAAACAACCTTTTGATATCTATTCATCTTGTGAAAACTTTGTCACAACGATTCTGGAATTGTTAGTTACATGCCTTTGCATTTGTTATAAGCAGTGTAGTTCCTCTGTATTTCGTTAATAAGTCAACATCAAATTCTAATACTATATTTTCTAGTCCATTGCATACATAAATAACTGCAAGAAAAGTGGACAAAACACATGTGTTATGACATTCATTCAGCTATGTATACGTAAAAAGTGTTCAAATCGTACCTGCAGCTGAGGAAAATTCTCAAATTTCGAAAATTGTACCTTATAAGACCTTATAAGGTCTTCACAGGTAATTTATAAGCACAATTCGATACTTTATGTCAGGAAATTATATAAAAGAACTATGGGGTATCCTGTACGCGTAGAAAACGTAAGTGAATATGCTGAATTGCCATGAATACTCAAGATCATTGTGAACTCACTTCTAGATTTTGCTCGGATATCTTTACATGTAGTTATGAATAGATTTACAACCCTATGACGATTTGGCACAATCTAAGATCTGCGATCTTATTCAAAAATGTCTGGATGAGGAAATCAATATGCAACATTTACAAGAAAATGAAGCTGCATGAAAAAAAAAACGATATCGAGGAATTATCAAAATTAAGACAATGACCTTTACCGAACCGGTAAATTTTGGTTCATATATAGAGAAGGTAAGAATCGTACTGCTATTCATTCGAAGGGACTAGATCGAACAAAGTACTAGAAACTTTATTTGTAGGCAATTTAATATTTCTTTCGTTTTCTCACGCAGCTAGTCATGTTTTCTATGCAAATTTTTGCACATCACTATACTAAGCAGATGGAATCCTTGGAGGCAATTACGTTATCAGATGATTGCAGGAAATAAATAGCTCAAAGAACTTTCAAAATTCGCAAAAAAAGAGGCCTTCTGGGGCGTAGATAAAAGTTATATAATATAGTACAGTGCTTAATGAGTCCACAAAATAATCTTGGAGATTAACTCAACGTCAGACACTACGGTAGTAAGATTAATCCCTCTTTCCCAAATACTGTTATGATAACAGAAGTTCTAAGGACCTTTATGGGAAAAGGTTTGTCATCTGAAGGGCACGTTGAACTAACGCCACCTTCCTTCCGTGATCATATCACAATCCACAGGAATGTCAATTCGACTGCGGCGAATATTACAGAGTCGCTGTGGTTTAGTGTTTAAAAACCCACACGTAGAAGATGGTGTCCTAAACGCAATGGTGTAGACTAAAGGTGACAAGTCATATCTGCGTTAAGTACGTATATAAATTATGTTATGAGCCTTTTTTATCTAATATTTTACGGATATAAATTACAATTAGACACGGAAAGTCCCGAAAGACCAGAAAGAGCTTTCGCGAAATATCTAAAACGATAGAATTTAATTCTGCGTTTGAAGCCACGTCAATTCAATCACAGTTCTTGAGAAACTTCAAGTGATGCAAGCACCTTTTCAAGAAACAAAAGGTAGTTTACATGGACAACATTAATTAAAGAAACTTCAAGCGGGAAATATGTGGCTTATGATGGGTCTGATTCAGATCTCTTAAGAAGCTTGTTAGAAGAGTTCATGATCAGTGGCTGATTGTCTTAAGGCTAAATACAAGCAGAACTAAAAGAAAATGCTAGAAATCATTAAATTTTAGAAACTCTAGTGTCATTAAAAAACTGCTTTCACTTTTTTCATGATGCAACAGGCTGTGAATCAATTTCATCTATTTTCAGGAGTGAATATCTGGCAGCCTACAAGATCGTTCAAAAAGAAAAAGAATTCTATAAGTTAGAGTCTTCAACCAATCAGATCTCAATTTATACAAAATGGTCAATATTCGACATTTCTTATTCCCCTGCATGGAGAAGGAAACGTATCCTCTTTGGTATAAGCCACATTAGGTATAACAAGGAAGTAATTGCAAATCATCAGTATCGCCACTTTTCCCCCTACTAACACGGCAGCTGTGAAACATCATCTCGGAAATACCTACAGGTCCAGGATCGAAAAAATCTAAGCATGACCCCAACCGAATGAGGTTAATGTATGCCATTTTCCCACCCAGCTCAAATCAGCTCTAACCGGATTAGCTTACTTACGTGTACATAAAAAGTGAATGTAAGGTAAGATTGTGAACGAGCCACATTTTAGTGTAAAACCAGGATATTATGTATTGAAGGTTTTGAGCATTCTGCCAAAGGACTTTATGTACAAATGCGAGATCGGAAAAAAGTCTGATATAGATGATGACGAACAACAGCTGTAGAAAAACATTATGTTATTGACAAAGGCTTAATTGTTGATCCAATCAGTTATGTTTAATATATTGTAATTTCGTCCCAACCTAAGAAAAATGGACATGAATACGATCTTGATGTAAATTTAAAGAATATAATGACAAGGCATTTAACGGTGGCGGTTTATTATTCTTACATATTTTGGAATCCTTTAACATGAGAGGCATTGGTACCCGATGAGAAATTGAAACTGTAGCAGAACACATTTAATTTGATGAGTTAACCCACTCATTTTGATATAACATTCGCGTACTACAGTATTATTCAATATTAGGTTTATAACAATTGTTTATTTTTTATTGTTGTCTGTTAAGATGTTAAACAACAGTTTACTGCCTAAAAGGATTCTACCATCTGCAAGGACACTTAAAATTGTGTAATTACCGTTTAGTTCTCAATTCTCCTACTAAGAATCATAGTTTAACATTCTTAATAAAGAGCAATGTTTGGATATTCCGCACATACAAACATTCCATGTACATTTTTATCCAAGACGGGGTCCTAAGAATGAAAGCTCTACTACACGTCGATCCCAGTAGGTTTCAAATTATTGTCCTAGGTTTTTATACGACATAAGAATAATCAATGTTTACTGCTCAGCGCCTTGTTCCTTTGCGGCTGTACCATGCTGCTTTTCAGACAGAAGCCAACGAAGCTTTCCTATTTTCTATAACAGTTATATTACACATACTGTAGTAAGGTTGAAAAGGATTCACATCCAAGTTGTTGCACTGAAACTCTAGTGTATGATCCTTATGTAATTAGGTATGTGATTAGATGGTAGAACCTGTGAGACTAGTCCGATAATTACTAAAGCTAGCGTAGTAAAGCACTGTTTCACGATACAAAGGAGTTATACGGGCAAGGACGAACAGGAGTAGAACAGAGACATCAACAAAATTTAAAATTGGCAGAATTTTTTTTTATGTACTTAGTTAACTTTGAGAGATTTTCAGTTAACACCTGAAACATGTAAAACTTTCCCAGGCACACTTCCAACATCTCGGTAGAGAAGCAATAATTTCTGATCTTGGGAATAGTGTTCGAGAACTTACTCTCCTGCGCAAAGAAACTAAATGAGACTGCGTTTAACTTTCGATTAGCCAGAAAGTTAAACTTGCGTCTATAAAAATTTTCGAGGCGTCTTTTGTAACTTGACTCACTTCTTCAAGATGCTATATTGATAACGCTACCTATCTCTCACAGTGATCTTTAGGCTATAGAACCTTAAAATCTCTCTGGTTTGCACGGTTCATCTACAGACTGCCATAATCGCACCCTCTGTTTAAGCTCCCCTCTAGGATAATATACTCATGTATACCCCTCAAATATACTCATGTACTTTTTGTGTCAATGCTGTCTTACCCGTAAGAATTAATCGTCTTCACTCCCAAAGCTATACATCAGTGACACCCTCGTCATATTAGAGGGAGAAGTAAATTCACGTTTTTTAAAATGGTACGCCTTTTTATAATGTGAGATAAGTAACACTAAAAGACTACTGCTCCGTTTTTAAGACCTTCACAAGTTTCTGAGGCCTCCGATTCGATATAGAATCATTTTACTGACTGGAAGCTATTAGGAATTAAAGATTACATGGCGATGTCCAATGATGACTTCTAAATTTTCAGAAGGAACTTACAAGCCGCTTAGCCTTACCGAACAACTCGAAAGACAACCCACAGATTATTAGCACGCCTTTTGCACCCTAAACCGTCACAAAGTCCTTACACTTCTGCTATCATTACATTTTTCTGAAATAAGGATTAATCTTACTAACGTAGTGTCTGACGTTGAGTTAATACTTCAGAAAATTTCGTGGCCTCATTGAGCACTGTTCGATAATGATATCAGTTATAACTTCGCAACTGTTTTTCTGTGAATTGTGAAAGTCCCTTGAGATCTTAATTTCTTGTATTCATCTGGTACCGTAGTTGCCTCCAAGGCTTCCATCTGCTGAATATAGTGATGTGCAAATTTTCCAAAGAAAATATGACGAGCTGCGTGAGAAAACGGAAATATTAATTTAATTCCCTACAATGACATTTCTAATCCCCAGCTCGATCTAGTGCCTTTGGATGAATTTCAATAGGATTTTGACCTTCTCTACATACTGCAGCCAAGGTTTACAGGTTCGCTAAAGGTCATTGTCTTAATTTTGAGATACCTAGATATCGTCTTTTTCATGACGCTTCATTTTCTTGTATATGTTGCATATTGATTTTATCATCCACAAATTGTTGAATAAGATCGCAGGTCTTAGATTTTGTCATCACCTCGGAGGGTTGTAAATCTCTTCATAAATAAACGTAAAGGTCGCCCAGCAAAGTCTAGAAGCGAGTTCTCAATGATCTTGAGTAGTAATAAAGCATTCTACTAAGAGGATACGCCAAGGTTATTCTATATTTTTTCCTGACAATGTATCCAATCGTGCCTAGAAATTAAGTGGAAACCTTCTAAGGGCGGTTCATTTTTGAATGGTTGAGAAATTTCCTTAGCTGCAGGTAGGATTTGAACAGCTTTAATGTATAATGGCTGATCTAATGTAATAACACGTGTTTTTTTCCACTTTTATTGTACTTATTTTCTGTATGCAAAAGCGTAGAATAGAATATTGGTACTTGATAATGAATTATTGAAGAATTACAGACGGACTTGTCTGCTTATATCGAAAGTACAGGTGTGTATGTCAGCATTTAACAATCGATGTGGCGAAGCTTTTACAAGATGAAAGCTATCCAAATGTTGTTTGAGAAAAAGAAATTGACACGCGAGAAGCGAGCGAAGACTTGATTAATTCTTCCGAGTATGACCGCCTTGACACACCAAGAACATGAGTATATAGCATTAGAGGGGAAAAAGATTTCATAATTACCAAATGTGATACGATATTTCTATCAAGACATTGCTACCGTGATATCAGATTACATTTTCATTCAAGAACTTGGATATAGAGAATTTCATCAAGAGCCTTCTCAAATGAATGACTTTTCTGCTCTAAGAAATGTGTGGCTCTTAGTTATTAATCAAAGCATACAGTGAGCTTATATGAAAAGATTATTTGATTAGCCCACAGTTTGGTTGCTTTGTAATGACCAGTTTTCGAAAGCACACAGGATTACTATACCATAAATATTTTCCAGCTAACAGTCTAAGAGAAGATTTCAAAAGATCTTAAAATCGATTCTTTATTTGTCTCATCGATTCTGATCACGTGTCTCAGGCCCTAAGTAAGGCTGTTTACAAGATACAGTCAGGAAAATAATATTAATGATAGACCGGAACGAAGTGAATCCTACTCAACTCTGTATGTAAGCGCTAGTGAGCAGCAAGCACGCTAATTAAATGCATATTTGATAGCCTCGAGTGTTAACACACAACAGACTAGGTGTAAATAATATATTTGTATGTACACGACTTTTTGGATTATACATCTTTTAACAGGGTAACAATCAAGAAAAAGGTGAGATCGTTATGTGTGCTAAGTTGATTTCTTCAGCGGGAAGAACTCTCAGATAGCATTCTAGTTGCATATAAACGGGAAGTTTAGCTATTGCTTGATTATCAATGATCAATTAATACTTATGCTTTTTACATTTGGTATCAGAACCTCTTTCAAACCCAAGGGCGCACCTAAAACAAACAGCTGTACGTTCCGATTCTATACGTGTAAAATACCCTCGTCTTATTAAAGGGAGAGGTAAATCCACGGTTTTTTAATTGGTACGTTTCTCTATAAGGTGAGTTAAGTAGCTCTAAAGGGACTACTTATTCGTTTTTGAAACCTAGCTAAAGATCAAAAAATCCTGCGGCCTCCGATTCGGTGTTGAATTCCTTTGCTAGCTGCAAGCCAATAGTAATTTAGGAATACATGCTGATGTCCACCGCTGACTTCTAGATTTCGCAGCATTTTAAAAAGGAACGTCGAAGCCGTTTAGCCTTACCGGACACCTCGAAAGAGAACTCTCGAATTATTGGCACGCCTGTGGCCCCCTAAACCACTAATTAAAAATCGAACATCCCCGTCCATCCTAAAAATAATTTCTTTAGTCACCGTATCACTTAGAGATCGCTCCCTTTCATGATTAATATATCATTTAAGACAATGTAATATACTATTAGAATGAATTCAATTGACATCCACGTTAATGTTCTTAGTGTTATCATTTTAAGGTGATTTGAGACGTTGCAGATGCATATTACAAAAAGCTTCACCAGCTCACGGATGCGAGCCCTAACGCGAGTGACCCATCAACTTGTCAATCATTTTAACTTAATTTCTTTTTACTAATTGTACGAAAACAATAATTTACGAGCTCACCGTGCTATTACTTTTTTCTCAGCTAATGATTTCTTGTTTCGCAAGTCACTGGGTTTCGCATGTCACTCGATTAATTCGAATTTGCAAGTCCTAAGGACTGTATGAGCAGCCGTGCTTTTCCCATTTCAATCCACCCGCACTCGTCCGTTGTCTGCGCGCAAACGGATTCCACTCATTCTAATGCAAGCATCATGGGTGTTCTCGACATCTATTGTTCCTAACTTTTTATCTAAATGCATCCTGATATCAACAATTCGTAATAACATTATTGCTGCAGAAAGCCACACCTGCAGCCTTGTAGATAAATCTTAAATTTTTTGCCATATCAAACTAATGCTTCAACAGATTTTAGTCTACTACAGCTTATAAGTTGCAATTGAAAAATCCTAATATCACTACCCTTCTTATCAAATATTACTATGTCTGGTTTGGTTTAGTATTAAAGTTGCAAATCAACGAGAAGTATAGCTACTGCTTAATATGGTTGATAAATTAATACTCAAGTTTTATTACATTTGGTATCACAATTTTTTCAACCACAAGGGCCCACCTAAAAAAAACAGTAGTACGTTCCCAAAACTATACCATCGTGTTATTAAGGGGAGAAGTAAATCCACGGTTTTTTAAGTGGTACGCCTCTCTATAAGGTGAGTTAAGTAGCTCTAAAAGCACTACTGCTTCGTTTTAGGAACCCAGGAAAAAAAAACACAAGATCTTGCGGCCTCCGACTCGGTGTTAAATTGCTTTAGAAGTTGTAAAGCAAGAGGAAATTCGGAATACATGTCGATACCCACTGCTGACTTCTAAATTACGCAGGATTTTAAGAAAAAACTTACAAGCTGGTTAGCCTTACCGGACACCTCGGAAAAGAACCCTCGAATTATTGGAACGCATGTTGCACCCTAAACCGTAATTAAAAATTGAAAACCTCCGTCGAATTTCAAAATTATTTCTATAATCACCGCATCACTTAGAGGTCGCTTTCATCCCTGATTAATATATCTTTTAGAAAATGGAGAATACTATTACAAAGAAGTCAAGTGACTTTACTGATAACGTTCTCATTTTAAGGTGGTCTGATATTGCAAGTGAAAATTTCAAAAGGCTTCACCAGCTCCGGGATGCCTGGCCTATGGCTAATGACTCATCAACTTTTCCATAATTTTAACGCGCTTTATCATTTCTAGTTTTACGAAAACAATGCATTAATAGCTCAACCTGATATACATTCTTTCTCAGTTTAAGACTTCTTGTACCACATTTCTCTGGGTTTAAACTCAGATATTTCGAATTTGCTAGTCCTTAGGGCAATATGAGCACCTTACTTTTCCCATTTCAATCCATTAAACCTCGTCCGTTGTACTACTTGCAAACTGATTCGATTTGTTCTAATGCATGTATCATGGCGGATCTCGACATCTATTGTTATTATATATTTATCTAACTTCATCCTGATATCTTCAATGACTAACAACATTATAGGTAATCTTAAATCATTTGCCATATGAATGTAATATTTAACAGATTATAGTCTATTACTCCGTGTGTGTTGCGATTAAAAAATCCTCATCTCACTACGCTTCTTATCAAACATTACTAAGTCAGGTTGGTTGTAGTGCATGCTAACAGCTTGCATTCGTTTTGATAATATAACAACACGTATCTTCTTTTCTTGTACTTATTTACTATATGCAGAAGTGTAGAAATGGAGTATAGGTACTTGATGTAGAATTATTGAAGAATTACAGACGGACTAGTCTGCCTATATCAAAAGATGTTTGTAAATCACAATTCCACAATCGTTGTGGCGAAACTTTCACAAGATGGATTGCTATCGAAAGGTTAGTTGGGGAAAAGGGAATCGATACGCGAGACGCGAGTGAAGACTTGATTAAATCTTCCGAGTAAGACAGCATTGACACCTAGAACATGAGTATATAGCATTAGAGGGGAAGAAGATGTCAGAATTACGGAATGTGATACAATATTCTTATTAAGACAATGCTACCGTTATATCACATTACTATTTCATTCAAGAACTTGAATATAAACTAGTTATACAGGCCTGGTAGAACATGTGTAGAACACAGACTTCAACAATAATATCAATTGACAGATTTTTCTTCTACTTAGGTTATTAGACATTAGGGGACTATCAGATAAATCCCCCTATATAATTGTTCCAAGGCTCACTTCCCACATCTTGGAGCAGAAGCCTTAAATTACTCTCTCACTGCGGGTACCAAAGCCGTTCGTGTGAGAGGATTAAAAAATATGTAATGAACATAATAAACCTCTTTTATACCTTATCTTTATAGCTTCATTTAAATTTACATCAAGATCGTCTTCATGTCCATTTTGTTTTTTTCTATAAGGCGTGGACGTTATTACATAATAATAATCATAACCGATTGGATCAACAATTAAGTTGTTTTCAATGACACATTGGTTTTCTACAGCTGTTGTTCGTCATCATCTATATCAGATTGTCTGACGATCTGCCATTTGTACATGAACTCTTTTGGCAGAATGCACAAAACCTTGAATAAATCATATCGGCTCTTTTACACTAACATGTTGCCTGTTCACAATCCTATCTGGTTGTCACTTTTTTCTACAGGTAAGTAAGCTTATCCAGCTGGAGCTGATGGTAGCTGTGGGTCCTGGAATTCGCATATCCTCTTTCACTCACCAACCTCTATTGATTTGGTTCATGCTTAGACCATATCGCTCCTGCACTTTGAGGTACTTCCGAGTTGGTTGCTCCACAGCTTCCGTGTTAGTAGAGGAAAAAGTGGCCATATTGAAGTTTCGTAACTACTTTGTTGTTATACCTGATATGGCTTATACCAAAGAGGAAATGTTTCCTTCTCCGTAAATTCGAATAAGATATGTCTTAATGTTGACCAATTTGTCAGGATTGAGATATGGTTGGTTGAAGACTCTAACTTGCACTATTCATTTTCTTTTTCAAGAATCTTGTAGGCTGCCAACTGTTTCTCCCGAGTATAGTTAAGGTCGTGTCACAGCCTGTTCCATCATAAAAAAAGTGAAAGCAGTATTTTAATGGCGCCAGAGTTTCTTTTAATTTAATGATTTCATAGCATTTCCTATCAGATCTGCTTGAATGTGACCACAAGAGAAGCAGCAACTGATCAAAAAGTATTCTCAGCAGATGGAAGCCTTGGAGGCAACTACGGTATCAGTAGATTACAAGATATTAACAACTCATGTAAGTTTCACAATTAGCAGAAAAACAGGCCTTCTGGAGCGAAGTTTCAAGTGATATGACTTTTGAAGCGTGCTTCCCCAGATGATTGACTCCAAGGATTCTGCCATCTGCATGGACACTTAAAATTTAATAACTACCGTTTAGTTTTCGACTCTCCTGTAAACAATCAATGTTTAACAATCTTAATAAAGAACGATGTTTGGATATTCCGTACATGCGTACACTGCATTTACATTTTTATCCTAGACTTGGTCGTAAGATTAAAAGCTGTACTACAGGTCGAACCCAGTTGGTTTCAACTTATTGCCCTAGGTTTTATACGACATAAAGATCATCAATTCTCAACAATTTGTTCTTTAGCGACTGTACCAAGCTGCTTTGCAGACAGAAGCCCACAAAGCTTACCAACTTTTCGTATCAGTTATTTTACACTTATAGTCGTAAGCTTGTAAAGGATTCACATGCATTTTATTGGCCTCAAAATTTCGAGGCGTCTTTATCAAGATGCTATATTGATAACGCTATGTATCTCTCACACTAATATTTACGCTAAAAAAACCTTAAAATCTCACTGACTCACGCGGTTCATCTTGTACTACAGACTTCCATAATAGAATACTCTAATTAAGCTTATTGGAGGATATGAATTTCTGAATCGTCTCAACGTTTTCTAACCGGTGAGTAATTTTCTGGTAACCTTCCACTCAGTAGCGGACCAACTGTGCACCAACTACATTTGCTTTTCGACATCTTTCATTTCTGACACGGAATCGTCAACAACAAGAATTTCTGTAATCTTATTTATTAAACTAAACACTACCTCATCTCGCTGACGTGTATAGAGCTTTCGTGTCCTGTCGACAAACTCAAGGGTTTCTTCCCAAGAGCAGAGAGCTACTCCACAAAGTGTACCCGATTAATCGTCACATGTTAAGGCTTGAGAAGTGTACTCATCTCCAACATTCAACAGGCTGACATTCGCGCGCTTGCCGTCGCGCCCTCGCGCTTGCCGTCGAAGCTTGTCCTCGCCCTCGCGCACCCTCGCCCTCTCGGCCAAAACTTGTGCTCGCCCTTGCGCACCCTCGCCCTCGGCATAGAAGCTTTTCCTCGCCCTCGCACACCCTCGCGCTTTTCGTCGAAGCTTTTCCTCGCCCTCGCACACCCTCAACCCTCATATCATTGAGGGCGAGGGTAATTGAGGGTGAGGAGGCTTCGAAAGGGCCTCCTTCGTGAGGATCAGAGCATCAATTATCAACCTATTTGTTGAATTATTTCCTTATCGTCAGTGGCGGATCCAGGGGGCCATTCGGGGCGATCGCTCCCCCCCCCCGCAGAAGAGGAAACTTCTTTATTTTATATATACAAATAAAACGCATCCCAGAGTTTGGAATTCTTAAAAGAAGCAGTATTACAACCCACCACACCCACCAGAAGTCCGTCCTGGATCCGCCCTTGCTTAACATACGTCCTAAAGACACGAAACTAAACATATCATCATATAATTTACTGTGGAACACCTAAAATGGAACAACTGTTACAATGAAGATCTCGGTCGATAGTGACGTTTACATCATTTATCAACAGTCTGAAGAGTGTTTCTTCCAGACATGTTTTTTTGAAGGGTACTGCCCCCCCCAGCTCTGAGAGCCTCCCCCCGAAGGAGACCAAAATAATACGTCTATAATATAATATTGAATATATTAGTACCTGCAGTGCCGCGCCGGGATACTAAGTGTGCCCCCCCCCCCCCCAGAACATAGTTTCTCAAAGAAGAACTGCTTATGAAGGACTTCTTTTTCTGCGAAATGTTATCTCAATTAGTTCCAAAGCGGCTGACTAACATATCGAGACTTTGTAAGAAGAAATGAATTTGAAAGTATACTCGCATAGGTTAATTTTTGAGCCATTTTTCGTGGTAATTAAAACGCAACTCTTGTAGCTTTCTTAACTAATACGTACTCACGGAACGGCAAATATTTTATGGCACCATTTTCATTCTATTAAACTTAATACATACAAAAACTTTATATTTCCATATGAAATTATATAGCGACATAAATGGGTCATTTCAAAAGAGGGGGGGGGTGTTTGAAATGTTCCCATTTGCCCCTCTAATCGCAGCCCATGCTATGATGTGTGGCACATTTGTGCGAAATTAATAATAATATGATTAAACTGTTTACCCACAACAAAATCCTTCTCGTTTTGCTGAAGTGGCTTTTCCTAAGTTTTATTTTTTTCGTATATCCTAGTTTTTTTTCAGGCCTTTTTTTAATTAGTCCAAATTTATATTTCTCCTTTAACCACATAATCGTTCAATACTTGCACTATAATATTTACAATCAGTATATCATCCGGTAACGTATTTTATTCCTAACACAACATACAAAGCCGATCTCACTCGCTTGCACGCGAACCTTTGGGGCATGGGGTCCTGGGGACAATTCCGAGTGGGAGAACATTGAACGACAGTGGATCGAATTCCGCGTTAAACCTATAGGTCCACTTCTCATAGCCTCGCCGAAGAAAGAGGACGCTAAACGGCAATCAGTCAACAGTTGCAAATTTCGGCTGCATAAACAACTTATGTCTTGTGGAACTTATTAAATTTATTTTGTTAAAGCAGCTCTTTTAAAAAAAATTCAGTATTAACGTGTCAGATATTCTATTTAAGGACAAGAAAAAACATATTATTTATTTTGTAACTAAATGGTAGCTCTACCCACGTAGATTATAAAAGCAGAAACAATGAAAATCGATACAATAGTGACTGACATTATTTTAACAAATATCGACTCAGATAATAGTTTGGGCTGTATGAAAAGTTAAAAATTCCGATTAATTGTAACTTTATTAGTGGTGGACATTGGAGGAGGATGTATGCTATTAATCAGTCCATTTCATGGGCATCCACACTCACGAGCCCAACGCTTGCTAGCTCGGCATTCGTGCTCGACCGTTCTCGGATTCAATAATTAAGCGCCACCCCGAGCGCCAATGAAATGTCAGCGCGAGTCCAACTGAGGTAAGTGAGCCCGAACACGATTCCCAAAGGAATAAATGAGCGAGAGCACAGTTGAAAAAAATGAGCCCGAGTCTGAGAGAGTCCAGAGCAAAATGGCCATCTATGAACCAAAGTCATCCCATCAAGTCTTTTTCTATCTGCTCTATTGTATTCTGATGGTTCTCTCATTGATTGTGTTTGTTCAGATATCAGCGCTTTTGTCATTTACAGCTGAATGACGTGAGTGACTGTCTCTCTGTCTACCCACACTTTAAACATGACAGTGTAGTAGACACTTCTTATCTAAAATGTCTCCAGCACAGGTAGGGCAACAATGAGGCACACTTACTTCTTAATGTAGCGCTATTTCTACCCGGAAACTTTCATGGGAAAAATCAAATATTATTCTAATTTGCATTATTATTTTTAATAATTATATACGTACACACGAGAAATTGACTACTGCAATTAATTGAAAGGAAACATACGATCAACATATAACCTTGCTATGACACTAACTTTTCATCTAGGGGACATGGCAGATGATATTTAAAATTTTGCCTCTTCAAAAAAGGTCAAACAGCAAACTCCAAAACAGTTGCTTTTAAGGAAGCTTCTCCTCCTCCCTCGCGTGCCCTCGTTTTCCTGAAGGAAGTTGTCTAGCCATCATGCACCCTCGCTCCCGCAGTAACACTTGCCCCTAACCCTCGTTCACCCTCGCCCACTTCGTCGAAGCTTTTCCTCGACCTCGCGCACCCTCCCCCCGGCATCGAAGCTTGTCCTCGCCCTCGCTGCCGAAACTTGTCCTCGCCCTCGCGCACCCTCGCCCTCTTCGTCGAAACTTTTACTCGCCCTCGTGCACCCTCACTCTCGGCATCGAAGTTTGTCCTCGCCCTCGCACACCCTCGCCCTCTTCATCGAAACTTTTACTCGCCCTCGCGCACCCTCACTCTCGGCATCGAAGTTTGTCCTCGCCCTCGCGCACCCTCGCCCTCTTCGTCGAAGCTTTTACTCGCCCTCGCGCACCCTCACTCTCGGCATCGAAGTTTGTCCTCGCCCTCGCGCACCATCGCCCTCCCTGCCGAAACTTGTCCTCGCCCTCACGCACCCTCGCCCTCTTCGTCGAAGCTTTTCCTCGCCCTCGCGCACCCTCAACCTCGCCATCGAAGCTTGTCCTCGCCCTCGCGCACCCTCACCCTCGCCATCGAAGCTTGTCCTCGCCCTCGCGCACCCTCGCCATCGCGGCCAAAACTTGTCCACTTCCTTGCGTCACTGTGGGCGAGGGAACTTGAGGGTGAGGATGCCCTCGAGAGGGCCACCCTCGCGTGGGTCAACGTCTCTGCATATTAGACCCTTTTTGTTCTGCTGAATATAGGGACTCAATTACCTTATTACACCGCTATAGATGTTTCTGGAATCAACATTAACAAGTCCACTATTTTCTTCAAACGGATTCCACAAATTCGACGAAGACTTCTTTCATCTTTCCAACAGCCGATTTAAATTTTTCTTGCATCGACGAGTAATTTTCATGGTGCTTATTATCAAAATCATTATCATTATATGATATTTTTAATTCGTTAATTAGCCTACTAATTTCTGGTCCCCCTATCATCCATTTGACAAGAGCATTGAAGTCGTGTAAGAGACCAATCGCCCCGCCATCCCCTTTTATAATCTATTCTCTTTGTGAGCCGAACTGTAGCTATTGCAGAGAAAGGTTTTAATGTCTTTCTTATCACCAAGTAACCCATTTCGAAAGCATTCATAATCTGAAGATGTGTTTCTTCCAAATTCTTCAAATCAAAAATGCGAACGGGAATCCAACGAGCATAGTTCAGGAGGTTCGTTACGAAAAACCATTCTGAAATTGGTTTTAGTGATTCAACGTACTAGGAGGTACTAGAGCATATTTATCGGGGAGAACAGGAGCAGTTCTCTTTTGTTTATTGACATTATCCAGTGAGACATGGTCACCTTGAATGCAAGGGTTATCCTTAGACAGAAGCTGGAAAATAGAAATGTTCGTAGGATGAAAAAAATCCTTTGATGTGCTAGAAGGATTGTAGTCAATATATCTAATGTTGCAATGGTTAAAACACCTCGACGAAGAGTGGAAGGACATATATTTCGTTACTTTGTATTATCAAGCACTGAGAAAGACTTGAAGGTATTTCCTCTACACATGTAGACGATATACAATACCCTAGTGAATGCAATTCTTTTATGATATATTTTTTACGAGTTTTAGCCGAAAAGCTCAGTCCAACATTGAGAAGAAGGGATTGCACGCGATTGCGTTTGTGCCTTGCTATTTTTGTTTAAATATCTCCTTTTTTCTGATGGAAGTTATAAAATATAAGTAGGCTAATAGTTGAAGTTGGTTGACTTACGCTGCTATTATGGGTAGCAGATGAACCATGAAGTAACATATTAACAGCAGCTATTAGTGAAGGAGGAACAGATTCTTCCTGCCAGTGATTCTCAAATTTTCCTGCAAAATGACTCTTGTGGTTTACCATATCCTTTCGAAGCAACTTAACAACACGACTTAGTGCCATAGTATCTTCATCAATGTCTTCCTTCAACTCACTTATTATGTCAGATACTTCTGAAAGTAAACCATATTCTCTGCCAGACAGAGGAGCTGTTATCTCTGGCCTGTGACGAAGAATCCTTACACAAAATCTTGTACTATGAACTTCTATATCTTCTGATTCAGGCTTCTACATTATCGAAATTAACCGTGTTTTGTACAGTATAAAAAGATCGGCGGCTTCTTGAATCGGCGGCTTCTTGTTACACAAAAATTGCGCAGGTGCCTCAAACTTCGCCTTTTTGTGTGATTCCAAACTATTTCCCCTGAAACTTTACACGGGATTTACTCATTGTTACTTTCAGCATAAATATTTCGAGAATAGTGCAGTTGTGATTATTCCAAGTGTTTCAGCACATTTTGTTTTAGGTGGTCCCTTGGGGTTGAAAAAGGTTGTTATACCAAATGTAAAAAACAAAAGTATTAATTAATCATGATAATCAAGCAATTGGTATACTTCCCGTTCATATGCAACTACAATACTATTCGAGAGTGCTTCCTGCTGAAAAATCTACTTAGAACTCACAACACACACACGTTTTTCTTGATCGTTACCTGATAGATACTGTTAAATCTAAAGTGTTGTGTAGTTATGGATAAATTACTTAAACAAAGACTCTTGTTAAATCTCGCAGCTATCAAATATGCATTTAGTTAGCGTCCTTGCTGCTCACTAGGGCTTACATACTGATTTGTGTAGGATTCAATATATTCAAGACTATCATAGTAATATTTTTCCGAATGTATCCTTTAAAACTTGCTATTGAACCCATTATATTCTAACCTCCGAAACAGCTTGACGTTGATCTTGAGTTTCTTTATCTGATCGAAGAGACAAATATAGAAGAACAAAACTGTGGTCTATTCAAATAATCTTTTCATACAAACTCACTCTATGCTTTGATTATAAGTGCCACAAATTTTATACAGCAGGAAACGTCATTCATTCAGAAATCTCTTGATGAAAATTTTTATATCCAAGTGATTGAAAGAAAAACTAATCTGATATCACTGTAGCATTGTTTCGATAATAATATCGTATCACATTTCGTAATTCTGACTTACTCTTCCCCTTTAATCTATATGCTAATGTTCTTGGTGTGTCAGTGCTGTATTACTCGAAAGATTAAGTCAAATCTTCATTCGCGTATCGCGTTTCGATATCTTCTTCTAAAACAACCTTTTGATATCTATTCATCTTGTGAAAACTTTGTCACAACGATTCTGGAATTGTTAGTTACATGCCTTTGCTTTTGTTATAAGCAGTGTAGTTCCTCTGTATTTCTTTAATAACTCATCATCAGATACTAATACTATATATTCTAGTCCATTGCATACATAAATAACTGCAAGAAAAGTGGACAAAATACATGTGTTATGACATTCATTCAGCTATGTATACAAAAAAGTGTTCAAATCGTACCTGCAGCTGAGGAAAATTCTGAAATTTCGAAAATTGTACCGCCCTTAGGAGGTCTTCACTTAGGTAATTTATAGGCACAATTGGATACTTTAAGTCAGGAAATTATATAAAAAAAACTATGGGGTATCCTGTACGCGTAGAAAACGTAAGTGAATATGCTGAATTGCCATGAATACTCAAGATAATTGTGAACTCACTTCTAGATTTTGCTCGGATATCTTTACATGTAGTTATGAATAGATTTACAACCCTCTGACGATTTGGCACAATCTAATATCTGCGATCTTATTCAAAAATGTCTGGATGAGGAAATCAATATGCAACATTTACAAGAAAATATAGCGGCATGAAAAGGAAAAAAACGATATCGAGGAATTATCAAAATTAAGACGATGACCTTTACCGAACCGGTAAATTTTGGTTGAATATATAGAAAAGGTCTGAATCGTACTGCTATTCATTCGAAGGGACTAGATCGAACAAAGGACTAGAAACTTTATTTGTAGGCAATTTAATATTTCTTTCGTTTTGTCACGCAGCTGGTCATCTTTTCTATGCAAAATTTGCACATCACTATACTAAACAGATGGTATCCTTGGAGGTAATTACGTTATCAGATGATTACAGGAAATCAATAGCTCAAAGAACTTTCACAATTCGCAGAAAAAGAGGCCTTCTGGGGCGTAGATAAAAGTTATATAATATCGTACAGTGCTTAATGAGTCCACAAATTAATCTTGGGGTTTACTCAACGCCAGACCCAACGTTAGTAAGATTAATCCTTCTTTTCCAAATACTGTTAGGATAACAGAATTTCTAAGGACCTTTATGGGAAAAGGTTTGTCATCTGAAGGGCACGTTGAGCTAACGCCAACTTCCTTGTGTGATCATTACTCAATCCAGAGGAATGTCAATTCGACTGCGGCGAATACTATAGAGTCGCTGTGGTTTTGTGTTTTAAAACCCACATGTAGAAGATGGTGTCCTTCTAGACGCAATGGTGTCCTTCTAGACTAGTCATATCTGCGTTAAGTACGTATATAAATTATGTTATGCGCTTTTTTCATCTAATATTTAACGGATATAAATTACAATTAGACACGGAAAGTCTCGAAAGACCAGAAAGAGCTTTCGCGAAATATCTAAAATGATAGAATTTAATTCTGCCTTTGAAGCCACGTCAATTCAATCATAGTTCTTGAGAAACTTCAAGTGATGCAAGCAGCTTTTGAAGAAATAAAACGTAGTTTATGTGGACAACAGTAATTCAAGAAACTTCAAGCGGGAAATATGTGGCTGTGGATGGGTCTGATTCAGATCTCCTAAGAATCTTGTTAGAAGAGTTCATGATCAGTGGCTAATTCTCTTAAGGCCAAACACAAGCAGAACTAAAAGAAAATGCTAGAAATCATAAAATTTTAGAAACTCTAGTGTCATTAAAAAAGATCTTTCACTTTTTTCATGATGCAACAGGCTGTGAATCGATTTCATCTCTATTCAGGAGAGAATAGCTGGCAGCCTACAAGATCGTTCAAAAAGAAAAAGAATTCTGTAAGTTAGAGTCTTCAACCAATCAGATCGCAATGTATTCAAAATGGTCAATATTTGACATTTCTTATTCCCCTGCATGGAGAAGGAAACGTATCCTCTTTGGTATAAGCCACATTAGGTATAACAAGGAAGTAGTTCCAAATCATCAGTATCACCACTTTTCCCCCTACTAACACGGCAGCTGTGAAGCATCAACTCGGAAGTACCTACAAGTCCAGGATCGAAAAAATCTAAGCAGAAACCCAACCGAATGAAGTTAGTGTATGCCATTTTCAGCACCCACGTAGCTCATATAAGCTCCAGCCGGATAAGCTTTCTTACCAGTAGATAAAAAGTGAATGTAAGGTAAGATTGTGAACGAGCCACATTTTAGTGTAAAACCAGGATATTATGTAAGAAGTCTGATAGGAAGTCTGATAGGATCGGAAGAAAGTCTGATATAGATGATGACGAACAACAGCTGTAGAAAATCATTCTCTTATTGACAAAGGCTTAATTGTTGATCCAATCAGTTATGTTTAATGTATTGTAATTACGTCCCCACCTTATAGACCTAAGAAAAATGGACATGAAGACGATCTTGATGTAAATTTAAATGAAGTATAATGACAAGGCATATAACATGGTGGCGGTTTATTATTCTGTTTACATATTTTGGAATCCTTTAACATGAGGGGCATTGGTACCCGATGAGAAAACGAAACTGTAGCAGAACACATTTAATTTGATCAGTTAAACCAACTCATTTAGATATAACATTCGCGTACTACAGTATTATTCAATATTACGTTTATAACAATTGTTAATTTTTATTGTTGTCTGTTAAGATGTTAAAAAACAGTTTATTCCTAAAAGGATTATGCCATCTGCAAGGACACTTAAAATTGGGTAACTACCGTTCTCAATTCTCCTACTAAGAATCATAGTTTAACATTCTTAATAAATAGCAATGTTTGGATATTCCGCACATACAAAGATTCCATGTACATTTTTATCCAAGACGGGGTCCTAAGAATGAAAGCTCTACTACACGTCGATCCCAGTTGGTTTCAAATTATTGTCCTAGGTTTTTATACGACATAAGAACAATCAATGCTTACTGCTCAGAGCCTTGTTCCTTTAAGGATGTACCAAGCAGCTTTTCACACAGAAGCCAACGAAGCTTTCCTATTTTCTATAACAGTTATATTACACATACTGTAGTAAGGTTGTAAAGGATACACATCCAAGTTGTTGCACTGAAACTTTAGTAGATGATCCTTATGTAATTAAATATGTAATTATATGGTAGAACCTGTGAGACTAGTCCTGCCGATAATTACTAAAGCTAGCGTAGTAAAGCAGTGTTTCACGATACAAACGAGTTAAACGAGTAAGGATGAAAAGGAGTAGAACAGAGACATCAACAAAATTTAAAATTGGCAGAATTTTTTTTATGTAGTTAGGTAACTTTGGGCGATTTTCAGTTTACACCTGAAACATGTAAAACTTCCTAGGCTCACTTCCTACATCTCGGACCAGAAGCAATAATTTCTGGTCTTGGGAATAGTGTTCGAGAACTTACTCTCCTGCGCAAAGAAAGTAAATGAGACTGCGATTAACTTTCGATTAGCCAGAAAGTTAAACTTGCGTCTATAAAAATTTTCGAGGCGTCTTTTGTAACTTGACTCACTTCTTCATGATGCTATATTGATAACGCTACCTATATCTCACAGTGATCTTTAGGCTATAGAACCTTAAAATCTCTCTGGTTTGCACGGTTCATCTACAGACTGCCATAATCGCATACTCTGTTTAAGCTCCCCTCTAGTGTTATATGCTCATGTACTTGGCGTGTCAATGCTGTCTTACCCGTAAGAATTAATCGTCTTCACTCCCAAAGCTATACATCTGTGACACCCTCGTCTTATTAGAGGGAGAAGTAAATTCACGTTTTTTAAAATGGTACGCCTTTTTATAATGTGAGATAAGTAACACTAAAAGACTACTGCTCCGTTTTTAAGACCTTAACAAGTTTCTGAGGCCTCCGATTCGATGTGGAATCATTTTACTGACTGAAAGCTATTAGGAATTAAGGATTACATGGAAATGTCCAATGATGACTTCTAAATTTTCAGAAAAAACTTACAAGCCGCTTAGCCTTACCGAACAACTCGATAGACAACCCACAGATTATTAGCACGCCTTTGGCACCCTAAACCGTCACAAAGTCCTTACACTTCTGTTATCATGGTTTTTTGAACTAAGGATTAATCTTACTAACGTAGTGTCTGACGTTGAGTTAATCCTTCAGAAAATTTCGTGGCCTCATTAAGCACTGTTCGATAATGATATCACTTATAACTTTGCAACTCCTTTTCTGTGAATTGTGAAAGTCCCTTGAGATCTTAATTTCTTGTAATCATCTGGTACCGTAGTTGCCTCCAAGGCTTCCATCTCCTGAATATAGTGATGTGCAAATTTTCCATTGAAAATATGACCAGCTGCGTGACAAAACGGAAACATTAATTTAATTGCCTACAAATGACATTTCTAATTCCCTCCTCGATCTAGTGCCTTTGGATGAATATCAAAAGATTTTGACCTTCTCTACATACTGAAGCCAAAGTTTACAGGTTCGCTAAAGGTCATTGTCTTAATTTTGAGATACCTAGATATCGTCTTTTTCATGACGCTTCATTTTCTTCTATATGTTGCATATTGATTTTATCATCCACAAATTGTTGAATAAGATCGCAGGTCTTAGATTTTGTCATCCCCTCAGAGGATTGTAAATCTCTTCATAAATACACGTAAAGGTCGCCCAGCAAAGTCTAGAAGCGAGTTCTCAATGATCTTGAGTAGTAATGACAATTAAGCATTCTACTAAGAGGATACGCCAAAGTTATTCTTTACAATTTCCTGACATAATGTATCCAATCGTGCCTAGAAATTAAGTGGAAACCTAATAACGGCTGTTCATTTTTGGATGGTTGAGAAATTTGCTTAGCTGCAGGTACGATTTGAACACCTTTAAAGTATAATGGCTGATCTAATGTAATAACACGTGTTTCGTCCACTTTTATTGTACTTATTTTCTGTATGCAAAAGCGTAGAATAGATTATTGGTACTTGATAATGAATTATTCAAGAATTACAGACGGACCTGTATGCTTATATCGAAAGTAGTGATTTGTATCTCAGCATTTAACAATCGATGTGGCGTAGGTTTTACAAGATGAAAGCTATCCAAATGTTGTTTCAGAAAAGGAAATTGACACCCGAGAAGCGAGGGAAGACTTGATTAATTCTTCCGAGTAAGACCGCCTTGACACACCAAGAACATGACTATATAGCTTTAGAGGGGAAAAAGATTTCATAATTACCAAATGTGATACGATATTTGTATCAAGACATTGCTCCGTGATATCAAATTACATTTTCATTCAAGAACTTGGATATACAGAATTTCATCAAGAGCCTTCTGAAATGAATGACTTTTCTGCTCTAAGAAATGTGTGGCTCTTAGTTATTAATCAAAGCATACAGTGACCTTATATTAAAAGATTATTTGATTAGCCAGCAGTTTGGTTGCTTTCTGATGACCACTTTTCGAAAGCTGGTAGCGAACAGGATTACTATACCATAAATATTTTCAGCTAACCGTCTAAGAGAAGATTTCAAAAGATCTTAAAATCAAATCTTTATTTGTCTCATCGATCCTGATCACGGGTCTCAGGCCCCAAGTAAGGCTGTTTCGGAGGTTACATTATAATGGGTTCCATAGAAAGTTTTACAAGATACAGTCAGGAAAATAATATTAATGATATACCGGAACTATGTGAATCCCTTCAGCTCTCTATGTAAGCGCTAGACAGCAGCAAGCACGCTAATTAATGCATATTTGATAGCCTCGAGTGTTAACACACATCAGACTAGGTGTAAATAATATATTTGTATTACACGACTCTTTGGATTAAACATCTTTTATCAGGGTAACAATCATGAAAAAGGTGAGATCGTTATGTGTCCTAAGTAGATTTCTTCAGCAGGAAGGACTATCAGATTGCATTCTAGTTGCATATAAACGGGAAGTGTAGCTATTGCTCTATTATGATTATTAATGACCTATTTCAACCCAACCGATCTCGTCGGTTCTACTGCTTGCAAAGGGATTCGATCTTTCTAATGCAAGTATCATGGTGGAACTCAACATTTACTATTATCTTTTTATCAAAATGCATTATAATATCTAAAATTAGTAATACCATTATTTCTGCAGAAAGCCAGAGGCGACAGCCTTGTTGATAAATCTTAAATCTTTTGCCATATACAAGTAATGTTTCAACAGATTTTCGTATATTACAGCGTGTGAGTTGCATTAAAAATTCCTAATATCACTACGATTCTTATGAAAGTTTACTGTGTCTGGTTTGTTGCAGTTCATGCTAACTGCTTGCATTCGTTTTGATAAAAGAACAACAAGTATCACGACATCCCCTCTTAGTAAAATGTTATTTCAATGTTTCTTGATGTCTGCACTTGGTAATACAATCTTCTCAGATAACAGTCAGAAGTATAGATCTAAGCAAATATCTGTGTTTCGACTTTCTACTTGCCAAAGTTAACAGCTCTTAGGTGGAGTGTGAAGGCAATGTACTCTAGACAGTTTGCCATAATATTCCGCTATATACAGCGAAGACGTATGCAGAATTTTAGAGACGACTTACTCCTTCATTTTTGTAAAGGAATTTACTAATTTAAAATCGAACATTCATAAACACCGGAAAATTTTCATCACTGGTGGAGTTATTAAAAGGAGAAGTTAATCCTTGATTTTTTAAATGCTACGCAATTACGCCATTGTAAATGTGTCCTGCGATGGTTTCGTTTTCTCTTCCGGGACCAAAGCCGCTCATTTATACTATTTAATAAAAGATTTAAACATAAAAACACACCACTTTCATATTTAAAACTTTGTCTTTATACCTCCATTTAAATTTACATGAATATCGTCTTCATTTCAATTTTTTTTTCTAAAAAGCGTGGACGTTATTACAAAATAATAATCATAACTGATTGGACTGTTGTAACGAAAAGTGATTCCATTGATTGTGTGGAAACAGTAACATGAAATAACAAAGGGCGTAAAGAAAACATCAAAGTGCCTTCATGTATTGCTTCATATAACAAATTCAAGACTGGCGTAGATTTATTTACAAATTGATGAGCTTATACCCAATCAAGATGAAGGGCAATAAGTGGCATTGGAACTTATTTACGAATGTTGTGGAAACTGCTTTAGTTGCTAAATGGAAACTTTATCGGATCTTGCACTTACGTTATTTGGATCTTCTAGAATTTCACAGAAGTGTTACAATGGCAGTGCTCTCACAGTCTGCATCGACAAGACTTCGTCCGCGGCTTCAGGGATTGTACAAAAAGTGTTCTCAAGCACTGAAACATAGCAAACATACCCCAATACGAAATGAGAAAGGAAAGCAAATATGTCAAGGATGTCAAAAAAAGCCGATAACATAATGTCATAAATGCCAGGTTGGTTTGAGTGCTGTTCCGTGCCTGATAAATACCATCGTTAGTGTAAAAGTGCGATGTAAATTTGCTAAGACACATTGTAAGGGTATGTAATCTTGCAAACGTTGTTTAATAAAGCTTAGTAAAAAATAAATATAATTGCGTTTAGTTTGTAGTATTGTCAACCCAAAAGGAAAATATCCTATATATAGGATAGGCTGTAAAATTCGTACCCCGGTACATACAATCAAAACCTATTTTTCTTTTGTATATGTGTCCTATGTATGAGAAAATATGTAGCACTCAATCAGAAATAGCACAAGAAAAAGTATGGCACCAAATGGGTTAAGTAGTCCTAAAAGATATGAACTTACTAGGCTCACTTCCCACATCTTGGACCAGAAGCCCTGAATTTCCTCCCTTGGGTATAGTGTCTAAGAAGTTGCTTGTCTTCCTGCCCAAATAAAGTAAAAGAGACTGCGATAAACTTTCGATTAGCCTGAAAGTTAAACTTGCTTCTATAAAATATTTCGAGGTGTCTTTTGCAACTTTGCGTCACTTTTATAATACGCTATACTGATAACGCTGCGTATCTCTCACACTAATCTTTAATCTTATAGAACCTTTAATCTTCTCTAGCTCGCATGGTTTATCTTGCACTACAGACAGCCATAATCACACACTCTTATTAAGCTTATTGGAGGATTTGTATTTCTCAATCTTCCCAACGTTTTCTCTCCGGTGAGTGTATTTCTGTTAGACTACCGCTCAGGAGCAGACTAGTTTAACTGTTTTAGCTTTTCAACACCTTTCATTACTGAAACGGAAAGATCAACAAAAAAAAAAAATGTCTGTAATCATATTTATTAAATTCAACACTACCTCATCTCGCTTGCGTCAATAGAGTTTGCGTGTCCTGTCCACCGAGTAAAAAATATCTTCTCAAGAGCAAAAAGCTTCCCCAAAAAATGTACCCGATTGATCGGCAGCAGTTGAGGCTTACGAAGTGTACTAAAATCTAATACTGAAAAAGACTGTTATTTGGCCTGGTATATTTTCGGGCATATAAATGGCCGTTGGCCAGAGCCATCGTAGATTTCAAATCAAATTCCTTAAAAAAAATAGAAGCACCAAGTCATGGGTAGAATTTTGCATAGGTGTTCGCTGCATATAAAGGAATATCATGGCTAACTGCCTAAAGTAAATACCCTGCAGAGTCCAGCTAAGAGCTGTTAACACTGGCAAGAAGAAAGACAAAACACACAGTTGTCTATGATTCAGACTGTTTTCAGAGAATATTGTGTTACCAAGTGCGGACATCACGAAACTTTTGACAACATTTTACTAAGACGAGATGTCGAGATACGAGTTGTTCTCTTATCAAAACGAATGCAAGTAGTTAGCATGCACTACAACCAAACAGATAGTAATATTTGATAAGCGTAGTGAGATTAGGATTTTACATTGGCAACTCACTCGCTGTAATTGGCTATAATCTTTTGAAACTTTACATTGATATGGCAGAAGATTTAAAATTATCTACAAGGTTGCTGGCTGTGGCTTTCTTAAGATTTAATACTATTACTAATTGTAGATATCACGATGCATTTAAATAAAAAGATGATAACAGTAGATGTCGAGATCCGCCTTGATACTTGCATTAGAACAAGTGGAATCAGCTTGCATGCAGTACAACATACGAGATCAGGTGGATTGAAATAGGAAAACTACGGTAATACATATTGTGCTTGGGACATCCAACTTCGAATTATTCCAGTTTAAACCCAGTGACATGTGGAACAAGAATGCGCGTTTAAATGATGGACAAGTTGATGGGTCACTAGCGATAGGCCAGGATTTCAAAGCTGTTGAAGCTTTTTGTAATGTGCATCTGCAACTTCAGAAATCACCTTCAAATAAGTACATTACCCGTAATGTCAATTGATTTCATTGTAATAGTTTTCTACATTGTCTCAAAAGAGATATTAATCAGGAATGAAATCGATGCGGTCATTAAAGAAATAATTTTTAAAATGGACGGAGATGTTCGATTTATTACCATGGTTTAGGGTGCAACAGGCGTGCAAAAAATTCGAGGCTTAAACCTAGTAAAGGAATTCAACACCGAATCGGAGGCCGCATGATATTGTGTAGTTCACGTAGGTCTTAAAAACGCAGTAGTCCTTTTAGAGCAGTTAACGCAACTTACCAATTTAGTGGCGTACCAATTAAAAAACCGTGAATTTACTTCACCTTTAAATAACACGAGGGTACCACAGACACATAGCTTTGGGAACGTACAGCTGTTTGTTTTAGGTGGATCCTTGGGGTTGAAAAGCGTTCTGATACCAAATTTAAAAAGCATACATATTAATTTATCAATGATAATCAAGCAATAGCCATACTTCCCGTTTATATGCAACTATAATACTCTTTGAGAAAGCTTCCTGCTGAAGAAATATACTTAGCACTCATAACGCTGTCACCTTTTTCTTCATCGTTAGCCTGATAAAAATTGCTTAATACAAACTGTTGTGTTCTTACGCATATATTATTTATACAATGCCTCATGTTAGTTAACAATCAAAAAGAAACATTCATATCAAAAATAAATTTTAACGGCTTTTCATAGACCGAGTAAGTCTGATTAAGGTTTAGTGAATCATCATCTTGTGATACCTCATTAAATGTTATTTCACCAGATGCACCTCGATAAGTAGAACTAAGAGATGGACTATTTGATTGTACACCGGCAATGATTGTTGGTTTAAAATATATTGTTCTGATGCATACAGAATTACAGCACTTGTCCCTATGTCTACAACAATTAAACTTAAAACTACAATATACTCAAAGGAAAATAAAAATGCTAAACATGATTATATAAGTCAAAATAGAATAATAAAATACATCAATTCTCTGTTTCATTTTCCATTCTTGTTCATTGATTAACCTTTCAACGTCTTAACACGATGGCTGGCATATTGCAAATCTACAACTTCGTGTATAATATGACTTAAAGAGAAGTTAATAGCATATCCTTAATATTAATCTTTGAGTATGAATATATGGAACAATCTATGCTATCATTAAGTAGTTGAAACAGATCTTTACTTGTATTGTTAGTATCATAAATCTCTTAAGAAGTAATCAAAGAATTTGAACCATAAACTTTACAGTTTTTGTCTAATATCAATTTACCAGTCTTTTGAATCAAAACAGTTTTGACACATCATTACCACATACTATTGTTAATTTTTCAGGGAATGGCAAAGCATATAACCATTTATTATTATCTGAACTAATCCACAAAGGGAATCTATCGAAAGGGACTAGATCGAACAGGGTCTCGAAACATCATTTGTAGGCTATGAAATTAATGTTTCCGTTATGGCACTCAGCTTGTTATCTTTTCTAAACAAAATTTGCACATCACTATACTCAGCAGATGGAATCCTTGGAGGCAAATATATATATAATGATTTCTTTGAAATCAGATGTTTTCAAAGAAATTAACAACTCAAGGATCTTTCACAATTAACAGAAAAAGTGCTTAATTAGGCCACGAGTATATCTCTTCTCAACGTTTTCTCACCGGTGAGTAAATTTCTGGTAAGCTTTCGCTGAGTAGCAGACTAGTGCACCAACTGTATTTGCTTTCGACCCCTTTCATGTCTGAGACGGAATGAACAACAAGAAGTATTTATGTAATCTTGTTTATTAAATTCAACACTACCTCATCTCGCTGACGTGAATAGAGCTTGCTTGTCCTGTGCACCGACTCAAAGGTATCTTCTCAAGAGCAGAATGCTACTCCACAAAATGTACCCGTTTAATCGCCAGCAGCGAAACTTGCGAAGTGTACTCACCAAACACTGAAGTAGACTGTCATTTGGCTTGGTATGTTTCCGAGCATATCCATGGCCGTTGAGCAGAGCCATCCTAGATCACCAAGGAAATTCCATTACAAATTAGAAGCACTAAATCATCTATAGAATTCGTCATAGTTTTTCGCTGCATATAAAGGAATATCACAGAAACTGCCTAAAGTTTATTTATTGCACAGTCCAGCTGAGAGCCATTAATACTGGCAAGAAGAAAGTCGAAAAGCAAAGTTATGTACTTAGAACTATACTTCAGAATATTTTCAGAGAACATTGTATTACCAAGCGCAGACATCGCGAAACATTCAGATAATATTTTACTAAGAGGAGATGTTGAGGTACGTGTTAAAACCTATGCAAGCAGATAGCATTCACTAAAAAAACCAGACATAGTGATATTTGATAAGATGGGTAGTGATATTAGGATTTTTCTAATGCAACTCATAAGCTGTAGTAGACTAAAATCTGTTGAAGCATTACTTTGATATGGCAAAAAATTTAAGATTTATCTAGAAGGCTGCAGGTGTGGCTTTCTGCAGCAATAATGTTATTACGAATTGTTGATATCGGGATGCATTTAGATAAAAAGTTAGTAACAGTAGATGTCGAGAACCCCCATGATGCTTGCATTAGAATGAGTGGAAAGAGGTTGCGTGCATTACAACGGACGAGTGCGGGTGGATTGAAATGGGAAAAGCACGGCTGCTCATACAGTCCTTAGGACTTGCAAATTCGAAATATTCGAGTGACATGCGTAACCCAGTGACTTGCGAAACAAGAAATCATTAGCTGAGAAAAAAGTAATAGCACGGTGAGCTCGTAAATTATTGTTTTCGTAAAATTAGTAAAAAGAAATTAAGTTAAATTGATTGACAAGTTGATGGGTCACTCGCGTTAGGGCTCGCATCTGTGAGCTGGTGAAGCTTTTTGTAATATGCTTCTGCAACGTCACAAATCACCTTAAAATGATAACATTAAGAACATTAACGTGGATGCCAATTGAATTCATTCTAATAGTATATTACATTGTCTTAAAAGAGATATTAATCATTAAAGGAAGCAATCTCTAAGTGATGCGGTGACTAAAGAAATAATTTTCATGATGGACGGGGATGTTCGATTTTTAATTAGTGGTTTAGGGGGCCACAGGCGTGCCACTAATTCGAGAGTTCTCTATCGAGGTGTCCGGTAAGGCTAAACGGCATCGACGTTCCTTCTTAAAATGCTGTGAAATCTAGAAGTCAGCGGTGGACATCGGCATGTATTCCTAAATTCTTATTGGCTTGCAGCTAGCACAGGCATTCAAACCCAATCGGAGGCCGCAGGGTCTTGTGTTGTATACCAAGGTCTTAAAAACGAAAGAGTAGTTCATTTAGAGCTACTTAAATCACATTATACAATGGCGTAGCATTTGAAAAACCGTGGATTTACTTCTCCCTTTAATAAGACGAGGGTATCACCCGTGATGAAAATTTTCCGGAAAATATTCCCATTCAAAAAAACAAACTCCAGTTATTCCTACATTGTTGTATAGCGTGATGTGGGTTGAAAAATTATCTTCTCTACTTTTCAGGAAAATTTTCCGTTAACAAATATCAGTGATCAAGTAACAATTCCTCAGTATTCATAAAATTTATTGAAATAATGTATAGAAATGTTAGAAAGATAGATCGTTTAATGAATCTGAAAATTTTCTTAGTCCAGACAATTTTAAGTACTATGTAGGAACATGTGAAACTATTTTTCATGAATCGTAGAATTGTATGTCCTGTACAGCGATGAAAATTCTCCGAGTCATAAAAACATACTCCACATTCCTACATCGTTGTTTAGCCGTGATGTTAGGTTGAAAATTTTTTTCTATATTGTTCGGAAAATTTTCCGCTCTTAACAAATATCAGTGATCAAGTAAGAGATCCTCAGTATTCATAAAATTGGTGAAATTATGTATAAAAATGTTAGAAAGTGAAATATCGTATAAAGAATCTGAATATTTTCATGGCTTACAGAATTTTCAGTACTATATAAGAACAAGTGAAACTGTTTTTATAAATCGAAATATTTTGTGTGTTGTATGGAAAAATTGAAGAAATTTTTGAGTCTAAAACTTTTCATTATTATGAAGGAAAAAGTAAAACAACTTTTTGTGTATCGGAAAGTTCTAATGCTCTGTAGAAACGAATGTAAGGAATTTTAATGAATCGGAAAATTTTCATCCCAATGTAGAAACAAGTGGATGAAACTTTTCATAAGCCGTACAATTTTTGATATTAGGTGGAAAATTTTAACTGCACATTCAGCCAGAAAATGGAATTTCTGTTGAGTAAAATTAATTTCACTTGTTTCTACAGAGCAACAAAACTTTCCGATTTACTAAAAGCTGTCTTACCTTTTGCTTCAAATTATGAAAATTTTCCGAATCATAAAAAGTTCTATTTTTCCATATAAGACAGAAAGTATTTCCATACATGAGAAATTGTTTAACTTGTTCCTACATAGTGTTGAAAATTGTCTGAGACATGAAAATTTTCAGACTCTATAAACGATCTTTAATTTCACATTTCTGTACATGAATCCTACCAATTTTATGATTGCTGAGGAATTGTTACTTGATTACTGATATTTATCAAGAATTAAAAAAAATTATCGGTAAAATATAGCGGAAAATGTTACACCCCCGGTCACTAGGTATCACAGACGTATAGCTTTGTGAACGTATTGTAGTTTGTTTTAGGTGGGCCATTGGGATTGAAAATGGTTGTGAAACCATATGAAAAAACAAAAGTATTAATTTATCAATGATAATCAAGCAATTGCTATATTTCCGATTATAAGCAAGTACAATACTAGTTGAGAGTGCTTCCAGGTGACGAAATCTACTTAACACTTATAACGCTCTCACTTTTTTCATGATCGTTAGCCTGATCCAAACTGTTTAATCCAAAAGATACTTACGGATAATTTACTTAAACAAAGTCACCTGTGTGTTAACACTCGAAGCTTTCAAATATGCATTTAATTAGCGTCCTTGCAGCTCACTAGGACTTACATACAGAGTTGTGTAGGATCCACTAGGTTCCGGTCTTCATTAACAATATTTTCCCGATCGTATTCTGTAAAACTTTCTATGGAACTCATTTTATTCTAACCTCTGAAAAAGCCTTACACCGATGATGAGGATCGATGAAACAAATAATGAATCGATTTTAAGTTCTCTTGAGATCCTTTCTTGGACGGTGAGGAGGAAAATATTTACGATGTAGTGAGTCTTGTGTTCGGTACTTGCTTTGTAAAACAGGTCATCACAAAGCATTCATACTGTGGGCTAAAAAATAATTTTTCATATAAGCTCACTGTGAGCTTTGAATAGTAACTAAGCGCAATCATTTCACTGAGCAGAAAAAGTCGTTCATTTCAGAAGTCTCTTAATAAAAATTCTCCAAATCCAACTTCTTGAATGAAGAAGTATTCTGATTTAACGGTAGCATTGTCTTGATAAGAATATCATATCACATTTCGTAATTCTGACATCCTCTTCCCCTCTAATGCTATATACTCATTTTCTTGGTGAGTCAATACTGTCTTACTCGGAACATTTAATCAAATCTTCGCTCGCGTCTCGCGTGTCGATTTCCTTGTCTCAAATAACCTTTGGATAGCTATTCCTTTTACGAAAGTTTCGCCACAACTACTGTAGAATGGTGAGATACTCACCCCACCTTTTTATATAAGAAGTAAGAGCCCTCTGTAATTCGTCAATAATTAATATCAATTATCTTTACTTTATGTTCTACTCTTGTGCATAGTGTAAATAAGTGCAAGAAAAGCCGACAAAGAACATGATATGATTTTAGATCAGCTTTCATGTTGGAAAGGTGTTCAAATCGTACCTGCAACTGAAGAAATTTCAGAACTGTCCAAAGTTGTACCGCCCTTATGAGGTTTACACTTAAGGAATTTCTAGCCACGATTGGAGTCGTTATGTCAAGAATTAGTATAGAAAATCTTTGGGGTAATATGTACGCTAAGACAACTTTAGTGAAAATCCTGAATGGCCATGCCAACTGAAGAACATTGAAAAGTCGCTTCTAGACTTTGCTCGGCGATCATTACATCTGGTTATGAATGTATTTACAACCCTCTGAGAAGATAACAAAATCTAGGAATTGCGATCTTATTCGACAATGTCTGGATGAGGAAATCAATATGCAACATTTGCAAGCAAATGATCCTGTATGGAAAAAACAATGTCGTGGAAATCTCAAAATTAATACGATGACCTATACCGAAGCGGTAAATTTTGGCTGCAGTATATCGAGAAGGTCAGAATGGTCAAAGGAACTGGATCGAAAATGGGACTTAAACATTTGTTGGCAATTAAATTAATGCTTCTCTTTTCTCACGCAGCTGGTCATCTTTTCAATGCAAGATTGAATATCACTGTACTAAGCAGATGGAAGACTTTGAGGCAACAACGGTATCAGAGGATTAAAGAAATTTACACTTCAAGGAACAATCAAAATTCGCAGAAAAAGAATTTTTCTGGAACAAAAATCCTAGTGTTATGAATATCGAACAGCTTAATGAAGGACACGAAATTTTCTGGTGGATTAACTCAATGTCACCACGTTAGCAAGATTAATCCTTCATTCGAAGAGACTCTTATGATAACAGAAGTTCTACAGGACTTTTGTGGGTAACCGTTTGTCATCTGAGCGGCAGATTGAGCTAATGTTACCTTCCTTGTGTGATAATACCTCATTGCGCAAAAATATCAATTCGACTGTGGTGAATATTGCAGTCTCTGTTGACTTATATTATAAAACCCACACGTAGAAGGAAGAGTCCTTCTACACGCAATGTTGTGGACTAAAAATTGGAAGTGAAATCTCCGTTAAGTACGTATATAAATTACGTAAAGCGCTATTTTCACCTTATATTATATGGATATAAAATACAATTATACATGGAAAGTGCCGAAACACACACAAAAAAATCTTTCGGGAATTATCTGGAACGATCGAATTAATAATGCCATTCAAGCGACGACTATTCAATCACAGTTCTTAAAAAACTTTGAGATCAATACTAGATGGCTTGAAATGATGCAATCACTTTTGGTAGGAGTAAAGGTGGCTGCATATGGACAACAGTAATGGAAGAAACTACAAACGGGAAATCTGCAGCTGTTGATGCTTATAATTCAGATGATTTTAGATTCTTGATAGAAAACATCATCAGCAGTTGCTGATTCTCCCAAGGGCACGTATAAGTAGAACTAGATGGAGATGCTACGAAATTATTAAGTTTAAAGAAACTCTAGCGTCATTAAAAAAACTAATTTCACATTTTTCATGATGCAACAGGCCGTGACACTCTATAATCAGGAGAGAATAATTGGCAGTCTTAAAGATCCTTCAAAAGAAAAAATTATTGTGCAAGTTAGTCAAAGTCTTAAACCAACCTAATTTCAATCCTGACATAATGGTCTAATTAGACATTTCTTATTCGCCTGTATGGAAAAAGAAACATGTCCTCCCTGGCATAACAAGGAAGTAGTTAAAAATACTTCATTATGGCCACTTTCCCCTTTATAAAACGGCAGTTGTGAAGAATTTAATTCGGAAGTACCCCCAAGTCCAGGAGCGAAGTGGTCTATGCCTTCACAAGGTCGAATGAGATTAATGTATACGATTTCCTGGACCACTCAGGTACCATTAGCTGAAGCCGGATAAACTTACACATACATACATACATACATACATACGTACATACATATATACATACATACATACATACATACATACATACATAAATACATACATACATACATACATACATCCTATAGATAAAAAGTGAATGCATGATAGAATTGTGAAGGAAGCACATGGTAGTATAAAATAGCCGATATGAGTTATTCAAGGTTTTGTGCATTCTGACAAAGTTCATGTACATATGGCAGATCGGAAGAAAATCTAGTATAGAAGTTGACGAACAACCATTTAGAAAACCAATAACTCTTTGACAACGACTTAATTGATGATACTAACAGTTATAATCAACAATATTTTGTTGCAACGTCCCCGCCTTATAGATCGAACAAAATGGACATAAAGACCATTTTGACCTAACTCTAAATAAAGGCATAAAGACATGGTGGTTTATTATTCTGTTTACATAGTTTGGAATCCTCTAACACGAGCTGCTTTGGAACCCGAAGAGAAGCGAAATTGTAGCAAGACTGATATAATTTAACGAGCCAACTAATTCATTTAAATTTTTATAATCATTCAATTGAGATATCACTCTAGTACACGAATGTGATATCTAAATGAATTGGTTTTGCACTTGAAATTAACTCTGTCCTGCTAAGTTTTCGCTTTCTCTTCAGGTACCAAAGTTACTTCAATAAGGTATTCATGTCCATTTTGTATTTTCTATAAGACTAAATAATAACCATAATATTTGGATCAACAATAAAGCCGTTGTCAATGACGTATGAATTTCTACAGCGGTTGTTCATCATCTATATCAGACTGTCTTCCAATATACCATGTGTACATGAATTACTTCGGCAGAATGCACAAGACCTAGAATACTTATATCGGCAGTTTTACATTAACATGTGGTTCGTTTACAATCCTATCTTACAGTCACTTTTTATCTGCAGGTAGGTAAGCTTATCCGGCTGGACCTGATGCTAGCTAGCTGTGTGGATCCCGGAATTCGCATATCCTTTTTGACACACAAACCTCATTCGATTGGGTCCATGCTTAGGCCATTTCACTGCTGGACTTGGAGGTATTACCGAATTGAATGCTGCACGGCTGCCGCGTTAGTAGGGGCAAAAGTGGCCATATTGAATCTTAGTAACTACTTCCTTGTTATACCTGATATGGCAACTTCAGGTAATACAACAACTGTCCCTTATACCAAAGAGGACATGTTTCCTTTTCTATAATAGTGAATAAGCATTGTCTAATGTTGACCAATTTGTGAGGATCAAGATTTGGTTGTTTGAGGACTCTGACTAACACTATTCTTTTTCTTTTAGGAGGATCTTTAAGACTGCAAACTGTTTCTCCTGATTATAGCTAAGGTCGTGTCACACCTGTCTCATCATGAAAAAATTGAGAGCAGTCTTTTAATCACCCTAGAGTTTCTTTAAATGTAATGATTTCCTATAATTTCGTTTCAGTTCTGCTCGTTTGTGGCCTTAAAAGAATCAGTAACTGCTCATGAAGTCTTCTAGCAAGATTATTTAGGATCTAAGTCAGATCTTTGAATAGCTTCAGATTTCACGTTGTAGTTTCTTCCAGTAGTGCTGACCATATAAAGCTATCTTTTGCTCCTTGGAAAAATTTTTGCATTATTTGAATTCGTCTATTATTGATCTCCATGTATCTCAGGGACGGTGATGAATTGTCGTGGCTGCAATTGCAGAATGAAATTCCATCGTTGCAGATATTTTCCAAAAGCTCTTTCTTGACATTCGGTACTCTCAGTGTCTAATTGTAGTTTATATTCATAAAATATAAGGTGAAAATAGCGCTTAACAAAATTTATATACGTACTTAACACAGATTTTATTTAAATTTTTAGTCCACAACATTGCGTGTAGAAGGACTCTTCCTTCTACGTGTGGGTTTTATAATATAAGTCAACAGAGACTGCAATATTCACCACAGTCGAATTGATATTTTTGCGCAATGAGGTATTATCACACAAGGAAGGTAACATTAGCTCAATCTGCCGCTCAGATGACAAACGGTTACCCACAAAAGTCCTGTAGAACTTCTGTTATCATAAGAGTCTCTTCGAATGAAGGATTAATCTTGCTAACGTGGTGACATTGAGTTAATCCACCAGAAAATTTCGTGTCCTTCATTAAGCTGTTCGATATTCATAACACTAGGATTTTTGTTCCAGAAAAATTCTTTTTCTGCGAATTTTGATTGTTCCTTGAAGTGTAAATTTCTTTAATCCTCTGATACCGTTGTTGCCTCAAAGTCTTCCATCTGCTTAGTACAGTGATATTCAATCTTGCATTGAAAAGATGACCAGCTGCGTGAGAAAAGAGAAGCATTAATTTAATTGCCAACAAATGTTTAAGTCCCATTTTCGATCCAGTTCCTTTGACCATTCTGACCTTCTCGATATACTGCAGCCAAAATTTACCGCTTCGGTATAGGTCATCGTATTAATTTTGAGATTTCCACGACATTGTTTTTTCCATACAGGATCATTTGCTTGCAAATGTTGCATATTGATTTCCTCATCCAGACATTGTCGAATAAGATCGCAATTCCTAGATTTTGTTATCTTCTCAGAGGGTTGTAAATACATTCATAACCAGATGTAATGATCGCCGAGCAAAGTCTAGAAGCGACTTTTCAATGTTCTTCAGTTGGCATGGCCATTCAGGATTTTCACTAAAGTTGTCTTAGCGTACATATTACCCCAAAGATTTTCTATACTAATTCTTGACATAACGACTCCAATCGTGGCTAGAAATTCCTTAAGTGTAAACCTCATAAGGGCGGTACAACTTTGGACAGTTCTGAAATTTCTTCAGTTGCAGGTACGATTTGAACACCTTTCCAACATGAAAGCTGATCTAAAATCATATCATGTTCTTTGTCGGCTTTTCTTGCACTTATTTACACTATGCATAAGAGTAGAACATAAAGTAAAGATAATTGATATTAATTATTGACGAATTACAGAGGGCTCTTACTTCTTATATAAAAAGGTGGGGTGAGTATCTCACCATTCTACAGTAGTTGTGGCGAAACTTTCGTAAAAGGAATAGCTATCCAAAGGTTATTTGAGACAAGGAAATCGACACGCGAGACGCGAGCGAAGATTTGATTAAATGTTCCGAGTAAGACAGTATTGACTCACCAAGAAAATGAGTATATAGCATTAGAGGGGAAGAGGATGTCAGAATTACGAAATGTGATATGATATTCTTATCAAGACAATGCTACCGTTAAATCAGAATACTTCTTCATTCAAGAAGTTGGATTTGGAGAATTTTTATTAAGAGACTTCTGAAATGAACGACTTTTTCTGCTCAGTGAAATGATTGCGCTTAGTTACTATTCAAAGCTCACAGTGAGCTTATATGAAAAATTATTTTTTAGCCCACAGTATGAATGCTTTGTGATGACCTGTTTTACAAAGCAAGTACCGAACACAAGACTCACTACATCGTAAATATTTTCCTCCTCACCGTCCAAGAAAGGATCTCAAGAGAACTTAAAATCGATTCATTATTTGTTTCATCGATCCTCATCATCGGTGTAAGGCTTTTTCAGAGGTTAGAATAAAATGAGTTCCATAGAAAGTTTTACAGAATACGATCGGGAAAATATTGTTAATGAAGACCGGAACCTAGTGGATCCTACACAACTCTGTATGTAAGTCCTAGTGAGCTGCAAGGACGCTAATTAAATGCATATTTGAAAGCTTCGAGTGTTAACACACAGGTGACTTTGTTTAAGTAAATTATCCGTAAGTATCTTTTGGATTAAACAGTTTGGATCAGGCTAACGATCATGAAAAAAGTGAGAGCGTTATAAGTGTTAAGTAGATTTCGTCACCTGGAAGCACTCTCAACTAGTATTGTACTTGCTTATAATCGGAAATATAGCAATTGCTTGATTATCATTGATAAATTAATACTTTTGTTTTTTCATATGGTTTCACAACCATTTTCAATCCCAATGGCCCACCTAAAACAAACTACAATACGTTCACAAAGCTATACGTCTGTGATACCTAGTGACCGGGGGTGTAACATTTTCCGCTATATTTTACCGATAATTTTTTTTAATTCTTGATAAATATCAGTAATCAAGTAACAATTCCTCAGCAATCATAAAATTGGTAGGATTCATGTACAGAAATGTGAAATTAAAGATCGTTTATAGAGTCTGAAAATTTTCATGTCTCAGACAATTTTCAACACTATGTAGGAACAAGTTAAACAATTTCTCATGTATGGAAATACTTTCTGTCTTATATGGAAAAATAGAACTTTTTATGATTCGGAAAATTTTCATAATTTGAAGCAAAAGGTAAGACAGCTTTTAGTAAATCGGAAAGTTTTGTTGCTCTGTAGAAACAAGTGAAATTAATTTTACTCAACAGAAATTCCATTTTCTGGCTGAATGTGCAGTTAAAATTTTCCACCTAATATCAAAAATTGTACGGCTTATGAAAAGTTTCATCCACTTGTTTCTACATTGGGATGAAAATTTTCCGATTCATTAAAATTCCTTACATTCGTTTCTACAGAGCATTAGAACTTTCCGATACACAAAAAGTTGTTTTACTTTTTCCTTCATAATAATGAAAAGTTTTAGACTCAAAAATTTCTTCAATTTTTCCATACAACACACAAAATATTTCGATTTATAAAAACAGTTTCACTTGTTCTTATATAGTACTGAAAATTCTGTAAGCCATGAAAATATTCAGATTCTTTATACGATATTTCACTTTCTAACATTTTTATACATAATTTCACCAATTTTATGAATACTGAGGATCTCTTACTTGATCACTGATATTTGTTAAGAGCGGAAAATTTTCCGAACAATATAGAAAAAAATTTTCAACCTAACATCACGGCTAAACAACGATGTAGGAATGTGGAGTATGTTTTTATGACTCGGAGAATTTTCATCGCTGTACAGGACATACAATTCTACGATTCATGAAAAATAGTTTCACATGTTCCTACATAGTACTTAAAATTGTCTGGACTAAGAAAATTTTCAGATTCATTAAACGATCTATCTTTCTAACATTTCTATACATTATTTCAATAAATTTTATGAATACTGAGGAATTGTTACTTGATCACTGATATTTGTTAACGGAAAATTTTCCTGAAAAGTAGAGAAGATAATTTTTCAACCCACATCACGCTATACAACAATGTAGGAATAACTGGAGTTTGTTTTTTTGAATGGGAATATTTTCCGGAAAATTTTCATCACGGGTGATACCCTCGTCTTATTAAAGGGAGAAGTAAATCCACGGTTTTTCAAATGCTACGCCATTGTATAATGTGATTTAAGTAGCTCTAAATGAACTACTCTTTCGTTTTTAAGACCTTGGTATACAACACAAGACCCTGCGGCCTCCGATTGGGTTTGAATGCCTGTGCTAGCTGCAAGCCAATAAGAATTTAGGAATACATGCCGATGTCCACCGCTGACTTCTAGATTTCACAGCATTTTAAGAAGGAACGTCGATGCCGTTTAGCCTTACCGGACACCTCGATAGAGAACTCTCGAATTAGTGGCACGCCTGTGGCCCCCTAAACCACTAATTAAAAATCGAACATCCCCGTCCATCATGAAAATTATTTCTTTAGTCACCGCATCACTTAGAGATTGCTTCCTTTAATGATTAATATCTCTTTTAAGACAATGTAATATACTATTAGAATGAATTCAATTGGCATCCACGTTAATGTTCTTAATGTTATCATTTTAAGGTGATTTGTGACGTTGCAGAAGCATATTACAAAAAGCTTCACCAGCTCACAGATGCGAGCCCTAACGCGAGTGACCCATCAACTTGTCAATCAATTTAACTTAATTTCTTTTTACTAATTTTACGAAAACAATAATTTACGAGCTCACCGTGCTATTACTTTTTTCTCAGCTAATGATTTCTTGTTTCGCAAGTCACTGGGTTACGCATGTCACTCGAATATTTCGAATTTGCAAGTCCTAAGGACTGTATGAGCAGCCGTGCTTTTCCCATTTCAATCCACCCGCACTCGTCCGTTGTAATGCACGCAACCTCTTTCCACTCATTCTAATGGAAGCATCATGGGGGTTCTCGACATCTACTGTTACTAACTTTTTATCTAAATGCATCCCGATATCAACAATTCGTAATAACATTATTGCTGCAGAAAGCCACACCTGCAGCCTTCTAGATAAATCTTAAATTTTTTGCCATATCAAAGTAATGCTTCAACAGATTTTAGTCTACTACAGCTTATGAGTTGCATTAGAAAAATCCTAATATCACTACCCATCTTATCAAATATCACTATGTCTGGTTTTTTTAGTGAATGCTATCTGCTTGCATAGGTTTTAACACGTACCTCAACATCTCCTCTTAGTAAAATATTATCTGAATGTTTCGCGATGTCTGCGCTTGGTAATACAATGTTCTCTGAAAATATTCTGAAGTATAGTTCTAAGTACATAACTTTGCTTTTCGACTTTCTTCTTGCCAGTATTAATGGCTCTCAGCTGGACTGTGCAATAAATAAACTTTAGGCAGTTTCTGTGATATTCCTTTATATGCAGCGAAAAACTATGACGAATTCTATAGATGATTTAGTGCTTCTAATTTGTAATGGAATTTCCTTGGTGATCTAGGATGGCTCTGCTCAACGGCCATGGATATGCTCGGAAACATACCAAGCCAAATGACAGTCTACTTCAGTGTTTGGTGAGTACACTTCGCAAGTTTCGCTGCTGGCGATTAAACGGGTACATTTTGTGGAGTAGCATTCTGCTCTTGAGAAGATACCTTTGAGTCGGTGCACAGGACAAGCAAGCTCTATTCACGTCAGCGAGATGAGGTAGTGTTGAATTTAATAAACAAGATTACATAAATACTTCTTGTTGTTCATTCCGTCTCAGACATGAAAGGGGTCGAAAGCAAATACAGTTGGTGCACTAGTCTGCTACTCAGCGAAAGCTTACCAGAAATTTACTCACCGGTGAGAAAACGTTGAGAAGAGATATACTCGTGGCCTAATTAAGCACTTTTTCTGTTAATTGTGAAAGATCCTTGAGTTGTTAATTTCTTTGAAAACATCTGATTTCAAAGAAATCATTATATATATATTTGCCTCCAAGGATTCCATCTGCTGAGTATAGTGATGTGCAAATTTTGTTTAGAAAAGATAACAAGCTGAGTGCCATAACGGAAACATTAATTTCATAGCCTACAAATGATGTTTCGAGACCCTGTTCGATCTAGTCCCTTTCGATAGATTCCCTTTGTGGATTAGTTCAGATAATAATAAATGGTTATATGCTTTGCCATTCCCTGAAAAATTAACAATAGTATGTGGTAATGATGTGTCAAAACTGTTTTGATTCAAAAGACTGGTAAATTGATATTAGACAAAAACTGTAAAGTTTATGGTTCAAATTCTTTGATTACTTCTTAAGAGATTTATGATACTAACAATACAAGTAAAGATCTGTTTCAACTACTTAATGATAGCATAGATTGTTCCATATATTCATACTCAAAGATTAATATTAAGGATATGCTATTAACTTCTCTTTAAGTCATATTATACACGAAGTTGTAGATTTGCAATATGCCAGCCATCGTGTTAAGACGTTGAAAGGTTAATCAATGAACAAGAATGGAAAATGAAACAGAGAATTGATGTATTTTATTATTCTATTTTGACTTATATAATCATGTTTAGCATTTTTATTTTCCTTTGAGTATATTGTAGTTTTAAGTTTAATTGTTGTAGACATAGGGACAAGTGCTGTAATTCTGTATGCATCAGAACAATATATTTTAAACCAACAATCATTGCCGGTGTACAATCAAATAGTCCATCTCTTAGTTCTACTTATCGAGGTGCATCTGGTGAAATAACATTTAATGAGGTATCACAAGATGATGATTCACTAAACCTTAATCAGACTTACTCGGTCTATGAAAAGCCGTTAAAATTTATTTTTGATATGAATGTTTCTTTTTGATTGTTAACTAACATGAGGCATTGTATAAATAATATATGCGTAAGAACACAACAGTTTGTATTAAGCAATTTTTATCAGGCTAACGATGAAGAAAAAGGTGACAGCGTTATGAGTGCTAAGTATATTTCTTCAGCAGGAAGCTTTCTCAAAGAGTATTATAGTTGCATATAAACGGGAAGTATGGCTATTGCTTGATTATCATTGATAAATTAATATGTATGCTTTTTAAATTTGGTATCAGAACGCTTTTCAACCCCAAGGATCCACCTAAAACAAACAGCTGTACGTTCCCAAAGCTATGTGTCTGTGGTACCCTCGTGTTATTTAAAGGTGAAGTAAATTCACGGTTTTTTAATTGGTACGCCACTAAATTGGTAAGTTGCGTTAACTGCTCTAAAAGGACTACTGCGTTTTTAAGACCTACGTGAACTACACAATATCATGCGGCCTCCGATTCGGTGTTGAATTCCTTTACTAGGTTTAAGCCTCGAATTTTTTGCACGCCTGTTGCACCCTAAACCATGGTAATAAATCGAACATCTCCGTCCATTTTAAAAATTATTTCTTTAATGACCGCATCGATTTCATTCCTGATTAATATCTCTTTTGAGACAATGTAGAAAACTATTACAATGAAATCAATTGACATTACGGGTAATGTACTTATTTGAAGGTGATTTCTGAAGTTGCAGATGCACATTACAAAAAGCTTCAACAGCTTTGAAATCCTGGCCTATCGCTAGTGACCCATCAACTTGTCCATCATTTAAACGCGCATTCTTGTTCCACATGTCACTGGGTTTAAACTGGAATAATTCGAAGTTGGATGTCCCAAGCACAATATGTATTACCGTAGTTTTCCTATTTCAATCCACCTGATCTCGTATGTTGTACTGCATGCAAGCTGATTCCACTTGTTCTAATGCAAGTATCAAGGCGGATCTCGACATCTACTGTTATCATCTTTTTATTTAAATGCATCGTGATATCTACAATTAGTAATAGTATTAAATCTTAAGAAAGCCACAGCCAGCAACCTTGTAGATAATTTTAAATCTTCTGCCATATCAATGTAAAGTTTCAAAAGATTATAGCCAATTACAGCGAGTGAGTTGCCAATGTAAAATCCTAATCTCACTACGCTTATCAAATATTACTATCTGTTTGGTTGTAGTGCATGCTAACTACTTGCATTCGTTTTGATAAGAGAACAACTCGTATCTCGACATCTCGTCTTAGTAAAATGTTGTCAAAAGTTTCGTGATGTCCGCACTTGGTAACACAATATTCTCTGAAAACAGTCTGAATCATAGACAACTGTGTGTTTTGTCTTTCTTCTTGCCAGTGTTAACAGCTCTTAGCTGGACTCTGCAGGGTATTTACTTTAGGCAGTTAGCCATGATATTCCTTTATATGCAGCGAACACCTATGCAAAATTCTACCCATGACTTGGTGCTTCTATTTTTTTTGAGGAATTTGATTTGAAATCTACGATGGCTCTGGCCAACGGCCATTTATATGCCCGAAAATATACCAGGCCAAATAACAGTCTTTTTCAGTATTAGATTTTAGTACACTTCGTAAGCCTCAACTGCTGCCGATCAATCGGGTACATTTTTTGGGGAAGCTTTTTGCTCTTGAGAAGATATTTTTTACTCGGTGGACAGGACACGCAAACTCTATTGACGCAAGCGAGATGAGGTAGTGTTGAATTTAATAAATATGATTACAGACATTTTTTTTTTTTGTTGATCTTTCCGTTTCAGTAATGAAAGGTGTTGAAAAGCTAAAACAGTTAAACTAGTCTGCTCCTGAGCGGTAGTCTAACAGAAATACACTCACCGGAGAGAAAACGTTGGGAAGATTGAGAAATACAAATCCTCCAATAAGCTTAATAAGAGTGTGTGATTATGGCTGTCTGTAGTGCAAGATAAACCATGCGAGCTAGAGAAGATTAAAGGTTCTATAAGATTAAAGATTAGTGTGAGAGATACGCAGCGTTATCAGTATAGCGTATTATAAAAGTGACGCAAAGTTGCAAAAGACACCTCGAAATATTTTATAGAAGCAAGTTTAACTTTCAGGCTAATCGAAAGTTTATCGCAGTCTCTTTTACTTTATTTGGGCAGGAAGACAAGCAACTTCTTAGACACTATACCCAAGGGAGGAAATTCAGGGCTTCTGGTCCAAGATGTGGGAAGTGAGCCTAGTAAGTTCATATCTTTTAGGACTACTTAACCCATTTGGTGCCATACTTTTTCTTGTGCTATTTCTGATTGAGTGCTACATATTTTCTCATACATAGGACACATATACAAAAGAAAAATAGGTTTTGATTGTATGTACCGGGGTACGAATTTTACAGCCTATCCTATATATAGGATATTTTCCTTTTGGGTTGACAATACTACAAACTAAACGCAATTATATTTATTTTTTACTAAGCTTTATTAAACAACGTTTGCAAGATTACATACCCTTACAATGTGTCTTAGCAAATTTACATCGCACTTTTACACTAACGATGGTATTTATCAGGCACGGAACAGCACTCAAACCAACCTGGCATTTATGACATTATGTTATCGGCTTTTTTTGACATCCTTGACATATTTGCTTTCCTTTCTCATTTCGTATTGGGGTATGTTTGCTATGTTTCAGTGCTTCAGAACACTTTTTGTACAATCCCTGAAGCCGCGGACGAAGTCTTGTCGATGCAGACTGTGAGAGCACTGCCATTGTAACACTTCTGTGAAATTCTAGAAGATCCAAATAACGTAAGTGCAAGATCCGATAAAGTTTCCATTTAGCAACTAAAGCAGTTTCCACAACATTCGTAAATAAGTTCCAATGCCACTTATTGCCCTTCATCTTGATTGGGTATAAGCTCATCAATTTGTAAATAAATCTACGCCAGTCTTGAATTTGTTATATGAAGCAATACATGAAGGCACTTTGATGTTTTCTTTACGCCCTTTGTTATTTCATGTTACTGTTTCCACACAATCAATGGAATCACTTTTCGTTACAACAGTCCAATCAGTTATGATTATTATTTTGTAATAACGTCCACGCTTTTTAGAAAAAAAAATTGAAATGAAGACGATATTCATGTAAATTTAAATGGAGGTATAAAGACAAAGTTTTAAATATGAAAGTGGTGTGTTTTTATGTTTAAATCTTTTATTAAATAGTATAAATGAGCGGCTTTGGTCCCGGAAGAGAAAACGAAACCATCGCAGGACACATTTACAATGGCGTAATTGCGTAGCATTTAAAAAATCAAGGATTAACTTCTCCTTTTAATAACTCCACCAGTGATGAAAATTTTCCGGTGTTTATGAATGTTCGATTTTAAATTAGTAAATTCCTTTACAAAAATGAAGGAGTAAGTCGTCTCTAAAATTCTGCATACGTCTTCGCTGTATATAGCGGAATATTATGGCAAACTGTCTAGAGTACATTGCCTTCACACTCCACCTAAGAGCTGTTAACTTTGGCAAGTAGAAAGTCGAAACACAGATATTTGCTTAGATCTATACTTCTGACTGTTATCTGAGAAGATTGTATTACCAAGTGCAGACATCAAGAAACATTGAAATAACATTTTACTAAGAGGGGATGTCGTGATACTTGTTGTTCTTTTATCAAAACGAATGCAAGCAGTTAGCATGAACTGCAACAAACCAGACACAGTAAACTTTCATAAGAATCGTAGTGATATTAGGAATTTTTAATGCAACTCACACGCTGTAATATACGAAAATCTGTTGAAACATTACTTGTATATGGCAAAAGATTTAAGATTTATCAACAAGGCTGTCGCCTCTGGCTTTCTGCAGAAATAATGGTATTACTAATTTTAGATATTATAATGCATTTTGATAAAAAGATAATAGTAAATGTTGAGTTCCACCATGATACTTGCATTAGAAAGATCGAATCCCTTTGCAAGCAGTAGAACCGACGAGATCGGTTGGGTTGAAATAGGTCATTAATAATCATAATAGAGCAATAGCTACACTTCCCGTTTATATGCAACTAGAATGCAATCTGATAGTCCTTCCTGCTGAAGAAATCTACTTAGGACACATAACGATCTCACCTTTTTCATGATTGTTACCCTGATAAAAGATGTTTAATCCAAAGAGTCGTGTAATACAAATATATTATTTACACCTAGTCTGATGTGTGTTAACACTCGAGGCTATCAAATATGCATTAATTAGCGTGCTTGCTGCTGTCTAGCGCTTACATAGAGAGCTGAAGGGATTCACATAGTTCCGGTATATCATTAATATTATTTTCCTGACTGTATCTTGTAAAACTTTCTATGGAACCCATTATAATGTAACCTCCGAAACAGCCTTACTTGGGGCCTGAGACCCGTGATCAGGATCGATGAGACAAATAAAGATTTGATTTTAAGATCTTTTGAAATCTTCTCTTAGACGGTTAGCTGAAAATATTTATGGTATAGTAATCCTGTTCGCTACCAGCTTTCGAAAAGTGGTCATCAGAAAGCAACCAAACTGCTGGCTAATCAAATAATCTTTTAATATAAGGTCACTGTATGCTTTGATTAATAACTAAGAGCCACACATTTCTTAGAGCAGAAAAGTCATTCATTTCAGAAGGCTCTTGATGAAATTCTGTATATCCAAGTTCTTGAATGAAAATGTAATTTGATATCACGGAGCAATGTCTTGATACAAATATCGTATCACATTTGGTAATTATGAAATCTTTTTCCCCTCTAAAGCTATATAGTCATGTTCTTGGTGTGTCAAGGCGGTCTTACTCGGAAGAATTAATCAAGTCTTCCCTCGCTTCTCGGGTGTCAATTTCCTTTTCTGAAACAACATTTGGATAGCTTTCATCTTGTAAAACCTACGCCACATCGATTGTTAAATGCTGAGATACAAATCACTACTTTCGATATAAGCATACAGGTCCGTCTGTAATTCTTGAATAATTCATTATCAAGTACCAATAATCTATTCTACGCTTTTGCATACAGAAAATAAGTACAATAAAAGTGGACGAAACACGTGTTATTACATTAGATCAGCCATTATACTTTAAAGGTGTTCAAATCGTACCTGCAGCTAAGCAAATTTCTCAACCATCCAAAAATGAACAGCCGTTATTAGGTTTCCACTTAATTTCTAGGCACGATTGGATACATTATGTCAGGAAATTGTAAAGAATAACTTTGGCGTATCCTCTTAGTAGAATGCTTAATTGTCATTACTACTCAAGATCATTGAGAACTCGCTTCTAGACTTTGCTGGGCGACCTTTACGTGTATTTATGAAGAGATTTACAATCCTCTGAGGGGATGACAAAATCTAAGACCTGCGATCTTATTCAACAATTTGTGGATGATAAAATCAATATGCAACATATAGAAGAAAATGAAGCGTCATGAAAAAGACGATATCTAGGTATCTCAAAATTAAGACAATGACCTTTAGCGAACCTGTAAACTTTGGCTTCAGTATGTAGAGAAGGTCAAAATCTTTTGATATTCATCCAAAGGCACTAGATCGAGGAGGGAATTAGAAATGTCATTTGTAGGCAATTAAATTAATGTTTCCGTTTTGTCACGCAGCTGGTCATATTTTCAATGGAAAATTTGCACATCACTATATTCAGGAGATGGAAGCCTTGGAGGCAACTACGGTACCAGATGATTACAAGAAATTAAGATCTCAAGGGACTTTCACAATTCACAGAAAAGGAGTTGCAAAGTTATAAGTGATATCATTATCGAACAGTGCTTAATGAGGCCACGAAATTTTCTGAAGGATTAACTCAACGTCAGACACTACGTTAGTAAGATTAATCCTTAGTTCAAAAAACCATGATAACAGAAGTGTAAGGACTTTGTGACGGTTTAGGGTGCCAAAGGCGTGCTAATAATCTGTGGGTTGTCTATCGAGTTGTTCGGTAAGGCTAAGCGGCTTGTAAGTTTTTTCTGAAAATTTAGAAGTCATCATTGGACATTTCCATGTAATCCTTAATTCCTAATAGCTTTCAGTCAGTAAAATGATTCCACATCGAATCGGAGGCCTCAGAAACTTGTTAAGGTCTTAAAAACGGAGCAGTAGTCTTTTAGTGTTACTTATCTCACATTATAAAAAGGCGTACCATTTTAAAAAACGTGAATTTACTTCTCCCTCTAATAAGACGAGGGTGTCACAGATGTATAGCTTTGGGAGTGAAGACGATTAATTCTTACGGGTAAGACAGCATTGACACGCCAAGTACATGAGCATATAACACTAGAGGGGAGCTTAAACAGAGTATGCGATTATGGCAGTCTGTAGATGAACCGTGCAAACCAGAGAGATTTTAAGGTTCTATAGCCTAAAGATCACTGTGAGATATAGGTAGCGTTATCAATATAGCATCATGAAGAAGTGAGTCAAGTTACAAAAGACGCCTCGAAAATTTTTATAGACGCAAGTTTAACTTTCTGGCTAATCGAAAGTTAATCGCAGTCTCATTTACTTTCTTTGCGCAGGAGAGTAAGTTCTCGAACACTATTCCCAAGACCAGAAATTATTGCTTCTGGTCCGAGATGTAGGAAGTGAGCCTAGGAAGTTTTACATGTTTCAGGTGTAAACTGAAAATCGCCCAAAGTTACCTAACTACATAAAAAAAATTCTGCCAATTTTAAATTTTGTTGATGTCTCTGTTCTACTCCTTTTCATCCTTACTCGTTTAACTCGTTTGTATCGTGAAACACTGCTTTACTACGCTAGCTTTAGTAATTATCGGCAGGACTAGTCTCACAGGTTCTACCATATAATTACATATTTAATTACATAAGGATCATCTACTAAAGTTTCAGTGCAACAACTTGGATGTGTATCCTTTACAACCTTACTACAGTATGTGTAATATAACTGTTATAGAAAATAGGAAAGCTTCGTTGGCTTCTGTGTGAAAAGCTGCTTGGTACATCCTTAAAGGAACAAGGCTCTGAGCAGTAAGCATTGATTGTTCTTATGTCGTATAAAAACCTAGGACAATAATTTGAAACCAACTGGGATCGACGTGTAGTAGAGCTTTCATTCTTAGGACCCCGTCTTGGATAAAAATGTACATGGAATCTTTGTATGTGCGGAATATCCAAACATTGCTATTTATTAAGAATGTTAAACTATGATTCTTAGTAGGAGAATTGAGAACGGTAGTTACCCAATTTTAAGTGTCCTTGCAGATGGCATAATCCTTTTAGGAATAAACTGTTTTTTAACATCTTAACAGACAACAATAAAAATTAACAATTGTTATAAACGTAATATTGAATAATACTGTAGTACGCGAATGTTATATCTAAATGAGTTGGTTTAACTCATCAAATTAAATGTGTTCTGCTACAGTTTCGTTTTCTCATCGGGTACCAATGCCCCTCATGTTAAAGGATTCCAAAATATGTAAACAGAATAATAAACCGCCACCATGTTATATGCCTTGTCATTATACTTCATTTAAATTTACATCAAGATCGTCTTCATGTCCATTTTTCTTAGGTCTATAAGGTGGGGACGTAATTACAATACATTAAACATAACTGATTGGATCAACAATTAAGCCTTTGTCAATAAGAGAATGATTTTCTACAGCTGTTGTTCGTCATCATCTATATCAGACTTTCTTCCGATCCTATCAGACTTCCTATCAGACTTCTTACATAATATCCTGGTTTTACACTAAAATGTGGCTCGTTCACAATCTTACCTTACATTCACTTTTTATCTACTGGTAAGAAAGCTTATCCGGCTGGAGCTTATATGAGCTACGTGGGTGCTGAAAATGGCATACACTAACTTCATTCGGTTGGGTTTCTGCTTAGATTTTTTCGATCCTGGACTTGTAGGTACTTCCGAGTTGATGCTTCACAGCTGCCGTGTTAGTAGGGGGAAAAGTGGTGATACTGATGATTTGGAACTACTTCCTTGTTATACCTAATGTGGCTTATACCAAAGAGGATACGTTTCCTTCTCCATGCAGGGGAATAAGAAATGTCAAATATTGACCATTTTGAATACATTGCGATCTGATTGGTTGAAGACTCTAACTTACAGAATTCTTTTTCTTTTTGAACGATCTTGTAGGCTGCCAGCTATTCTCTCCTGAATAGAGATGAAATCGATTCACAGCCTGTTGCATCATGAAAAAAGTGAAAGATCTTTTTTAATGACACTAGAGTTTCTAAAATTTTATGATTTCTAGCATTTTCTTTTAGTTCTGCTTGTGTTTGGCCTTAAGAGAATTAGCCACTGATCATGAACTCTTCTAACAAGATTCTTAGGAGATCTGAATCAGACCCATCCACAGCCACATATTTCCCGCTTGAAGTTTCTTGAATTACTGTTGTCCACATAAACTACGTTTTATTTCTTCAAAAGCTGCTTGCATCACTTGAAGTTTCTCAAGAACTATGATTGAATTGACGTGGCTTCAAAGGCAGAATTAAATTCTATCATTTTAGATATTTCGCGAAAGCTCTTTCTGGTCTTTCGAGACTTTCCGTGTCTAATTGTAATTTATATCCGTTAAATATTAGATGAAAAAAGCGCATAACATAATTTATATACGTACTTAACGCAGATATGACTAGTCTAGAAGGACACCATTGCGTCTAGAAGGACACCATCTTCTACGTGTGGGTTTTAAAACACAAAACCACAGCGACTCTATAGTATTCGCCGCAGTCGAATTGACATTCCTCTGGATTGAGTAATGATCACACAAGGAAGTTGGCGTTAGCTCAACGTGCCCTTCAGATGACAAACCTTTTCCCATAAAGGTCCTTAGAAATTCTGTTATCCTAACAGTATTTGGAAAAGAAGGATTAATCTTACTAACGTTGGGTCTGGCGTTGAGTAAACCCCAAGATTAATTTGTGGACTCATTAAGCACTGTACGATATTATATAACTTTTATCTACGCCCCAGAAGGCCTCTTTTTCTGCGAATTGTGAAAGTTCTTTGAGCTATTGATTTCCTGTAATCATCTGATAACGTAATTACCTCCAAGGATACCATCTGTTTAGTATAGTGATGTGCAAATTTTGCATAGAAAAGATGACCAGCTGCGTGACAAAACGAAAGAAATATTAAATTGCCTACAAATAAAGTTTCTAGTCCTTTGTTCGATCTAGTCCCTTCGAATGAATAGCAGTACGATTCAGACCTTTTCTATATATTCAACCAAAATTTACCGGTTCGGTAAAGGTCATCGTCTTAATTTTGATAATTCCTCGATATCGTTTTTTTCCTTTTCATGCCGCTATATTTTCTTGTAAATGTTGCATATTGATTTCCTCATCCAGACATTTTTGAATAAGATCGCAGATATTAGATTGTGCCAAATCGTCAGAGGGTTGTAAATCTATTCATAACTACATGTAAAGATATCCGAGCAAAATCTAGAAGTGAGTTCACAATTATCTTGAGTATTCATGGCAATTCAGCATATTCACTTACGTTTTCTACGCGTACAGGATACCCCATAGTTTTTTTTATATAATTTCCTGACTTAAAGTATCCAATTGTGCCTATAAATTACCTAAGTGAAGACCTCCTAAGGGCGGTACAATTTTCGAAATTTCAGAATTTTCCTCAGCTGCAGGTACGATTTGAACACTTTTTTGTATACATAGCTGAATGAATGTCATAACACATGTATTTTGTCCACTTTTCTTGCAGTTATTTATGTATGCAATGGACTAGAATATATAGTATTAGTATCTGATGATGAGTTATTAAAGAAATACAGAGGAACTACACTGCTTATAACAAAAGCAAAGGCATGTAACTAACAATTCCAGAATCGTTGTGACAAAGTTTTCACAAGATGAATAGATATCAAAAGGTTGTTTTAGAAGAAGATATCGAAACGCGATACGCGAATGAAGATTTGATTTAATCTTTCGAGTAATACAGCACTGACACACCAAGAACATTAGCATATAGATTAAAGGGGAAGAGTAAGTCAGAATTACGAAATGTGATACGATATTATTATCGAAACAATGCTACAGTGATATCAGATTAGTTTTTCTTTCAATCACTTGGATATAAAAATTTTCATCAAGAGATTTCTGAATGAATGACGTTTCCTGCTGTATAAAATTTGTGGCACTTATAATCAAAGCATAGAGTGAGTTTGTATGAAAAGATTATTTGAATAGACCACAGTTTTGTTCTTCTATATTTGTCTCTTCGATCAGATAAAGAAACTCAAGATCAACGTCAAGCTGTTTCGGAGGTTAGAATATAATGGGTTCAATAGCAAGTTTTAAAGGATACATTCGGAAAAATATTACTATGATAGTCTTGAATATATTGAATCCTACACAAATCAGTATGTAAGCCCTAGTGAGCAGCAAGGACGCTAACTAAATGCATATTTGATAGCTGCGAGATTTAACAAGAGTCTTTGTTTAAGTAATTTATCCATAACTACACAACACTTTAGATTTAACAGTATCTATCAGGTAACGATCAAGAAAAACGTGTGTGTGTTGTGAGTTCTAAGTAGATTTTTCAGCAGGAAGCATTCTCGAATAGTATTGTAGTTGCATATGAACGGGAAGTATACCAATTGCTTGATTATCATGATTAATTAATACTTTTGTTTTTTACATTTGGTATAACAACCTTTTTCAACCCCAAGGGACCACCTAAAACAAAATGTGCTGAAACACTTGGAATAATCACAACTGCACTATTCTCGAAATATTTATGCTGAAAGTAACAATGAGTAAATCCCGTGTAAAGTTTCAGGGGAAATAGTTTGGAATCACACAAAAAGGCGAAGTTTGAGGCACCTGCGCAATTTTTGTGTAACAAGAAGCCGCCGATTCAAGAAGCCGCCGATCTTTTTATACTGTACAAAACACGGTTAATTTCGATAATGTAGAAGCCTGAATCAGAAGATATAGAAGTTCATAGTACAAGATTTTGTGTAAGGATTCTTCGTCACAGGCCAGAGATAACAGCTCCTTTATTTGTCTCATCGATCCTCATCACGGGTCTCAGGCCCAAAGTAAGACTGTTTCGGAGATTAGAATATATTGGGTTTCATAGAAGGTATCACAGAACCAAATCGGGAAAATAACTAATGATAGACTGGAACCTAGTGAATCTTACACAACTCTGTATGTAAGCTCTAGTGACCTGCAAAGACGTTAACTAAATGCATATTTGATAGCTTTGAGAATTGACACATATGAGACTTTGTATAACTAACATTTCCGTAAGAACACAACTCTTTGGATTAAACAGTTCCTATCATCCTAACGATGAAGAAAAAGGTGAGACCGTTATAAGTGCTAATTTGATATCTTCAGCAGGAAGCACTGTGAAATAGTATTATAGTTGCATATAAACGAGAAGTATAGCTATTGCTTGAATATCATTGATAAATTAATACTTAAGTTTTTTTTATTTGGTATCACAATTTTTTCAACCCCAAGGGCCCACATAAAACAAACAGCAGTACGTTTTCAAAACTATATACGTCTGTGATACTATCGTTTTATTATAGGGAGAAGTAAATCCACGGTTTTTTAAGTGGTACGACTCAGTAAGACAATGAAAAAGACGATATCTAGGAATCTCAAAATTAAGAAATGACCTTTACCGTACCGGTAAACTTTGGCTGGAGTATATAGAGAAGGTCAGAATCCTATTGCTATTCATTCAAAGGGACTAGATCGAACAGGGAATTAGAAACATCATTAGTAGGCAATTAAATATTGCTTCATTTTTCTCACGCAGCTGGTCATCTCATCTATGCAAAATTTGAACGTCACTATACTCAGCAAATGCAAGTCTTGGAGGCAACTACGGTACCAGTGGATTACAAGATATTAACAACTCATGTAACTTTCACAATTCGCAAAAAAGAGGCCTTCTGGAGCGAAGTTTCAAGTGATATGACTTTGAAGCGTGCTTCCCCAGATGATTGACTCCAAGGATTCTGCCACCTGCAAGGACACTTAAAATTAAGTAACTACCGTTTAGTTTTCGACTCTCCTGCATACAATCAAAGATTAACAATCTTAATAAAGAACGATGTTTGGATATTCCGTACATGCGTTCACTGCATATAAATTTTTATCCTAGACTTGGTCGTAAGATTAAAAGCTGTACTACAGGTCGAATCCAGTTGGTTTCAACTTATTGTCCTAGGTTTTATACGACATAAGGATCATCAATTCTCAACAATTTGTTCTTTAGCGACTGTGCCAAGCTGCTTTGCAGACAGAAGCCCACAAAGCTTACCAACTTTTCATATGAGTTATTTTACACTTATAGTCCTAAGCTTGTAAAGGATTCACATGCATTTTATTGGCCTCAAACTCTTGTAGTGTATCCTTAGGTAATTAGATATTTTATTTGCTTGTAAAACCATGCCAGCTTCTCTTAACCTTTGAGACAAGTCCTGCCGGTGAATTACTAAAGATTCGCGATACAAAAAAGTTATACAGGCCTGGTTGAACAGGTACGAACACCCAAATCAAGAATATTATCAATTGACAGACTTTTTTTTTGTATATAAAAAATTTCGAGGCGTCTTTATCAAGATGCTATATTGATAACGCTATGTATCTCTCACACTAACGTTTAGGCTAAAAAAACCTTAAAATCTCACTGACTCACGCGGTTCATCTTGTACTACAACTTCCATAATAGCACACTCTAATTAAGCTTATTAGAGGATTTGAATTTCTGAATCGTCTCAACGTTTTCTAACCGGTGAGTAATTTTCTGGTAAGCTTCCACTCAGTAGCGGGATAGTGCACCAACTGCATTTGCTTTACGACATCTTTCATTTCTGACACGGAATCATCAACAAGAAGAATTTCTGTAATCTTATTTATTCAACTAAACACTACCTCTTCTCGCTAACGTGTATAGAACTTGCGTGTCCTGTCGACCGACTCAAGGGTATCTTCCCAAGAGCAGAGAGCTACTCCACAAAGTGTACCCGATTAATCGTCAGCAGTTAAGGCTTGGGAATTGTACTCACCTCCAACATTCAAAAGCCTGACATTCGGCCTGGTATGTTTGCGAGCATATCCATGGCCTTTGACAAAAGCCATCCTAGATCACCAAGTATATTCCTTTACTTAAAAAAAAAGCTCCAAGTCGTGTGTAGAATTCTGCATACGTGTTCGCTTCAGAGAGCGGAATATCATGGTAAACTGCCTAGAGTACATTCGCAGCACAGTCCACCTAAGAGGCGTTAACACTGGCAAGAAGAAAGTCGAAAAACACAGATATCTATACTTCAGACTGTTTTCAGAGATAATTGTATTAGCAAGTGCAGACTTCACGAAACATTTAGACAACATATTACTAAGAGATTTCGAGATACGTGTTGCTCTTTTAATAAAACGAATGCAACCAGATAGCATGCACTACAACCAACATAGTAATATTTGATGTGAAGCGTAGTGAGATTAGGACTTTTCTATTGCAACTCACACGCTGTAATACACTAAATTCTGTCAAAACATTACTTACACATGGCAAAAGATTTAAGATTATCTACAAAGCTGCCGGCTTTGGCTTTCCGCAGAATTAAAGGTATTACTAATTGTAAATATCAGGATGCATTCAGATAAAAAAAAAAAAATAAAAGCAATAGATATCGAGATCCGCCATAATAATTGCATTAGAACGAGTGCAATCAATATGCTTTCAGTACAATCGACGAGATCCGGTGGATAGAAATGGGAAAACTATACTAGCTAATATATTCGTTAGCATTTGCAAGTTCGAAATATTCGAGTGACGTGCGAAATCCAGTGACGTGCTAAACAAGAAGTCATTAGCTGAGAAAAAGGAATATTACGGTGAGTTCGTAGGTTATTGCTTTCGTAAAATTAGTGAAGAGAAAGCGCGTTAAAATGATGGACAAGTTGATGGGTCACTTGCGATAGGGCAGGCATCACTGAGCTTCTGAAGCTTTTTGTAATGTGCATCTGTAAAGTCAGAAATCAACTTATATGAGAACATTAGCTCGGATGTCTCTTGACTTTATTGTAATAGCATTCTTCGTTGTGATCTGTGAGTGATGTGGTGATTAAAAAAATAATTTTGAGGATGGAAGAGGATGTTCGATTTTTAATTAGTGGATTAGGGTGCAAATGGCGTGCCAATAATTCGAGGGGTTTCTTTCGAGGTGTCTGCTAAGGCTAAACGGTTTAGAAGTTCCATCGTAAATTCTGAGAAATTTAGAAGTCAGCAGCGGACCTCGGCATGCATTCCTTAATTCCTGTTGGCTTACAGCTAGTAAAAAAATTGAACACCAAACCGGATGCCGCAGGATCTTGTGTTGCGTACGTAGGACTTAAAAACGAATCAAAAGTGCTTTTAGAGCTACTTAACTCACATTATAAATTGGCGTAGAAATTTAAAAACCTTGGATTTACTTCACCCTTTAATAAGAAGAGGGTATCGCAAACGTATAGCTTTGGGTCCGCACCGCAGTTTGTTTTAGGTTTGCAGCACCCCCTCCCCGAACATTGTTTCTGAAAGAAACACTGCTTATGAAGGACTTCTTTTTCAGCGAAATGTTATCTCAATTAGTTCCAAAGCGGCTGACTAACATATCGAGACCTTGTAAGAAGAAATGAATATGAAAGTACACTCGCATTAATTTAATTTTTGAGCCATTTTTCCTGGCAATTAAAACGCAACTCTTGTAGCTTTCTTAACTAATACGTACTCACGGAACGGCAAATATTTTATGGCACCATTTTCATTCTATGAATTTTAATACATACAAAAACTTTATATTTCCATATGAAATTATATAGGGACATTAAAGGGTCATTTCAAAAGAGTGGGGGGGTGAAATGTCCCCATTTGCCCCTCTAATCGCCGCCCATGCTATGATGTGTGGCACATTTGTGCGAAATTAATAATAATATGATTAAACTGTTTAACCACAACAAAATCCTTCTCGTTTTGCTGAAGTGGCTTTTCCTAAGTTTTATTTGTTTCATATATCCTACAGTTTTTTTTCAGGGCTTTTTTTTAATTTGTCCAAATTTATATTTCTCCTTTTACCACACAATCGTCCAATACTTGCACTATAATATTTACAATCAGTATATCATCCTGTAACGTATTTTATTCCTAACACAACATACAAACCCTATCTCACTCGCTTGCACGCGAACCTTTGGGGCATGGGGTCCTGGGGACAATTCCGAGTGGGAGAACATTGAACGACAGTGGGTCGAATTCCACGTTAAACCTATAGGTCCAATTCTCATAGCCTCGCCGACGAAAGAGGACGCTAAACGGCAATCAGTCAACAGTTGCAAATTTCGGCTGCATAAACAACTTAAGTCTTGTGGAACTTATTAAATTTATTTTGTTAAAGCAGCTCTTTTAACAAAATTTCAGTATTAACGTGTCAGATATTTCTATTTAAGGACAAGAAAAAACATATTATTTATTTTGTAACTAAATGATAGCTCTACCCACGTAGATTATAAAAGCAGAAACAATGAAAATCGATACAATAGTGACTGACATTATTTTAACAAATATCGACTCAGATAATAGTTTGGGCTGTATGAAAAGTTAAAAATTCCGATTAATTGTAACTTTATTAGTGGTGGACATTGGAGGAGGATGTATGCTATTAATCAGCCCATTTCATGGGCATCCACACTCACGAGCTCAACGCTCGCTAGCTCGGCATTCGCGCTCGACCGTTCTCGGGTTCAATAATTAAGCGCTACCCCGAGCGCCAATGAAATAAGTCAGCGCGAGTCCAACTGAGGGAAGTGAGCCCGAACACGATTCCCAAAGGGATAAATGAGCGAGAGCCCAGTTGAAAAAGATGAGCCCGAGTCGGAGAGAGTGCAGAGCAAAATGGCCATCTATGAACCAAAGTCATCCCATCAAGTCTTTATCTATCTGATCTATTGTATTCTGATGGTTCTCTCATTGATTGTGTTTGTTCAGATATCAGCGCTCTTGTCATTTACAGCTGAATGACGTGAGTGACTGTCTGTCTGTCTACCAACACTTTAAACATGACAGTGTAGTAGACACTTCTTATCTAAAATGTCTCCAGCACAGGGAGGGCAACAATGGGGCACACTTACTTCTTGATGTAGCGCTATTTCTACCCGGAAACTTTCATGGGAAAAATAAAATATTATTCTTATTTGCATTATTATTTTTAATAATGATGTACGTACACTCGAGAAATTTTCTACTGCAAATAATTGAAAGGAAACATACGATCAATGTATAACCTTGCTATGACACTAACTTGTGTAACTTGTAACTTGTGTAACTTGTGTAAAATTGTGTAACTACCGTTTAGTTCTCAATTCTCCTACTAAGAATCATAGTTTAACATTCTTAATAAAGAGCAATGTTTGGATATTCCGCACATACAAAGATTCCATGTACATTTTTATCCAAGACGGGGTCCTAAGAATGAAAGCTCTACTACACGTCGATCCCAGTTGGTTTCAAATTATTGTCCTAGGTTTTTATACGACATACGAATAATCAATGCTTACTGCTCAGCGCCTTGTTCCTTTGCGGCTGTATCAAGCTTCTTTTCAGACAGAAGCCAACGAAGCTTTCCTATTTTCTATAACAGATATATTACACTTACTGTAGTAAGGTTGTAAAGGATACCCATCCAAGTTGTTGCACTGAATCTCTAGTAGATGATCCTTATGTAATTAGGTAAGTGATTAGATGGTAGAACCTGTGAGACTAGTCCTGCCGATAATTACTAAAGCTAGCGTAGTAAAGCACTTTTTCACGATACAAAGGAGTTATACAGGCAAGGACGAACAGGAGTAGAACAGAGACATCAACAAAATTTAAAATTGGCAGAATTTTTTTTATGTAGTTAGGTAACTTTGGGAGATTTTCAGTTTACACCTGAAACACGGAAAACTTCCTAGGCTCACTTCCAACATCTCGGACCAGAAGCAATAATTTCTGGTCTTGGGAATAGTGTTCGAGAACTTACTCTCCTGTGCAAAGGAAGTAAAGAAGACTGCGTTTAACTTTCGATTAGCCAAGAAAGTTAAACTTGCATCTATAAAAATTTTCGAGGCGCCTTCTGTAACTTGACTCACTTCTTCAAGATGCTATATTATTAACGCTACCTATCTCTCATACCCAATCAAGGTGAAGGGAAATAAGTGGAATTGGAACTAATTTACGAATGTTGTGGAAACTGCTTTAGTTGCTAGATGGAAACTTTATCGGAATTTCACAGAAGTGTTACAGAATCTCACAGTCTGCAGACTTCGTCCGCGGCTTCAGGGATTTTACAAAAAGGGTTCTGAAGCACGGAAACATAGCAAACATACCCGAATACGAAATGAGAAAGAAAAGCAAATATGTCAAGGATGTCAAAAAAGAGCCGATAACATAATGTCAGAAATGCCAGGTTGGCTTGAGTGCTGTTCCGTCCTTGATAATTAACATCGTTAGTGTAAAAGTGCGATGTAAATTTGCTAAGACAGCCTTACTTTGGGCCTGAGACCGGTGATCAGGATCGATGAGACAAATAAAGAATCGCTTTTAAGTTTTCTTCAGATCCTCTCTTAGACGGTTAGGAGGAAAATCTTTACGGTATAGTCAGTCCTATGTTCGCTACTAGCTTTGTAAAACAGGTCATCCCAAAGCATTCATACTGTGGGCTAAAAAATAATCTTTCATATAAGCTCACTGTGAGCTTTGAATAGTAACTAAGCGCAATCATTTCATTCAGCAGAAAAAGTCGTTCATTTCAGAAGTCTCTTGATGAAAATTCTCCATATCCAAGTTCTTGAATGAAAAAGTATTCTGATTTAATGGTAGCATTGTCTTGATAAGAATATCGTATCACATTTCGTAATTCTGACATCCTCTTCCCCACTAATGCTATATACTCATTTTCTTGGTGAGTCAATACTGTCTTACTCGGAACATTTAATCAAATCCTCGCTCGTGTCTCGCGTGTCGATTTCCTTGTCTCAAATAACCTTTGGATAGCTATTCCTTTTACGAAAGTTTCGCCACAACTACTGTAGAATTGTGAGATACACACCTCACCTTTTTATATAAGAAGTAAGGGCCCTCTGTACTTCATCAATAATTAATATCAATTATCTTTACTATATGTTATACTCTTGTGCATAGTGTAAATAAGTGCCAGAAAATTCGACAAGAAACATGTTTTGACATTAGATCAGCTTTCATATTGGAAAGGTGTTCAAATCGTATCTGCAACTGAAGAAATTTCAGAACTGTCCAAAGTTGTACCGCCCTTATGAGGTTTCTAGCCACTATTGGAGTCGTTATGTCAAGAATTGGTATAGAAAATCTGTGGGGTAATATGTACGTTAAGACAACTTTAGTGAAAATGCTGAATGGTCATGCCTACTCAATAACATTGAAAAGTCGCTTCTAGACTTTGCTCGGCGATAATTCAAGGAACAATCAAAATTAGCAGAAAAAGAATTTTTCTAGAACGAAAATCCAAGTGATATGAATATCGAACAGCTTAATGAAGGACACGAAACGTTCTGGTGGATTAACTCAATGTCACACACTACGTTAGCAAGATTAATCCTTCATTCGAAGAGACTGATACGATAACAGAAGTTCTACAGGAATTTTGTGTGAAACCGTTTGTCATCTGAGCGGCAGATTGAGCTAATGTTATTTTCCTTGGGGGATAATACCTCATTGCGCAAAAATATCAATTCAACTGAGGTGAATATTGCAGTCTCTGTTGTCTTATGTTATAAAACCCACACGTACAAGGAAGAGTTCTTCTACACGCAATGTTGTGGACTAAAAATTTTAAATAAAATCTGGGTTAAGTACGTATATAAATTTTGTTAAGCGCAATTTTCACCTTATATGTTATGGATATAAACTACAATTAAACACTCAGAGTACCGAAAGACATGAAAGACCTTTTGAAAAATATCTGCAAGGATGGAATTTCATTCTGCAATTGCAGCCACGACAATTCATCACTGTTTCTGAGATACATGGAGATCAATAATAGACGAATTCAAATAATGCAAAAAATTTTCCAAGGAGCAAAAGATAGCTTTATATGGACAGCACTACTGGAAGAAACTATAACGTGAAATCTGAAGGTATTCAAAGATCTGTTTCAGATCCTTAAGAATCTTGCTAGAAGACTTCATGAGCAGTTACTGATTCTTTTAAGGCCACAAACGAGCACAACTGCAACGAAATAATATGAAATCATTACATCTAAAGAAACTCTAGGGTGATTAAAAGACTGCTTTCAATTTTTACATGATAAAACAGGCTGTGACACGATCTTAGCTATAATCAGGAGAAACAGTTGGCAGTCTTAAAGATCCTCCTAAAAAAAAAAAAGAATTGTGTTAGAGTCCTCAAACAACCAAATCTCAATCCTGACAAATTAGTCAACATTAGACAATGCTTATTCGCTATTATAGAGAAGGAAACATGTCCTCTTTGGTATAAGGGTCAGTTGTTGTATTACCTGAAGTTGCCATATCAGGTATATCAAGGAAGTAGTTACTAAGATTCAATATGGCCACTTTTGCCCCTACTAACGCTGCAGCCGTGCAGCATTCAATTCGGTAATATCTCCAAGTCCAGCAGTGAAATGGCTTAAGCATGGACCCAATCGAATGTGGTTTGTGTGTCAAAGAGTATATGCGAATTCCGGGATCCACACAGCTAGCTAGCATCAGGTCCAGTCGGATAAGCTTACTTACCTGCAGATAAAAAGTGAATGTAAGATAGGATTGTAAACGAACCACATGTTAGTGTAAAACTGCCGATATGAAGTATTGTGCATTCTGCCAAAGTAATTCATGTACACATGGTATATTGGAAGAAAGTCTGATATAGATGATGAACAACCGCTGTAGAAATTCGTACGTCATTGACAACGGCTTTATTGTTTTTCCAAATATTATGGTTACTATTTACTTATAAAAAAAAACAAAATGGACATGAATACTATATTGATGTAACTTTGGTATCTGAAGAGAAAGCGAAAACTTAGCAGGACAGATTTAATTTCAAGAGCAAAACCAATTCATTTAGATATCACATTCGCGTACTAGAGTATCATTCAATTGAATGATTATAAAAAATTAAATGAATTAGTTGAGCTCGTTAAATTATATCAGTCTTGCTACGATTTCGCTTCTCTTTGGGTTCCAAAGCCACTCGTGTTAGGGGATTCCAAACTATGTAAACGGAATAATAAACCACCTTCTTGTTTTATATCATGTCTTTATGCCTTTATTTAGAGTTAGGTCAAAATGGTCTTTATGTCCATTTTGTTAGATCCATAAGGCGGGAACGTTGTTACAAAATATTGTTGATTATAACTGTTTGTATCAACAATTAAGTCGTTGTCAAAGAGTTATTGGTTTTCTAAACGGTTGTTCGTCATCTTCTATACTAGATTATCTTCCGATCTGCCATATGTACATGAACTTTGTCAGAATGCACAAAACCTTCAATAACTCATATCGGCTATTTTATACTGCCATGTGCTTCGTTCACAATTCTATCTAGTATTCTCTTTCTATCTATAGGATGTATGTATGTATGTATGTACGTATGTATGTATGTATGTATGTATGTATGTATGTATGTATGTATGTATGTATATATGTATGTACGTTTGTATGTATGTATGTATGTATGTATGTATAAATTTATCCGGCTTCAGCTAAAGGTACCTGGGTGGTCGTGGAAATCGTATACATTAATCTCATTCGACCTTGTGAAGGCATAGACCACTTCACTCCTGGACTTGGAGGTACTTCCGAATTGAATGCTGCACAACTGCCTTTTATAAAGGGGAAAGTGGCCATAATGAAGTATTTTTAACAACTGCCTTGTTATACCAGGGAGGACATGTTTCCTTTTCCATATAGGCGAATAAGAAATGTCTAATTTGACCATTATGTCAGAATTGAAATTAGGTTGGTTTAAGACTTTGACTAACTTGCACAATATTTTTTTCTTTTGAAGGATCTTTAAGACTGTCAATTATTCTCTCCTGATTATAGCCTGTTGCATCATGCCTGTTGCATCATGAAAAATTTGAAATCAGATTTTTAATGACGCTAGAGTTTCTTTAAGCTTAGTGATTTCGTAGCATCTCCATCTAGTTCTACTTGTGTGTGGCCTTAAGAGAATCAGCAACTGCTCATGATGTCTTCTATCAAGAATCTAAAATGATCTGAATTACAACCATCAACAGCTGCAGATTTCCCGTTTGTAGTTTCTTCCATTACTTTTGTCCATATACAGCCATCTTTACTCCTTCCAAAAGTGCATCATTTGAAGCCGTCTAGTATTGATCTCAAAGTTTTTCAAGAACTGTGATTGAATAGTCGTCGCTTCAATGGCAGAATTAAATTCGATCGTTCCAAATAATTCGCGATAGATTTTTTTTGTGTGTGTTTCGGTACTTTCCATGTATAATTGAATTTTATATCCATATTATATATGGTAAAAATAGCGGCTTACATAATTTATATACGTACTTAACGGAGATTTTACTTCCAATTTTTAGTCCACACCATTGCGTGTAGAAGGACTCTTTTTTCTACGTGTGGGTTTTAAAACACAAGTCAACAGAGACTCGGCAATATACACTACAGTCGAATTGAATTTCTTGGGCATTGAGATATCACTCTAGGAAGGTGCCATCAACTCAACGTGCCGCTCAGGATACAAACTGATTTCCAAAAAAGCCATGTAGAAATTCTGTTATCGTAACAGTATTTGGGAATGAGGATTATCTTGCCAACGTAGTGTCCGACGTAGAGTTTATCCCCCACAAAGTGTACCCGATTAATCGTCACATGTTAAGGCTTGAGAAGTGTACTCATCTCCAACATTCAACAGGCTGACATTCGCGCGCTTGCCGTCGCGCCCTCGCGCTTGCCGTCGAAGCTTGTCCTCGCCCTCGCGCACCCTCGCCCTCTCGGCCAAAACTTGTGCTCGCCCTTGCGCACCCTCGCCCTCGGCATAGAAGCTTTTCCTCGCCCTCGCACACCCTCGCGCTTTTCGTCGAAGCTTTTCCTCGCCCTCGCACACCCTCAACCCTCATATCATTGAGGGCGAGGGTAATTGAGGGTGAGGAGGCTTCGAAAGGGCCTCCTTCGTGAGGATCAGAGCATCAATTATGAACCTATTTGTTGAATTATTTCCTTATCGTCAGTGGCGGATCCAGGGGGCCATTCGGGGCGATCGCTCCCCCCCCGCAGAAGAGGAAACTTCTTTATTTTATATATACAAATAAAACGCATCCCAGAGTTTGGAATTCTTAAAAGAAGCAGTATTACAACCCACCACACCCACCAGAAGTCCGTCCTGGATCCGCCCTTGCTTAACATACGTCCTAAAGACACGAAACTAAACATATCATCATATAACTTACTGTGGAACACCTAAAATGGAACAACTGTTACAATGAAGATCTCGGTCGATAGTGACGTTTACATCATTTATCAACAGTCTGAAGAGTGTTTCTTCCAGACATGTTTTTTTGAAGGGTACTGCCCCCCGAAGCTCTGAGAGCCTCCCCCCGAAGGAGACCAAAATAATACGTCTATAATATAATATTGAATATATTAGTACCTGCAGTGCCGCGCCGGGATACTAAGTGTGCCCCCCCCCCCCCAGAACATAGTTTCTCAAAGAAGAACTGCTTATGAAGGACTTCTTTTTCTGCGAAATGTTATCTCAATTAGTTCCAAAGCGGCTGACTAACATATCGAGACTTTGTAAGAAGAAATGAATTTGAAAGTATACTCGCATAGGTTAATTTTTGAGCCATTTTTCGTGGTAATTAAAACGCAACTCTTGTAGCTTTCTTAACTAATACGTACTCACGGAACGGCAAATATTTTATGGCACCATTTTCATTCCATTAAACTTAATACATACAAAAACTTTATATTTCCATATGAAATTATATAGCGACATAAATGGGTCATTTCAAAAGAGGGGGGGGGTGTTTGAAATGTTCCCATTTGCCCCTCTAATCGCAGCCCATGCTATGATGTGTGGCACATTTGTGCGAAATTAATAATAATATGATTAAACTGTTTACCCACAACAAAATCCTTCTCGTTTTGCTGAAGTGGCTTTTCCTAAGTTTTTTTTCGTATATCCTAGTTTTTTTTCAGGCCTTTTTTTAATTAGTCCAAATTTATATTTCTCCTTTAACCACATAATCGTTCAATACTTGCACTATAATATTTACAATCAGTATATCATCCGGTAACGTATTTTATTCCTAACACAACATACAAAGCCGATCTCACTCGCTTGCACGCGAACCTTTGGGGCATGGGGGTCCTGGGGACAATTCCGAGTGGGAGAACATTGAACGACAGTGGATCGAATTCCGCGTTAAACCTATAGGTCCACTTCTCATAGCCTCGCCGAAGAAAGAGGACGCTAAACGGCAATCAGTCAACAGTTGCAAATTTCGGCTGCATAAACAACTTATGTCTTGTGGAACTTATTAAATTTATTTTGTTAAAGCAGCTCTTTTAAAAAAAATTCAGTATTAACGTGTCAGATATTCTATTTAAGGACAAGAAAAAACATATTATTTATTTTGTAACTAAATGGTAGCTCTACCCACGTAGATTATAAAAGCAGAAACAATGAAAATCGATACAATAGTGACTGACATTATTTTAACAAATATCGACTCAGATAATAGTTTGGGCTGTATGAAAAGTTAAAAATTCCGATTAATTGTAACTTTATTAGTGGTGGACATTGGAGGAGGATGTATGCTATTAATCAGTCCATTTCATGGGCATCCACACTCACGAGCCCAACGCTTGCTAGCTCGGCATTCGTGCTCGACCGTTCTCGGATTCAATAATTAAGCGCCACCCCGAGCGCCAATGAAATGTCAGCGCGAGTCCAACTGAGGTAAGTGAGCCCGAACTCGATTCCCAAAGGAATAAATGAGCGAGAGCACAGTTGAAAAAAATGAGCCCGAGTCTGAGAGAGTCCAGAGCAAAATGGCCATCTATGAACCAAAGTCATCCCATCAAGTCTTTTTCTATCTGCTCTAGTGTATTCTGATGGTTCTCTCATTGATTGTGTTTGTTCAGATATCAGCGCTTTTGTCATTTACAGCTGAATGACGTGAGTGACTGTCTCTCTGTCTACCCACACTTTAAACATGACAGTGTAGTAGACACTTCTTATCTAAAATGTCTCCAGCACAGGTAGGGCAACAATGAGGCACACTTACTTCTTAATGTAGCGCTATTTCTACCCGGAAACTTTCATGGGAAAAATCAAATATTATTCTAATTTGCATTATTATTTTTAATAATTATATACGTACACACGAGAAATTGACTACTGCAATTAATTGAAAGGAAACATACGATCAACGTATAACCTTGCTATGACACTAACTTTTCATCTAGGGGACATGGCAGATGATATTTAAAATTTTGTCTCTTCAAAAAAGGTCAAACAGCAAACTCCAAAACAGTTGCTTTTAAGGAAGCTTCTCCTCCTCCCTCGCGTGCCCTCGTTTTCCTGAAGGAAGTTGTCTAGCCATCATGCACCCTCGCTCCCGCAGTAACACTTGCCCCTAACCCTCGTTCACCCTCGCCCACTTCGTCGAAGCTTTTCCTCGACTTCGCGCACCCTCCCCCCGCCATCGAAGCTTGTCCTCGCCCTCGCTGCCGAAACTTGTCCTCGCCCTCGCGCACCCTCGCCCTCTTCGTCGAAACTTTTACTCGCCCTCGCGCACCCTCACTCTCGGCATCGAAGTTTGTCCTCGCCCTCGCACACCCTCGCCCTCTTCATCGAAACTTTTACTCGCCCTCGCGCACCCTCACTCTCGGCATCGAAGTTTGTCCTCGCCCTCGCGCACCCTCGCCCTCTTCGTCGAAGCTTTTACTCGCCCTCGCGCACCCTCACTCTCGGCATCGAAGTTTGTCCTCGCCCTCGCGCACCATCGCCCTCGCTGCCGAAACTTGTCCTCGCCCTCACGCACCCTCGCCCTCTTCGTCGAAGCTTTTCCTCGCCCTCGCGCACCCTCAACCTCGCCATCGAAGCTTGTCCTCGCCCTCGCGCACCCTCACCCTCGCCATCGAAGCTTGTCCTCGCCCTCGCGCACCCTCGCCATCGCGGCCAAAACTTGTCCACTTCCTTGCGTCACTGTGGGCGAGGGAACTTGAGGGTGAGGATGCCCTCGAGAGGGCCACCCTCGCGTGGGTCAACGTCTCTGCATATTAGACCCTTTTTGTTCTGCTGAATATAGGGACTCAATTACCTTATTACACCGCTATAGATGTTTCTGGAATCAACATTAACAAGTCCACTATTTTCTTCAAACGGATTCCACAAATTCGACGAAGACTTCTTTCATCTTTCCAACAGCCGATTTAAATTTTTCTTGCATCGACGAGTAATTTTCATGGTGCTTATTATCAAAATCATTATCATTATATGATATTTTTAATTCGTTAATTAGCCTACTAATTTCTGGTCCCCCTATCATCCATTTGACAAGAGCATTGAAGTCGTGTAAGAGACCAATCGCCCCGCCAACCCCTTTTATAATCTATTCTCTTTGTGAGCCGAACTGTAGCTATTGCAGAGAAAGGTTTTAATGTCTTTCTTATCACCAAGTAACCCATTTCGAAAGCATTCATAATCTGAAGATGTGTTTCTTCCAAATTCTTCAAATCAAAAATGCGAACGGGAATCCAACGAGCATAGTTCAGGAGGTTCGTTACGAAAAACCATTCTGAAATTGGTTTTAGTGATTCAACGTACTAGGAGGTACTAGAGCATATTTATCGGGGAGAACAGGAGCAGTTCTCTTTTGTTTATTGACATTATCCAGTGAGACATGGTCACCTTGAATGCAAGGGTTATCCTTAGACAGAAGCTGGAAAATAGAAATGTTCGTAGGATGAAAAAAATCCTTTGATGTGCTAGAAGGATTGTAGTCAATATATCTAATGTTGCAATGGTTAAAACACCTCGACGAAGAGTGGAAGGACATATATTTCGTTACTTTGTATTATCAAGCACTGAGAAAGACTTGAAGGTATTTCCTCTACACATGTAGACGATATACAATACCCTAGTGAATGCAATTCTTTTATGATATATTTTTTACGAGTTTTAGCCGAAAAGCTCAGTCCAACATTGAGAAGAAGGGATTGCACGCGATTGCGTTTGTGCCTTGCTGTTTTTGTTTCAATATCTCCTTTTTTCTGATGGAAGTTATAAAATATAAGTAGGCTAATAGTTGAAGTTGGTTGACTTACGCTGCTATTATGGGTAGCAGATGAACCATGAAGTAACATATTAACAGCAGCTATTAGTGAAGGAGGAACAGATTCTTCCTGCCAGTGATTCTCAAATTTTCCTGGAAAATGACTCTTGTGGTTTACCATATCCTTTCGAAGCAACTTAACAACACGACTTAGTGCCATAGTATCTTCATCAATGTCTTCCTTCAACTCACTTATTATGTCAGATACTTCTGAAAGTAAACCATATTCTCTGCCAGACAGAGGAGCTGTTATCTCTGGCCTGTGACGAAGAATCCTTACACAAAATCTTGTACTATGAACTTCTATATCTTCTGATTCAGGCTTCTACATTATCGAAATTAACCGTGTTTTGTACAGTATAAAAAGATCGGCGGCTTCTTGAATCGGCGGCTTCTTGTTACACAAAAATTGCGCAGGTGCCTCAAACTTCGCCTTTTTGTGTGATTCCAAACTATTTCCCCTGAAACTTTACACGGGATTTACTCATTGTTACTTTCAGCATAAATATTTCGAGAATAGTGCAGTTGTGATTATTCCAAGTGTTTCAGCACATTTTGTTTTAGGTGGTCCCTTGGGGTTGAAAAAGGTTGTTATACCAAATGTAAAAAACAAAAGTATTAATTAATCATGATAATCAAGCAATTGGTATACTTCCCGTTCATATGCAACTACAATACTATTCGAGAGTGCTTCCTGCTGAAAAATCTACTTAGAACTCACAACACACACACGTTTTTCTTGATCGTTACCTGATAGATACTGTTAAATCTAAAGTGTTGTGTAGTTATGGATAAATTACTTAAACAAAGACTCTTGTTAAATCTCGCAGCTATCAAATATGCATTTAGTTAGCGTCCTTGCTGCTCACTAGGGCTTACATACTGATTTGTGTAGGATTCAATATATTCAAGACTATCATAGTAATATTTTTCCGAATGTATCCTTTAAAACTTGCTATTGAACCCATTATATTCTAACCTCCGAAACAGCTTGACGTTGATCTTGAGTTTCTTTATCTGATCGAAGAGACAAATATAGAAGAACAAAACTGTGGTCTATTCAAATAATCTTTTCATACAAACTCACTCTATGCTTTGATTATAAGTGCCACAAATTTTATACAGCAGGAAACGTCATTCATTCAGAAATCTCTTGATGAAAATTTTTATATCCAAGTGATTGAAAGAAAAACTAATCTGATATCACTGTAGCATTGTTTCGATAATAATATCGTATCACATTTCGTAATTCTGACTTACTCTTCCCCTTTAATCTATATGCTAATGTTCTTGGTGTGTCAGTGCTGTATTACTCGAAAGATTAAATCAAATCTTCATTCGCGTATCGCGTTTCGATATCTTCTTCTAAAACAACCTTTTGATATCTATTCATCTTGTGAAAACTTTGTCACAACGATTCTGGAATTGTTAGTTACATGCCTTTGCTTTTGTTATAAGCAGTGTAGTTCCTCTGTATTTCTTTAATAACTCATCATCAGATACTAATACTATATATTCTAGTCCATTGCATACATAAATAACTGCAAGAAAAGTGGACAAAATACATGTGTTTTGACATTCATTCAGCTATGTATACAAAAAAGTGTTCAAATCGTACCTGCAGCTGAGGAAAATTCTGAAATTTCGCAAATTGTACAGCCCTTAGGAGGTCTTCACTTAGGTAATTTATAGGCACAATTGGATACTTTAAGTCAGGAAATTATATAAAAAAAACTATGGGGTATCCTGTACGCGTGGAAAACGTAAGTGAATATGCTGAATTGCCATGAATACTCAAGATAATTGTGAACTCACTTCTAGATTTTGCTCGGATATCTTTACATGTAGTTATGAATAGATTTACAACCCTCTGACGATTTGGCACAATCTAATATCTGCGATCTTATTCAAAAATGTCTGGATGAGGAAATCAATATGCAACATTTACAAGAAAATATAGCGGCATGAAAAGAAAAAAAACGATATCGAGGAATTATCAAAATTAAGACGATGACCTTTACCGAACCGGTAAATTTTGGTTGAATATATAGAAAAGGTCTGAATCGTACTGCTATTCATTCGAAGGGACTAGATCGAACAAAGGACTAGAAACTTTATTTGTAGGCAATTTAATATTTCTTTCGTTTTGTCACGCAGCTGGTCATCTTTTCTATGCAAAATTTGCACATCACTATACTAAGCAGATGGTATCCTTGGAGGTAATTACGTTATCAGATGATTACAGGAAATCAATAGCTCAAAGAACTTTCACAATTCGCAGAAAAAGAGGCCTTCTGGGGCGTAGATAAAAGTTATATAATATCGTACAGTGCTTAATGAGTCCACAAATTAATCTTGGGGTTTACTCAACGCCAGACCCAACGTTAGTAAGATTAATCCTTCTTTTCCAAATACTGTTAGGATAACAGAATTTCTAAGGACCTTTATGGGAAAAGGTTTGTCATCTGAAGGGCACGTTGAGCTAACGCCAACTTCCTTGTGTGATCATTACTCAATCCAGAGGAATGTCAATTCGACTGCGGCGAATACTACAGAGTCGCTGTGGTTTTGTGTTTTAAAACCCACACGTAGAAGATGGTGTCCTTCTAGACGCAATGGTGTCCTTCTAGACTAGTCATATCTGCGTTAAGTACGTATATAAATTATGTTATGCGCTTTTTTCATCTAATATTTAACGGATATAAATTACAATTAGACACGGAAAGTCTCGAAAGACCAGAAAGAGCTTTCGCGAAATATCTAAAATGATAGAATTTAATTCTGCCTTTGAAGCCACGTCAATTCAATCATAGTTCTTGAGAAACTTCAAGTGATGCAAGCAGCTTTCGAAGAAATAAAACGTAGTTTATGTGGACAACAGTAATTCAAGAAACTTCAAGCGGGAAATATGTGGCTGTGGATGGGTCTGATTCAGATCTCCTAAGAATCTTGTTAGAAGAGTTCATGATCAGTGGCTAATTCTCTTAAGGCCAAACACAAGCAGAACTAAAAGAAAATGCTAGAAATCATAAAATTTTAGAAACTCTAGTGTCATTAAAAAAGATCTTTCACTTTTTTCATGATGCAACAGGCTGTGAATCGATTTCATCTCTATTCAGGAGAGAATAGCTGGCAGCCTACAAGATCGTTCAAAAAGAAAAAGAATTCTGTAAGTTAGAGTCTTCAACCAATCAGATCGCAATGTATTCAAAATGGTCAATATTTGACATTTCTTATTCCCCTGCATGGAGAAGGAAACGTATCCTCTTTGGTATAAGCCACATTAGGTATAACAAGGAAGTAGTTCCAAATCATCAGTATCACCACTTTTCCCCCTACTAACACGGCAGCTGTGAAGCATCAACTCGGAAGTACCTACAAGTCCAGGATCGAAAAAATCTAAGCAGAAACCCAACCGAATGAAGTTAGTGTATGCCATTTTCAGCACCCACGTAGCTCATATAAGCTCCAGCCGGATAAGCTTTCTTACCAGTAGATAAACAGTGAATGTAAGGTAAGATTGTGAACGAGCCACATTTTAGTGTAAAACCAGGATATTATGTAAGAAGTCTGATAGGAAGTCTGATAGGATCGGAAGAAAGTCTGATATAGATGATGACGAACAACAGCTGTAGAAAATCATTCTCTTATTGACAAAGGCTTAATTGTTGATCCAATCAGTTATGTTTAATGTATTGTAATTACGTCCCCACCTTATAGACCTAAGAAAAATGGACATGAAGACGATCTTGATGTAAATTTAAATGAAGTATAATGACAAGGCATATAACATGGTGGCGGTTTATTATTCTGTTTACATATTTTGGAATCCTTTAACATGAGGGGCATTGGTACCCGATGAGAAAACGAAACTGTAGCAGAACACATTTAATTTGATGAGTTAAACCAACTCATTTAGATATAACATTCGCGTACTACAGTATTATTCAATATTACGTTTATAACAATTGTTTATTTTTTATTGTTGTCTGTTAAGATGTTAAAAAACAGTTTATTCCTAAAAGGATTATGCCATCTGCAAGGACACTTAAAATTGGGTAACTACCGTTCTCAATTCTCCTACTAAGAATCATAGTTTAACATTCTTAATAAATAGCAATGTTTGGATATTCCGCACATACAAAGATTCCATGTACATTTTTATCCAAGACGGGGTCCTAAGAATGAAAGCTCTACTACACGTCGATCCCAGTTGGTTTCAAATTATTGTCCTAGGTTTTTATACGACATAAGAACAATCAATGCTTACTGCTCAGAGCCTTGTTCCTTTAAGGATGTACCAAGCAGCTTTTCACACAGAAGCCAACGAAGCTTTCCTATTTTCTATAACAGTTATATTACACATACTGTAGTAAGGTTGTAAAGGATACACATCCAAGTTGTTGCACTGAAACTTTAGTAGATGATCCTTATGTAATTAAATATGTAATTATATGGTAGAACCTGTGAGACTAGTCCTGCCGATAATTACTAAAGCTAGCGTAGTAAAGCAGTGTTTCACGATACAAACGAGTTAAACGAGTAAGGATGAAAAGGAGTAGAACAGAGACATCAACAAAATTTAAAATTGGCAGAATTTTTTTTATGTAGTTAGGTAACTTTGGGCGATTTTCAGTTTACACCTGAAACATGTAAAACTTCCTAGGCTCACTTCCTACATCTCGGACCAGAAGCAATAATTTCTGGTCTTGGGAATAGTGTTCGAGAACTTACTCTCCTGCGCAAAGAAGGTAAATGAGACTGCGATTAACTTTCGATTAGCCAGAAAGTTAAACTTGCGTCTATAAAAATTTTCGAGGCGTCTTTTGTAACTTGACTCACTTCTTCATGATGCTATATTGATAACGCTACCTATATCTCACAGTGATCTTTAGGCTATAGAACCTTAAAATCTCTCTGGTTTGCACGGTTCATCTACAGACTGCCATAATCGCATACTCTGTTTAAGCTCCCCTCTAGTGTTATATGCTCATGTACTTGGCGTGTCAATGCTGTCTTACCCGTAAGAATTAATCGTCTTCACTCCCAAAGCTATACATCTGTGACACCCTCGTCTTATTAGAGGGAGAAGTAAATTCACGTTTTTTAAAATGGTACGCCTTTTTATAATGTGAGATAAGTAACACTAAAAGACTACTGCTCCGTTTTTAAGACCTTAACAAGTTTCTGAGGCCTCCGATTCGATGTGGAATCATTTTACTGACTGAAAGCTATTAGGAATTAAGGATTACATGGAAATGTCCAATGATGACTTCTAAATTTTCAGAAAAAACTTACAAGCCGCTTAGCCTTACCGAACAACTCGATAGACAACCCACAGATTATTAGCACGCCTTTGGCACCCTAAACCGTCACAAAGTCCTTACACTTCTGTTATCATAGTTTTTTGAACTAAGGATTAATCTTACTAACGTAGTGTCTGACGTTGAGTTAATCCTTCAGAAAATTTCGTGGCCTCATTAAGCACTGTTCGATAATGATATCACTTATAACTTTGCAACTCCTTTTCTGTGAATTGTGAAAGTCCCTTGAGATCTTAATTTCTTGTAATCATCTGGTACCGTAGTTGCCTCCAAGGCTTCCATCTCCTGAATATAGTGATGTGCAAATTTTCCATTGAAAATATGACCAGCTGCGTGACAAAACGGAAACATTAATTTAATTGCCTACAAATGACATTTCTAATTCCCTCCTCGATCTAGTGCCTTTGGATGAATATCAAAAGATTTTGACCTTCTCTACATACTGAAGCCAAAGTTTACAGGTTCGCTAAAGGTCATTGTCTTAATTTTGAGATACCTAGATATCGTCTTTTTCATGACGCTTCATTTTCTTCTATATGTTGCATATTGATTTTATCATCCACAAATTGTTGAATAAGATCGCAGGTCTTAGATTTTGTCATCCCCTCAGAGGATTGTAAATCTCTTCATAAATACACGTAAAGGTCGCCCAGCAAAGTCTAGAAGCGAGTTCTCAATGATCTTGAGTAGTAATGACAATTAAGCATTCTACTAAGAGGATACGCCAAAGTTATTCTTTACAATTTCCTGACATAATGTATCCAATCGTGCCTAGAAATTAAGTGGAAACCTAATAACGGCTGTTCATTTTTGGATGGTTGAGAAATTTGCTTAGCTGCAGGTACGATTTGAACACCTTTAAAGTATAATGGCTGATCTAATGTAATAACACGTGTTTCGTCCACTTTTATTGTACTTATTTTCTGTATGCAAAAGCGTAGAATAGATTATTGGTACTTGATAATGAATTATTCAAGAATTACAGACGGACCTGTATGCTTATATCGAAAGTAGTGATTTGTATCTCAGCATTTAACAATCGATGTGGCGTAGGTTTTACAAGATGAAAGCTATCCAAATGTTGTTTCAGAAAAGGAAATTGACACCCGAGAAGCGAGGGAAGACTTGATTAATTCTTCCGAGTAAGACCGCCTTGACACACCAAGAACATGACTATATAGCTTTAGAGGGGAAAAAGATTTCATAATTACCAAATGTGATACGATATTTGTATCAAGACATTGCTCCGTGATATCAAATTACATTTTCATTCAAGAACTTGGATATACAGAATTTCATCAAGAGCTTCTGAAATGAATGACTTTTCTGCTCTAAGAAATGTGTGGCTCTTAGTTATTAATCAAAGCATACAGTGACCTTATATTAAAAGATTATTTGATTAGCCAGCAGTTTGGTTGCTTTCTGATGACCACTTTTCGAAAGCTGGTAGCGAACAGGATTACTATACCATAAATATTTTCAGCTAACCGTCTAAGAGAAGATTTCAAAAGATCTTAAAATCAAATCTTTATTTGTCTCATCGATCCTGATCACGGGTCTCAGGCCCCAAGTAAGGCTGTTTCGGAGGTTACATTATAATGGGTTCCATAGAAAGTTTTACAAGATACAGTCAGGAAAATAATATTAATGATAGACCGGAACTATGTGAATCCCTTCAGCTCTCTATGTAAGCGCTAGACAGCAGCAAGCACGCTAATTAATGCATATTTGATAGCCTCGAGTGTTAACACACATCAGACTAGGTGTAAATAATATATTTGTATTACACGACTCTTTGGATTAAACATCTTTTATCAGGGTAACAATCATGAAAAAGGTGAGATCGTTATGTGTCCTAAGTAGATTTCTTCAGCAGGAAGGACTATCAGATTGCATTCTAGTTGCATATAAACGGGAAGTGTAGCTATTGCTCTATTATGATTATTAATGACCTATTTCAACCCAACCGATCTCGTCGGTTCTACTGCTTGCAAAGGGATTCGATCTTTCTAATGCAAGTATCATGGTGGAACTCAACATTTACTATTATCTTTTTATCAAAATGCATTATAATATCTAAAATTAGTAATACCATTATTTCTGCAGAAAGCCAGAGGCGACAGCCTTGTTGATAAATCTTAAATCTTTTGCCATATACAAGTAATGTTTCAACAGATTTTCGTATATTACAGCGTGTGAGTTGCATTAAAAATTCCTAATCTCACTACGATTCTTATGAAAGTTTACTGTGTCTGGTTTGTTGCAGTTCATGCTAACTGCTTGCATTCGTTTTGATAAAAGAACAACAAGTATCACGACATCCCCTCTTAGTAAAATGTTATTTCAATGTTTCTTGATGTCTGCACTTGGTAATACAATCTTCTCAGATAACAGTCAGAAGTATAGATCTAAGCAAATATCTGTGTTTCGACTTTCTACTTGCCAAAGTTAACAGCTCTTAGGTGGAGTGTGAAGGCAATGTACTCTAGACAGTTTGCCATAATATTCCGCTATATGCAGCGAAGACGTATGCAGAATTTTAGAGACGACTTACTCCTTCATTTTTGTAAAGGAATTTACTAATTTAAAATCGAACATTCATAAACACCGGAAAATTTTCATCACTGGTGGAGTTATTAAAAGGAGAAGTTAATCCACGATTTTTTAAATGCTACGCAATTACGCCATTGTAAATGTGTCCTGCGATGGTTTCGTTTTCTCTTCCGGGACCAAAGCCGCTCATTTATACTATTTAATAAAAGATTTAAACATAAAAACACACCACTTTCATATTTAAAACTTTGTCTTTATACCTCCATTTAAATTTACATGAATATCGTCTTCATTTCAATTTTTTTTTTTCTAAAAAGCGTGGACGTTATTACAAAATAATAATCATAACTGATTGGACTGTTGTAACGAAAAGTGATTCCATTGATTGTGTGGAAACAGTAACATGAAATAACAAAGGGCGTAAAGAAAACATCAAAGAGCCTTCATGTATTGCTTCATATAACAAATTCAAGACTGGCGTAGATTTATTTACAAATTGATGAGCTTATACCCAATCAAGATGAAGGGCAATAAGTGGCATTGGAACTTATTTACGAATGTTGTGGAAACTGCTTTAGTTGCTAAATGGAAACTTTATCGGATCTTGCACTTACGTTATTTGGATCTTCTAGAATTTCACAGAAGTGTTACAATGTCAGTGCTCTCACAGTCTGCATCGACAAGACTTCGTCCGCGGCTTCAGGGATTGTACAAAAAGTGTTCTGAAGCACTGAAACATAGCAAACATACCCCAATACGAAATGAGAAAGGAAAGCAAATATGTCAAGGATGTCAAAAAAAGCCGATAACATAATGTCATAAATGCCAGGTTGGTTTGAGTGCTGTTCCGTGCCTGATAAATACCATCGTTAGTGTAAAAGTGCGATGTAAATTTGCTAAGACACATTGTAAGGGTATGTAATCTTGCAAACGTTGTTTAATAAAGCTTAGTAAAAAATAAATATAATTGCGTTTAGTTTGTAGTATTGTCAACCCAAAAGGAAAATATCCTATATATAGGATAGGCTGTAAAATTCGTACCCCGGTACATACAATCAAAACCTATTTTTCTTTTGTATATGTGTCCTATGTATGAGAAAATATGTAGCACTCAATCAGAAATAGCACAAGAAAAAGTATGGCACCAAATGGGTTAAGTACTCCTAAAAGATATGAACTTACTAGGCTCACTTCCCACATCTTGGACCAGAAGCCCTGAATTTCCTCCCTTGGGTATAGTGTCTAAGAAGTTGCTTGTCTTGCTGCCCAAATAAAGTAAAAGAGACTGCGATAAACTTTCGATTAGCCTGAAAGTTAAACTTGCTTCTATAAAATATTTCGAGGTGTCTTTTGCAACTTTGCGTCACTTTTATAATACGCTATACTGATAACGCTGCGTATCTCTCACACTAATCTTTAATCTTATAGAACCTTTAATCTTCTCTAGCTCGCATGGTTTATCTTGCACTACAGACAGCCATAATCACACACTCTTATTAAGCTTATTGGAGGATTTGTATTTCTCAATCTTCCCAACGTTTTCTCTCCGGTGAGTGTATTTCTGTTAGACTACCGCTCAGGAGCAGACTAGTTTAACTGTTTTAGCTTTTCAACACCTTTCATTACTGAAACGGAAAGATCAACAAAAAAAAAAATGTCTGTAATCATATTTATTAAATTCAACACTACCTCATCTCGCTTGCGTCAATAGAGTTTGCGTGTCCTGTCCACCGAGTAAAAAATATCTTCTCAAGAGCAAAAAGCTTCCCCAAAAAATGTACCCGATTGATCGGCAGCAGTTGAGGCTTACGAAGTGTACTAAAATCTAATACTGAAAAAGACTGTTATTTGGCCTGGTATATTTTCGGGCATATAAATGGCCGTTGGCCAGAGCCATCGTAGATTTCAAATCAAATTCCTTAAAAAAAATAGAAGCACCAAGTCATGGGTAGAATTTTGCATAGGTGTTCGCTGCATATAAAGGAATATCATGGCTAACTGCCTAAAGTAAATACCCTGCAGAGTCCAGCTAAGAGCTGTTAACACTGGCAAGAAGAAAGACAAAACACACAGTTGTCTATGATTCAGACTGTTTTCAGAGAATATTGTGTTACCAAGTGCGGACATCACGAAACTTTTGACAACATTTTACTAAGACGAGATGTCGAGATACGAGTTGTTCTCTTATCAAAACGAATGCAAGTAGTTAGCATGCACTACAACCAAACAGATAGTAATATTTGATAAGCGTAGTGAGATTAGGATTTTACATTGGCAACTCACTCGCTGTAATTGGCTATAATCTTTTGAAACTTTACATTGATATGGCAGAAGATTTAAAATTATCTACAAGGTTGCTGGCTGTGGCTTTCTTAAGATTTAATACTATTACTAATTGTAGATATCACGATGCATTTAAATAAAAAGATGATAACAGTAGATGTCGAGATCCGCCTTGATACTTGCATTAGAACAAGTGGAATCAGCTTGCATGCAGTACAACATACGAGATCAGGTGGATTGAAATAGGAAAACTACGGTAATACATATTGTGCTTGGGACATCCAACTTCGAATTATTCCAGTTTAAACCCAGTGACATGTGGAACAAGAATGCGCGTTTAAATGATGGACAAGTTGATGGGTCACTAGCGATAGGCCAGGATTTCAAAGCTGTTGAAGCTTTTTGTAATGTGCATCTGCAACTTCAGAAATCACCTTCAAATAAGTACATTACCCGTAATGTCAATTGATTTCATTGTAATAGTTTTCTACATTGTCTCAAAAGAGATATTAATCAGGAATGAAATCGATGCGGTCATTAAAGAAATAATTTTTAAAATGGACGGAGATGTTCGATTTATTACCATGGTTTAGGGTGCAACAGGCGTGCAAAAAATTCGAGGCTTAAACCTAGTAAAGGAATTCAACACCGAATCGGAGGCCGCATGATATTGTGTAGTTCACGTAGGTCTTAAAAACGCAGTAGTCCTTTTAGAGCAGTTAACGCAACTTACCAATTTAGTGGCGTACCAATTAAAAAACCGTGAATTTACTTCACCTTTAAATAACACGAGGGTACCACAGACACATAGCTTTGGGAACGTACAGCTGTTTGTTTTAGGTGGATCCTTGGGGTTGAAAAGCGTTCTGATACCAAATTTAAAAAGCATACATATTAATTTATCAATGATAATCAAGCAATAGCCATACTTCCCGTTTATATGCAACTATAATACTCTTTGAGAAAGCTTCCTGCTGAAGAAATATACTTAGCACTCATAACGCTGTCACCTTTTTCTTCATCGTTAGCCTGATAAAAATTGCTTAATACAAACTGTTGTGTTCTTACGCATATATTATTTATACAATGCCTCATGTTAGTTAACAATCAAAAAGAAACATTCATATCAAAAATAAATTTTAACGGCTTTTCATAGACCGAGTAAGTCTGATTAAGGTTTAGTGAATCATCATCTTGTGATACCTCATTAAATGTTATTTCACCAGATGCACCTCGATAAGTAGAACTAAGAGATGGACTATTTGATTGTACACCGGCAATGATTGTTGGTTTAAAATATATTGTTCTGATGCATACAGAATTACAGCACTTGTCCCTATGTCTACAACAATTAAACTTAAAACTACAATATACTCAAAGGAAAATAAAAATGCTAAACATGATTATATAAGTCAAAATAGAATAATAAAATACATCAATTCTCTGTTTCATTTTCCATTCTTGTTCATTGATTAACCTTTCAACGTCTTAACACGATGGCTGGCATATTGCAAATCTACAACTTCGTGTATAATATGACTTAAAGAGAAGTTAATAGCATATCCTTAATATTAATCTTTGAGTATGAATATATGGAACAATCTATGCTATCATTAAGTAGTTGAAACAGATCTTTACTTGTATTGTTAGTATCATAAATCTCTTAAGAAGTAATCAAAGAATTTGAACCATAAACTTTACAGTTTTTGTCTAATATCAATTTACCAGTCTTTTGAATCAAAACAGTTTTGACACATCATTACCACATACTATTGTTAATTTTTCAGGGAATGGCAAAGCATATAACCATTTATTATTATCTGAACTAATCCACAAAGGGAATCTATCGAAAGGGACTAGATCGAACAGGGTCTCGAAACATCATTTGTAGGCTATGAAATTAATGTTTCCGTTATGGCACTCAGCTTGTTATCTTTTCTAAACAAAATTTGCACATCACTATACTCAGCAGATGGAATCCTTGGAGGCAAATATATATATAATGATTTCTTTGAAATCAGATGTTTTCAAAGAAATTAACAACTCAAGGATCTTTCACAATTAACAGAAAAAGTGCTTAATTAGGCCACGAGTATATCTCTTCTCAACGTTTTCTCACCGGTGAGTAAATTTCTGGTAAGCTTTCGCTGAGTAGCAGACTAGTGCACCAACTGTATTTGCTTTCGACCCCTTTCATGTCTGAGACGGAATGAACAACAAGAAGTATTTATGTAATCTTGTTTATTAAATTCAACACTACCTCATCTCGCTGACGTGAATAGAGCTTGCTTGTCCTGTGCACCGACTCAAAGGTATCTTCTCAAGAGCAGAATGCTACTCCACAAAATGTACCCGTTTAATCGCCAGCAGCGAAACTTGCGAAGTGTACTCACCAAACACTGAAGTAGACTGTCATTTGGCTTGGTATGTTTCCGAGCATATCCATGGCCGTTGAGCAGAGCCATCCTAGATCACCAAGGAAATTCCATTACAAATTAGAAGCACTAAATCATCTATAGAATTCGTCATAGTTTTTCGCTGCATATAAAGGAATATCACAGAAACTGCCTAAAGTTTATTTATTGCACAGTCCAGCTGAGAGCCATTAATACTGGCAAGAAGAAAGTCGAAAAGCAAAGTTATGTACTTAGAACTATACTTCAGAATATTTTCAGAGAACATTGTATTACCAAGCGCAGACATCGCGAAACATTCAGATAATATTTTACTAAGAGGAGATGTTGAGGTACGTGTTAAAACCTATGCAAGCAGATAGCATTCACTAAAAAAACCAGACATAGTGATATTTGATAAGATGGGTAGTGATATTAGGATTTTTCTAATGCAACTCATAAGCTGTAGTAGACTAAAATCTGTTGAAGCATTACTTTGATATGGCAAAAAATTTAAGATTTATCTAGAAGGCTGCAGGTGTGGCTTTCTGCAGCAATAATGTTATTACGAATTGTTGATATCGGGATGCATTTAGATAAAAAGTTAGTAACAGTAGATGTCGAGAACCCCCATGATGCTTGCATTAGAATGAGTGGAAAGAGGTTGCGTGCATTACAACGGACGAGTGCGGGTGGATTGAAATGGGAAAAGCACGGCTGCTCATACAGTCCTTAGGACTTGCAAATTCGAAATATTCGAGTGACATGCGTAACCCAGTGACTTGCGAAACAAGAAATCATTAGCTGAGAAAAAAGTAATAGCACGGTGAGCTCGTAAATTATTGTTTTCGTAAAATTAGTAAAAAGAAATTAAGTTAAATTGATTGACAAGTTGATGGGTCACTCGCGTTAGGGCTCGCATCTGTGAGCTGGTGAAGCTTTTTGTAATATGCTTCTGCAACGTCACAAATCACCTTAAAATGATAACATTAAGAACATTAACGTGGATGCCAATTGAATTCATTCTAATAGTATATTACATTGTCTTAAAAGAGATATTAATCATTAAAGGAAGCAATCTCTAAGTGATGCGGTGACTAAAGAAATAATTTTCATGATGGACGGGGATGTTCGATTTTTAATTAGTGGTTTAGGGGGCCACAGGCGTGCCACTAATTCGAGAGTTCTCTATCGAGGTGTCCGGTAAGGCTAAACGGCATCGACGTTCCTTCTTAAAATGCTGTGAAATCTAGAAGTCAGCGGTGGACATCGGCATGTATTCCTAAATTCTTATTGGCTTGCAGCTAGCACAGGCATTCAAACCCAATCGGAGGCCGCAGGGTCTTGTGTTGTATACCAAGGTCTTAAAAACGAAAGAGTAGTTCATTTAGAGCTACTTAAATCACATTATACAATGGCGTAGCATTTGAAAAACCGTGGATTTACTTCTCCCTTTAATAAGACGAGGGTATCACCCGTGATGAAAATTTTCCGGAAAATATTCCCATTCAAAAAAACAAACTCCAGTTATTCCTACATTGTTGTATAGCGTGATGTGGGTTGAAAAATTATCTTCTCTACTTTTCAGGAAAATTTTCCGTTAACAAATATCAGTGATCAAGTAACAATTCCTCAGTATTCATAAAATTTATTGAAATAATGTATAGAAATGTTAGAAAGATAGATCGTTTAATGAATCTGAAAATTTTCTTAGTCCAGACAATTTTAAGTACTATGTAGGAACATGTGAAACTATTTTTCATGAATCGTAGAATTGTATGTCCTGTACAGCGATGAAAATTCTCCGAGTCATAAAAACATACTCCACATTCCTACATCGTTGTTTAGCCGTGATGTTAGGTTGAAAATTTTTTTCTATATTGTTCGGAAAATTTTCCGCTCTTAACAAATATCAGTGATCAAGTAAGAGATCCTCAGTATTCATAAAATTGGTGAAATTATGTATAAAAATGTTAGAAAGTGAAATATCGTATAAAGAATCTGAATATTTTCATGGCTTACAGAATTTTCAGTACTATATAAGAACAAGTGAAACTGTTTTTATAAATCGAAATATTTTGTGTGTTGTATGGAAAAATTGAAGAAATTTTTGAGTCTAAAACTTTTCATTATTATGAAGGAAAAAGTAAAACAACTTTTTGTGTATCGGAAAGTTCTAATGCTCTGTAGAAACGAATGTAAGGAATTTTAATGAATCGGAAAATTTTCATCCCAATGTAGAAACAAGTGGATGAAACTTTTCATAAGCCGTACAATTTTTGATATTAGGTGGAAAATTTTAACTGCACATTCAGCCAGAAAATGGAATTTCTGTTGAGTAAAATTAATTTCACTTGTTTCTACAGAGCAACAAAACTTTCCGATTTACTAAAAGCTGTCTTACCTTTTGCTTCAAATTATGAAAATTTTCCGAATCATAAAAAGTTCTATTTTTCCATATAAGACAGAAAGTATTTCCATACATGAGAAATTGTTTAACTTGTTCCTACATAGTGTTGAAAATTGTCTGAGACATGAAAATTTTCAGACTCTATAAACGATCTTTAATTTCACATTTCTGTACATGAATCCTACCAATTTTATGATTGCTGAGGAATTGTTACTTGATTACTGATATTTATCAAGAATTAAAAAAAATTATCGGTAAAATATAGCGGAAAATGTTACACCCCCGGTCACTAGGTATCACAGACGTATAGCTTTGTGAACGTATTGTAGTTTGTTTTAGGTGGGCCATTGGGATTGAAAATGGTTGTGAAACCATATGAAAAAACAAAAGTATTAATTTATCAATGATAATCAAGCAATTGCTATATTTCCGATTATAAGCAAGTACAATACTAGTTGAGAGTGCTTCCAGGTGACGAAATCTACTTAACACTTATAACGCTCTCACTTTTTTCATGATCGTTAGCCTGATCCAAACTGTTTAATCCAAAAGATACTTACGGATAATTTACTTAAACAAAGTCACCTGTGTGTTAACACTCGAAGCTTTCAAATATGCATTTAATTAGCGTCCTTGCAGCTCACTAGGACTTACATACAGAGTTGTGTAGGATCCACTAGGTTCCGGTCTTCATTAACAATATTTTCCCGATCGTATTCTGTAAAACTTTCTATGGAACTCATTTTATTCTAACCTCTGAAAAAGCCTTACACCGATGATGAGGATCGATGAAACAAATAATGAATCGATTTTAAGTTCTCTTGAGATCCTTTCTTGGACGGTGAGGAGGAAAATATTTACGATGTAGTGAGTCTTGTGTTCGGTACTTGCTTTGTAAAACAGGTCATCACAAAGCATTCATACTGTGGGCTAAAAAATAATTTTTCATATAAGCTCACTGTGAGCTTTGAATAGTAACTAAGCGCAATCATTTCACTGAGCAGAAAAAGTCGTTCATTTCAGAAGTCTCTTAATAAAAATTCTCCAAATCCAACTTCTTGAATGAAGAAGTATTCTGATTTAACGGTAGCATTGTCTTGATAAGAATATCATATCACATTTCGTAATTCTGACATCCTCTTCCCCTCTAATGCTATATACTCATTTTCTTGGTGAGTCAATACTGTCTTACTCGGAACATTTAATCAAATCTTCGCTCGCGTCTCGCGTGTCGATTTCCTTGTCTCAAATAACCTTTGGATAGCTATTCCTTTTACGAAAGTGTCGCCACAACTACTGTAGAATGGTGAGATACTCACCCCACCTTTTTATATAAGAAGTAAGAGCCCTCTGTAATTCGTCAATAATTAATATCAATTATCTTTACTTTATGTTCTACTCTTGTGCATAGTGTAAATAAGTGCAAGAAAAGCCGACAAAGAACATGATATGATTTTAGATCAGCTTTCATGTTGGAAAGGTGTTCAAATCGTACCTGCAACTGAAGAAATTTCAGAACTGTCCAAAGTTGTACCGCCCTTATGAGGTTTACACTTAAGGAATTTCTAGCCACGATTGGAGTCGTTATGTCAAGAATTAGTATAGAAAATCTTTGGGGTAATATGTACGCTAAGACAACTTTAGTGAAAATCCTGAATGGCCATGCCAACTGAAGAACATTGAAAAGTCGCTTCTAGACTTTGCTCGGCGATCATTACATCTGGTTATGAATGTATTTACAACCCTCTGAGAAGATAACAAAATCTAGGAATTGCGATCTTATTCGACAATGTCTGGATGAGGAAATCAATATGCAACATTTGCAAGCAAATGATCCTGTATGGAAAAAACAATGTCGTGGAAATCTCAAAATTAATACGATGACCTATACCGAAGCGGTAAATTTTGGCTGCAGTATATCGAGAAGGTCAGAATGGTCAAAGGAACTGGATCGAAAATGGGACTTAAACATTTGTTGGCAATTAAATTAATGCTTCTCTTTTCTCACGCAGCTGGTCATCTTTTCAATGCAAGATTGAATATCACTGTACTAAGCAGATGGAAGACTTTGAGGCAACAACGGTATCAGAGGATTAAAGAAATTTACACTTCAAGGAACAATCAAAATTCGCAGAAAAAGAATTTTTCTGGAACAAAAATCCTAGTGTTATGAATATCGAACAGCTTAATGAAGGACACGAAATTTTCTGGTGGATTAACTCAATGTCACCACGTTAGCAAGATTAATCCTTCATTCGAAGAGACTCTTATGATAACAGAAGTTCTACAGGACTTTTGTGGGTAACCGTTTGTCATCTGAGCGGCAGATTGAGCTAATGTTACCTTCCTTGTGTGATAATACCTCATTGCGCAAAAATATCAATTCGACTGTGGTGAATATTGCAGTCTCTGTTGACTTATATTATAAAACCCACACGTAGAAGGAAGAGTCCTTCTACACGCAATGTTGTGGACTAAAAATTTAAATAAAATCTGTGTTAAGTACGTATATAAATTTTGTTAAGCGCTATTTTCACCTTATATTTTATGAATATAAACTACAATTAGACACTGAGAGTACCGAATGTCAAGAAAGAGCTTTTGGAAAATATCTGCAACGATGGAATTTCATTCTGCAATTGCAGCCACGACAATTCATCACCGTCCCTGAGATACATGGAGATCAATAATAGACGAATTCAAATAATGCAAAAATTTTTCCAAGGAGCAAAAGATAGCTTTATATGGTCAGCACTACTGGAAGAAACTACAACGTGAAATCTGAAGCTATTCAAAGATCTGACTTAGATCCTAAATAATCTTGCTAGAAGACTTCATGAGCAGTTACTGATTCTTTTAAGGCCACAAACGAGCAGAACTGAAACGAAATTATAGGAAATCATTACATTTAAAGAAACTCTAGGGTGATTAAAAGACTGCTCTCAATTTTTTCATGATGAGACAGGTGTGACACGACCTTAGCTATAATCAGGAGAAACAGTTTGCAGTCTTAAAGATCCTCCTAAAAGAAAAAGAATAGTGTTAGTCAGAGTCCTCAAACAACCAAATCTTGATCCTCACAAATTGGTCAACATTAGACAATGCTTATTCACTATTATAGAAAAGGAAACATGTCCTCTTTGGTATAAGGGACAGTTGTTGTATTACCTGAAGTTGCCATATCAGGTATAACAAGGAAGTAGTTACTAAGATTCAATATGGCCACTTTTGCCCCTACTAACGCGGCAGCCGTGCAGCATTCAATTCGGTAATACCTCCAAGTCCAGCAGTGAAATGGCCTAAGCATGGACCCAATCGAATGAGGTTTGTGTGTCAAAAAGGATATGCGAATTCCGGGATCCACACAGCTAGCTAGCATCAGGTCCAGCCGGATAAGCTTACCTACCTGCAGATAAAAAGTGACTGTAAGATAGGATTGTAAACGAACCACATGTTAATGTAAAACTGCCGATATAAGTATTCTAGGTCTTGTGCATTCTGCCGAAGTAATTCATGTACACATGGTATATTGGAAGACAGTCTGATATAGATGATGAACAACCGCTGTAGAAATTCATACGTCATTGACAACGGCTTTATTGTTGATCCAAATATTATGGTTATTATTTAGTCTTATAGAAAATACAAAATGGACATGAATACCTTATTGAAGTAACTTTGGTACCTGAAGAGAAAGCGAAAACTTAGCAGGACAGAGTTAATTTCAAGTGCAAAACCAATTCATTTAGATATCACATTCGTGTACTAGAGTGATATCTCAATTGAATGATTATAAAAATTTAAATGAATTAGTTGGCTCGTTAAATTATATCAGTCTTGCTACAATTTCGCTTCTCTTCGGGTTCCAAAGCAGCTCGTGTTAGAGGATTCCAAACTATGTAAACAGAATAATAAACCACCATGTCTTTATGCCTTTATTTAGAGTTAGGTCAAAATGGTCTTTATGTCCATTTTGTTCGATCTATAAGGCGGGGACGTTGCAACAAAATATTGTTGATTATAACTGTTAGTATCATCAATTAAGTCGTTGTCAAAGAGTTATTGGTTTTCTAAATGGTTGTTCGTCAACTTCTATACTAGATTTTCTTCCGATCTGCCATATGTACATGAACTTTGTCAGAATGCACAAAACCTTGAATAACTCATATCGGCTATTTTATACTACCATGTGCTTCCTTCACAATTCTATCATGCATTCACTTTTTATCTATAGGATGTATGTATGTATGTATGTATGTATTTATGTATGTATGTATGTATGTATGTATGTATGTATGTATGTATGTATGTATATATGTATGTACGTATGTATGTATGTATGTATGTATGTGTAAGTTTATCCGGCTTCAGCTAATGGTACCTGAGTGGTCCAGGAAATCGTATACATTAATCTCATTCGACCTTGTGAAGGCATAGACCACTTCGCTCCTGGACTTGGGGGTACTTCCGAATTAAATTCTTCACAACTGCCGTTTTATAAAGGGGAAAGTGGCCATAATGAAGTATTTTTAACTACTTCCTTGTTATGCCAGGGAGGACATGTTTCTTTTTCCATACAGGCGAATAAGAAATGTCTAATTAGACCATTATGTCAGGATTGAAATTAGGTTGGTTTAAGACTTTGACTAACTTGCACAATAATTTTTTCTTTTGAAGGATCTTTAAGACTGCCAATTATTCTCTCCTGATTATAGAGTGTCACGGCCTGTTGCATCATGAAAAATGTGAAATTAGTTTTTTTAATGACGCTAGAGTTTCTTTAAACTTAATAATTTCGTAGCATCTCCATCTAGTTCTACTTGTACGTGCCCTTGGGAGAATCAGCAACTGCTGATGATGTTTTCTATCAAGAATCTAAAATCATCTGAATTATAAGCATCAACAGCTGCAGATTTCCCGTTTGTAGTTTCTTCCATTACTGTTGTCCATATGCAGCCACCTTTACTCCTACCAAAAGTAATTGCATCATTTCAAGCCATCTAGTATAGATCTCAAAGTTTTTTAAGAACTGTAATTGAATAGTCGTCGCTTGAATGGCAGAATTAATTTGATCGTTCCAGATAATTCCCGAAAGATTTTTTTGTGTGTGTTTCGGCACTTTCCATGTATAATTGTATTTTATATCCATATAATATAAGGTGAAAATAGCGCTTTACGTAATTTATATACGTACTTAACGGAGATTTCACTTCCAATTTTTAGTCCACACCATTGCGTGTAGAAGGACTCTTTTTTCTACGTGTGGGTTTTAAAACACAAGTCAACAGAGACTCGGCAATATACACTTGAGTCGAATTGATATTCTTGCGTTGAGATATCACTCTAGGAAGGTGGCATCAACTCAACGTGCAGCTCAGGCTAAAAACTGTTTTCCAAAAAAGCCATGTAGAACTTTTGTTATCGTAACAGTATTTGGGAATTAGGATTAATCCTGCTAACGTAGTGTCCGACATAGAATTTATCCCCCAGAAAATTTCGTGGGCATTAAGCACGCTTCGATAAATATATCACTTGGAACTTCGCTCCAAAGGAATAATTCTTTTTTTTTTTTTTTTTTTTTTTTTTTTTTTTTTTTTTTGCGAATTGTGAAGGCTCCTAGAGTTGTTTATTTCTTGTAATCATCTGATTCCGTAGTTGCCTTCAAGGATACCATCTGCTGTGTTACTATGTTAGTAGCTAACACAGGACTGACTATACCGTAAATATTTTCCACCTAACCGACTAAGAGAAGATCTCAAAAGAACTAAAAATCGATTCTTTATTTGTCTCATCGATCCTGATCACGGGTCTCACGCCCAAAGTAAAGCTGTTTCGGAGGTTAGAACATAATGAATTCCATAAAAAGTTTTACATAACCAAATCGGGAAAATTTATAATTGACAGACCGGAACCTAGTAAAAACTACAAAACTCTGTATTTAAGCTCTAGTGAGCTGCAAAGACGATAACTAAAACCATATTTGATAGTTTCGAAAGTTGACACACATGAGACTTTGTATAGTAATGAATCTGTAAGAACACAACTCTGGATTAAACAGTTCCTATCAGGCTAACGAAGAAGAAAAAGGTGAGAACATTAAAACTGCTAAATAGATTTCTTCAGCAGGAAGCACTGTCAAAGAGTATTATAGTTGCATATCGACAAGAAGTATAGCTATTGCTTAATTATCATTGATAAATTAATACTCCAGTTTTATTACATTTGGTATCGCAATTTTTTCAACCACAAGGGCCCACATAAAACAAACATTTGTACGTTCCCAAAACTATACGTCTGTGATACCATCGTGTTATTAAAGGGAGAAGTAAATCCACGGTCTTTTAAGTGGTACGCCTCTCTATAAGGTGAGTTAAGTAGCTCTAAAAGCACTAATGCTTCGTGTTAGGAAGATCTTGCGGCCTCCGACTCGGTGTTAAATTGCTTTAGAAGCTGTAAAGCAAGAGGAAATTCGAAATACATGTTGATACCCACTGCTGTCTTCTAAATCACGCAGAATTTTATGAAAAAACTTACACCGTGTGAGTTGCGATTAAAAAATCCTCATCTCACTACGCTTCTTATCAAACATTACAACGTCAGGTTGGTTGTAGTGCATGCTAACAGCTTGCATTCGTTTGATAATATAACAACACGTATCTTCTTTTCTTGTACTCATTTAATATATGCAGAAGTGTAAAAATAGAGTATAGGTACTTGATGGAGAATCATTGAAGAATTACAGATTGACTAGTCTGCCTAATTTATATCAAAAGGAGACGTATGTAACTCACAATTCCACAATCGTTGTGGCGCAACTTTCACAAGATGGATAGCTATCGAAAGGTTAGTTTGGGAAAAGGGAATCGATACGCGAGACGCGAGTGAAGACTTGATTAAATCTTCCGAGTAAGTCAGCATTGACACCTAGAACATGAGTATATAGCATTAGAGGGGAAGAGGATGTCAGAATTACGGAATGTGATACGATATTCTTATCAAGACAATGCTACCGTTATATCACATTCAAGAACTTGAATATAAAGAAGTTATACAGGCCTGGTAGAACATGTGTAATACACAGACATCAACAATAATATCAATTGACTAATTTTTTTCTACTTAGGTTGTTAGACATTAGGGGACTTTCAAATTAATCCCCCGATATAAATGTTCCAAGGCTCACTTCCCACATCTTGGAGCAGAAGCAGAAGCAGAATTGCTCTCTTGGGAATAGTGTCGGAGAACTTAGTCTCGCATGACACAGAAAGTAAAGGAGATTGAGAGAAACTTTCGATTAGCCGAAAAGTTAAACGCGTCTATAAAAATTTTCGAGGGGGCTTTTGCAACCTTCACTTACTTCATTAAGGATTTATTTTGATAACGCTCCGTATCTCTCTCACTAACCTTTAGGCTATAAACCTTTAAAATATCACTGGTTCGCGCTGATCAACTTGCACTACATTCTGCCATTTAGCATACTCGTATTAAACTTATTGGAGGAATTGAATTTCTCAATCTTCTCAACGTTTTCTCCACGGTGAGTAAATTTTTGGTAAGCTTCTGATCAGGAGCAGACAAGTACAAATCTGTATTAGGTTTTCAACACCTTACATACGTGAGACGGATTGATCAACCACAAGAATTTCTATAATCATATTTTTTAAAATCAACACTACTTCATCTTGCTGACGTGAATAGATCCTGCATGTCCTGTCCACCGACTCTAAGGTGTATTCTGAAGAGCAGAAAGCTACTCCAGATATCTGTACCCGATTAATCGCCACATGTTGATGCTTACGAAGTGTACTCATCCCTAACACTGAACCAGACTGTCATCTTGATGTAATTTTAAATGAAGGCATAGAGAAAAACAAGGTATAAAACATGAAGGTGGTATATGAAGGCCACGAAATCTTCCGGGGTATTAACTCAACGTCAGACGCTATTTTAGCAAGACCAATCCTTTATTCCTAAATACTGTTACGATAGGAAAAGATCTACAGGACTTTTGTGGGAAACAGCTAGTCATCTGAGCGGCACGTTGGGTGATGCGTCCTTCCTAATGTGATAATTTCTCAATTCGCAAGAATATCAATTCGAATGCGGTGAATATTGCAGAGTCTTCAAATGATGAAAACAGTTTTCGAAGGAGCAAAAGATAGCTGTATATCGACAACAGTAATGCAGGAAACTACAAACGGGAAATCTGTAGATGTTGATGGGTCTGATACAGGTCTTTTAAGAATCTTGCTAGAAGACTTCATGAGCATTTGCTGTATCTCTTAACAAACAAACAGAACTGAAAGGAAATGTTACGAAATATTTTATTTGAGGAAACTCTATTCTTTAAAATTCTGCTTTCATTTTCTTCATGATGCAACAAGCTCAGACACGACCTAAGCTATACTCAGGAGTGAATAGTTCCAGGCTACATTAACCTTCAAAAAGAAAAAGGACTGTACAACTCAGTCAAAATTTTAACCAACCATATATCAATCCTTACAAAATGGTAAGGTTAGACATTTCTTATTCGTCAATATTGAGAAAAAACATATTCTCGCACGTATAAGTAGGAAGTAGTTACAAAGCTTAATATGGCCACTTTTCCCCGTACTAACACTTCAGCTGCGCAGCATTCAATTCGGAAGTACCTAGAAGTCCAAGAGAGAAATGATCTAAACATGAAACCAACGAATGATGTTTGTGTATACGAATTCCAGGACCCACACAGGTACCATCAGCACCAGTCGGATAAACTTACTTACCTGTAGATAAAGAGTCACAGCAAGATAGGATTGTGAACGAGCCACATCTTAGTATAAAAGACAAGATATGAAGTATTCAATGTTTTGTGACTTCTGACAAAAGTGTTCATGGAGAAATGGCATATCGGAAGAAAATCTGGTATAGATGTTGACGAACATAAGCAGTAGTAAACCAATATGTCATTGACAACGACTTAGTTGTTGATCCAATCAGTATAATTTTCGAGTTTCCTACAAAGAAGATTAGTTTAAAACACTTAATAAAGAACGATGTTTGGATATTGCGTACAGGCAAATATTCCATGTACATTTTTATCCAAGTCGGGATCGTAAGAATGAAAGCTGTGCTACACGCCGATCTCAGTTGGTTTCAACTTATTCCCCTGGGTTTTATACGACATAAAGAAAATCAATGATTAATTCACAGCACCTTCTTCCTTTTCGACTGTATTTAGCTGTTTCTCAGAAAGAGGCCTACGAAGCTTAACAATTAACCGTAACAGTTATATTACGGTATAACTTGTATAGGGTATTGGCACGAAACTCTAGTAGGAGATGCTTATGTAATTAGGTATGTGATTACCTTGAAGAACCTGTGAAACCTGCCCATGAACTACTAAAGCTAGAGTACCAAAACACTGTTTCGCTAAACAAAGGAGTTATACGGGCCAGGTAGAACAGTTGTAGAACACAGACATGAACAAAATTATCAATTGAAAGATTTTTTTTCTTTTTGTACTTGGATTAAATTGGGAGATTTTCAGTTAAGTGCACCTGAATAATATAAAACATCGTACGCTTACTTCCCACATGTTGAACCAGAAGCCCGGAATCTAACCCTTGGGTATAGTGTTCGAGAACTTGCTCGTTCTTCTTCTCATATCAAGTAAAAGAGACTGCGATAAACTTTGACTAACCTAAAAGCTAAACTGCCTCGATAAGATATTTCGAGGTTTCTTTTGCAACTTTGACCCACTTCATCTAGAAGCTATATTGATAACGCTACGTATCTTGCACATTAATCTTTAGTAAATAGAATTTTAAATTTTCTCTGGTACACAAGGTATATCTTAAAGTACAGACTGCCATATCGCACACTCTTATTCAGCTTATTGGTGAATGGGAATTTGTCAATCTTCTCAACGTTTACTCACAGGTCAGCAATACGATTCTAAAATTCACTATATACCACACCGAAAGATTACTGGTTCGGAAAAGATCAACGTCTTAATTTTCAGAATTCCTCGATAACGTTTTTCTCATGCGACATCATTTTCTTGCTAATGTTGCATATTGATTTTCTCGTCGAGGCATTGATGAATAAGATCGAACATCCTAGATTTTGTCATCTCTTCAGAGGGTTGTAAATGTCTTCATATCCAGATGTAAAGGTAGCCGAGCAAAGTCTAGAAATGGGTTCTTAATGATCATGAGTAGGCATGGCCATTCAGCATTTTCACTAATGTTGTCTTAGCGTACAGGATACCCCAATGTTCTTCTTTGCCATTTCCTCACATAATGTATCCAATCGTACCTATAAATTACTTAAGTGGAAACCTCCTATGGGAGGTACAACTTTGGACAGTTCAGAAATTTCTTCAGGTGCATGTACGATTTGAAGACCTTTCCAGCATAATGGCTGATCTAATGTGATTTGTCTACTTTTCTTGCACTTATGTCTATTTTCTTTTCTGTGTTCAGAAGAGTAGAATATATATATAGTATTGGTACATGATGTGAATTATGGAAGATATACTGAAGGACTACACTGCTCATATCAAAGGAGTTGTGTGTATGTCACAGTTCTACACTCGTTGTAGCGAAGCTGTCACAAGATGAATAGCTATCCAAAGGTTGTTTTAAGAAAAGCAAATCGAGACGCGATACACATGTGAAGACGATTAATGCTTGTGAGAGACAGCATTGACACAAAAAGAACTTGAGTACATACCAGTAGAGAAGAAAAGGATGTCAGAATTACGAAATGAGATACATTCTTATGAAGACAATGCTACCGTGATGTCAGATTACTTTTTCATTCAAGAACTTCGATATGAAGAATTTTCATCAAGAGACTTCTGAAATGAATGACTTTTACTGCTCTAATAAATGTGTGGCACTTAGTTACTAATCAAAACATACAATGAGGTTTTATGAAAAGATAATATGATTTGCCTAATGTTTGGTTGTTTTGTGATGACAAGTGTTGGTAAGTTGGTGGCGAACACAGGAATGACAATACCATAAATATTTTCCACTTAACTGCCTAAGAGAAGATCTCAAAGGAACTTAAAATCGATTGTATCTTCTTAATTTGTCTCATTGATATATCTCTAGTCTCACGCCTAATGTAAGGCTGTTTTGGAGGTTAGAATATAATGGGTTACATGGAAAGTCTTACAAAGGTATTAATGATTGACCGGAACCTACAAAATTTTGTATGTTGGTCCTAGTGAGCAGCAAGGACCCTAATTAAAGGCACATTTATAGCCTCGAGTGTTAACACACAGGAGACTTTGTTTAAAAAATATATCCGTAAACACCACTCTTTGGATCTATCAGTTTCTATCAATCTAACAATCAAGAAAAAGGTATAGTAAGTATAGTAATAGCTTGATTATCATGATAAATAAATACTTATGTTTTTTTTTATTTGGTATCACAATCTTCTTACATCCAAATGGCCCATTTAAAACAAACCGCTGTACGTTCCCAAAGCTATACGTCGTTCATACCCTTGTCCTATTAAAGGGAGAAACAAATCCACGGTTTTTTAAATCGTACGCCAATGTATAATGTGAGATAAGTAGCTCTAAAAGACTAGTGCTTCATTTTTAAGACCCAGTTACACGATACTAGTTTCTGCGCCTCCGTTTCAAGGTTGAATTCCTTTACTAGCTGGAAGCCATTAGGAATTAAGGAATTCATGCCGATGTCCACTGCTCACTTCTAAATTTCACAATCAGAAAAGGAGATTGGTACAATCACAAGGAAACAAAGTGCTTAGCAGCTTTTGCTAAAGTGAGGTAGTTTTGAAATTAATAAATAAGATTACTGGAATTCTTTTTGTTGATAATTCTGATCTTCGAAACGCTAAAACAGTTGGTGCACTAGGCTGCTACTGAAGGTTACCAGAAATTTTCTCACCGGTGAGAAAACGTTTATATGATTGAGAAAATCTTAACCTTCAATAAGCTTTACAAGAGTGTGCGATTATTGCAGTCTGTAGTGCAAGATGAACCGTGCGAGCCACAGAGATTTTAAGTTTCTATAGCCTAAAGATTAGAGTGAGAGATACGTAGCGTTATCAATATAGCATCTTGATGAAGTGAGTCAGATTATAAACGACGTCTCGAAAATTTTTATAGACTCAAGTTTAATTTTCAAGCTAATCGAAAGTTAATCGCAGTCTCTTTTACTTGCGTAGGGGGAGCGAGACTAATTTCTCGAACACTATTCCCAAGAGGGGAAATTCATGGCTTGTGGTCCAAGATGTGGGAAGTGAGCCTAGGAAGTTTTAAATCTTTAAGGTGTACTTAACTAAAAATCTCTTAAAATAACCTAAAAAAAAAAAATAAAAAATGTCAATTGATAATTTTGTTGATGTCTCTGCTCTAAACCTGTTCTACCAGGCCTGTGTATCTTCTTTGTATCGCGAATCAGTGCTTTACTACGCTATTTTAGTAATTGATCGCCAGGACTTGTCTCAAAAACCAAGAGAAGCGGGCCTGGTTTTACAAGGTACGAAATTACCCAAGTACCTAAGGATCACCTATTAGAGTTTAAGGCCAATAACCTGCATGTGAATCCTTTACAAGCTTACGACCATAACCGTAATATAGCTGTTAGGCAAATTTGTTAAGCTTGGTCAGTCAGAAAAGCAGCTTGGTACAGCCGCAAAGGAACAAGGTGGTAAGCACATAGCATTGATTATACATATGTCGCTTATACCTAGGGAAATATATTGAAACCAACTGGAATCGAGTTCTCTTAGAGCTTTCATTCTTACGACCCCGTCTTGGATAAAAATGTACAGTGCGGGACACTTCTAAATGGTACACCTTAGCCGTAAATCTCCATATGGCTCTACCATTTAGAAGTGTCACCCGCTGTACATGGAGTGTTTGCATCTACGGAATATCCAAAAATCGTTCTTTATTAAGAGTGATAAACTTTGCTTCATTGTAGGAGAGTCGAAAAGTAAACGGTACTTTCACAACTTTAAGTGTCCTTGTAGATGGCAGAATTTTTGGAGTCTATCATCTGCTGTTGAACATCTTAACAAATATACAATCAGACAATAAACAAATGTTATCAACGTACAATTAAATTATACTGTAGTACTCGAATGTGATATCCAAATGAATTAGATTAGCTCTTTAAATTAAATGTGTCTTGCAACGGTTTCGTATTCTCTGCGGGTAAAAAAGCCGTTCGTGTTAAAGGATTACAGAATATGTAAAGAATAGAATAAACCACCTTTATGATTTATACCTTATCTTTATAGCTTCATTTAAAGTTACATCAAGATCGTCTTCATGTCCGTTTTGCTTTTTCTATAAGGCGTGGACGTTATTATATAATAATAATCATAACTGATTGGATCAACAATTAAGTCGTTGTCAATGACACATTGGTTTTCTACAGCTGTTGTTCGTCATCATCTATATCAGATTATCTGCCTATCTGCCATTTGTACATGAACTCCTTTGGCAGAATGCGCAAAACCTTGAATAATTCATATCGGCTCTTTTACACTAACATGTTGCCTGTTCACAATCCTATCTTGTTGTCACTTTTTTCTACAGGTAAGTAAGCTTATCCAGCTGGAGCTGATGGTAGCTGTGGGTCCTGGAATTCGCATATCCTCTTTTACACATCAACCTCTATCGATTTGGTTCATGCTTAGACCATATCGCTCCTGGACTTTGAGGTACTTCCGAGTTGGTTGCTCCACAGCTTCCGTGTTAGTAGAGGAAAAAGTGGCCATATTGAATTTTCGTAACTACTTTGTTGTTATACCTGATATGGCTTATACCAAAGAGGACATGTTTCGCATAATATAGAATTAACACAGAATTAACATACCGAGAGCATGAGTATATACTATTAGAGGGGATAAGGATGTCAGAATTACGAAATGTGATACGATATTCTTATCAAGACAATGCTAGCGTAATATCAGATTACTTTTTTTTTATTAAAGAAGATGGAAATGGAGAATTTTCACCAAGAGACTTCTGAAATGAATGACTTTTTCTGCTCTATGAAATGCGTGGCACTTAGTTAATAATCAAAACATACAGTGAGCCTATATGATAAGAATGTTTGATCAGCTCATAGTTTGGTTGCCTTGCGATAACAGTGGTACTTAGTTGGTAGCGATTACGTGACTGACTATACAGTAAATATTTTCCACCTAATCGTGTATCTCAAATGAACTTAAAATTAATTCTTCTCTCATCGATTAGATCACCCGTCTCAGGCCCAAAGTAAGGCCGTTTCGGAGGTTAGTATATAATGGTTTCCATAGCAAGTTTTACACGATACAATCGGAATTAATGATGGACCGGAACCTAGTGAATGCTACCTAGTGTATTCCCTAGTGAGCATATTTTATGCTAACTAAATGCATATTTGTCACCTTTGAGGGTTAACACAGGAGACTTTGTTTGAGTAATGTATCCGTAACAACGCAATTCTTTGGATTAAACAGTTTGTATTAGTTTAACGTAGATTTCTTCAGTAAGAAGCACTCTCAAATAGTATTCAAGTTGCATATAAACGGGAAGTATAGCTATTGCTTGATTATCATTGATAAATTAATACTTTTGTATTTACATATGGTATAACAACCTTTTTCAATCCCAAGGGCCCACCTAAAAAAATCCGCTGTAAGTTCCCAAAGCTATACGTGTGCGATATCCTCGTCTAATTAAAGGGAGAAGTAAATCTACGGTTTTCTAAATGGTACGCCATTGTATAATGTGAGTTAAGTAGCATTACTGCTTCGTTTTTAAGACCTACCTAAAGAACACAAGATCCTGCGGCCTGCGATTCGGTGTTGATTACTGTGCTAGCTGTAAGCCAATAGCAATAATTGTTAACTAATACATGTCGATGTCTACTGCTGACTTCTAAATTTCAAAGCATTTTTTCGAAAGAAAACCCTCGGAAGATACATTTTAGTCGGTGGACAGAACAAGCAAGCTTTATTGATTTCAGCGAGATAAGGTAGTGTTGAATTTAATAAATAAGATTACAGAAATTATGCTTGTTGATCATTCCGTCTAAGAAATGAAAGGTGTCGAAGAGCAAATAGAGTTTGTGCAGTAGTCTGTTCCTGATCGGAAAGTTATCACACATTTACTGACCGGTAAAAAAAGTTCAGAAGATTGAGAAATACGAATCATCAAATATGTATAATAAGAGTATGCGACTATGGCAGTCTGTAGTGAAAGATGAACCTGGCGAGCCAGAGATTTTACGTTCTATAGCCCAAAAGTTAGAGAGAGAGAGGTAGGTAGACTTATCAATATATCTTCTTGATAAAATGAGTTAAGACGGCAAAAAACACCTCGAAATATTTTATAGACGCAAGTTTAACTTTCAGGCTAAGACCGAACACCTCGAAAGAAAACCCTCGAATTATTGGAACGCTTGTTGCTCCCTAAACCACTAATTAAATATCGTTTTTCCCGTCCATCCTCAAAATTATTTCTTTAAAAACGAATCACTTAGAGATCGCTTTCGTCCCTGATTAATATCTCTTTTGAGACCATGTAGAAACTATTACAATGAAGTCAAGTGACATCGCGGTTAACGTTCTCATTTTAATTTGATTTCTAAAGTCGCAGATGCATATTACAAAAATCTTCACCATCTCAGGGATGCCTGCCGTATCTGAGGAGTCCCATCAGCATGTCCCATCTGCACGAATATTTCGAATTTGCAAGTCGTAAGGACAATTTCCGCTTCCGTGCTTTCCCATTTCAATCCAACCGATGTCGTCGCTTGTTGAGCATTGAAATCATTCCGATCGTTCTAATGCAAGTATCATGGCGGATCTCGACATTTACTGCTATTATCTCAGTAGGGACAAAGGGACTAGAATGTAGAGGGGACCAGAAACTTCATTTGTAGGTTATCAAATTGATTCTTCCGTTTCTCACGCATTGGTATTTCTTGGATCCAAAATATGCACATCACTGTACTCAGCAGAAGAAGCCTTGCAGGCAACTACGGTATCAGATGATTACAAGAAATTAACAACTGAAGGAAACCACTATTCGCATGAAAAAGAGCCCTTCTGGAGCTTATTTGCAAATGATATGATTATCGAACAGTGCTTAATGAGGCCACGAAATTTTTTGGGGGATTAATTCAACGTCAGACACTACGCTAGCTACATTAATCATTCATTCCTATATACTGTTACGATAACTGAAGTTCTACAATGCTTTTGTGGGAAACATTTCTTCATGTGTTGCACGTAGAGCTAATGCCACTTGCCATATGTGATGATATCTGAATACACAAAATGTTAATTCGACTGCGGTGAATGACATATTGGTTTTCTGCAGCTTTTCTTCGTCCACATCTGTGTCAGATTTTCTTCCGATCTGCCATTTGTACATGAGATCTCGGGTCAGATGCAGAAAACATTGAATACTTCATATCGGCTCTTTTATACTAACATGTGGCTCGTTCACAATCCTATCTTGCAGTCACTTTTTATCTACAGGTAAGTAAGTTTATCCGGCTGGAGCTGATAGTACCTATGTGGGCTCTGGATTCATATACATTAACTTCATTCGATTGGGTTCATGCTTATACGTTTTCGCCATTCTGCATTTTCACTTGTATTGTCTTAGCGTCAGGATACCCCAAAGTTCTATATCATTTTCTGAAATAATGTATCTAATCGTGCCTAGAAATTACTTAAGTCGAAACTTCCTGGGGGTGGAAAACTTTGGACAGTTCAGAAATTTCTTCAGCTGCATTTAGGATTTGCACTACTTTAAAGTATAATGGCTGATGTAAAGTAATAACAGATGTGCCTGGTCAACTTTGGTTACACATATATTGTATGCAAAGGAGTAGAATATATAATATTGGTAGTTGAGTGTAATTATTGAGGATATCCAGAATGACTAAACAGCTTATATCAAAAGGTTTGTGTATCTCACTACTTCCCAATCGTAGTGGCGTAACTTTCACAAATTCAATAGCTATCCAAATGTTGTTTGAGAAACTGATATCGACAGGCGAGACGCGAATGTTGACCTGATAAAATCTTCCGAGTAAGAAAGAATGGACACACCAAGAATATGAGTATATAACATTAGAGGAGTAAGGATGTCAAAAATACGAAGTCTGATACGATATTCTTATCAAGACAATGATACCGTGATATCAGATTACTTTTTCATTCAAGAACTTGAATATGGAGAATTTTCATCGAGACTTCTGAAATGAATGACTTTTTCTGCTCTATTTAATGTGTGGCACATAGCTGATAACCAAGCATACAGTTTGTTTATATGAAAAGAATATTTGATTAGCCTACAGGTTGGTTGCTTTGTGATGATCAATGCTACCAAGTTAGTAGCGACCATAAATATTTTCCACCTAACCGTCTAATAGAAGATCTCAAAAGAACTTTAAATCGATTCTTTATTTGTTTATTGATTATATCAGCACTCTCAGACACAAAGTAATGCTGTTTCGGAGGTTAGAATATAATAGGTTTCATAGCAAGTTTTACAGGATATAATCGGGAAAATATTATTATTGATAGACAGGAACCTATTGAATCCTACACAACTCTGGATGCAAGCTTTTGTGAGCAGTACGAACGCTAATTAAGTGTATATTTATAGCCTGGAGTGTGAAAACTACCATTACTACTCAAGATCATTGAAAACTCACTTCTAGACTTTGCTCGGCGACCTTTACGTGTATTTACGAAGAGATTTACAACCCTCTGAGGAGATGACAAAATCTAGGACCTGCGATCTTATTCAACAATTTGTGGATGTTAAAATAAATATGCAACATATACAAGAAAATGAAACTGGTTGAAAAAGATGATATCTAGGAATCTCAAAATTAAGACAATGACCTTAATCTCAGGTGCAAGTAGAGATTTGAACACTTTTCCCGTATAATGGTTGATCTAATCTTATAACACATGCGATTTGTCCATTTTTCTAGCACTTATATAATGTATTCAGAAGAGTAGAATAATATAGTATTGGTACTTGATGGTATTGGTATTTGTACGTGTACACTGAAGGACTACACTGCATATATCAAAAGGAGTTGTTATATCTCACAATTCTACAATCGTTGTAGCGAAGCTTTTGCAATGTGAATATCTATTCAAAGATTGTTTGAAAAAACAAAATCGAGACGTGAGACGCGAGTGAAGACAATTAATTCTTACAAGTAAGACAGCATTGACACACCAAGGACATGAGTATATACCACTAGAGGGGAACTTAAACAGAGTGTGCGATTATGGCAGTCTGTAGATGAACCGTGCGTGCCAGAGAGATTTTGAGGTTGTATAGACTAAATGTCAGTGGGAGAGATACGTAGCGTTATCAATATAGTATCTTGAAGAAGTGAGTGAAGTACAAAAGAGGCCTCGAAAGTTCTTATAGACGCAAGTTTAACTTTCAGGCTAATCGAAAGTTAACCGCAGTCTCCTTTACTTTTTTGGGCAGCCAGAGTAAGTTCTCGAACTCTATTCCCAAGGGGAGAAATCATTGCTACTGTTCCTAAATGTTGGAAGTGAGCCTAGTTAGTTTTATATCTTTCGGTGTAACTGGATTTCTCCCTTGTTATTTGTTGTATACTTCATTTAAATTACATCAAGATCGTCTTCATGTCCATTTTACTTAGGTCTATAAGGTGGTGATGTTATTGCAATATATTAACCATAACTGATTCGATCAACAATTAAGCCGTTGTCAATAACATAATGATTTCTAGAGCTGTTGTTCATCATCATCTATAACAGACGATCTCTCATTTTTGCATGAATTCCTTTGGCAGATTGCTCAAAACCTTTAATATTTAATATCGGGTTTTTTACACTAACATGTGGCTCGATCACAATCTTACATTAGATTCACTTTATATCTACAGGTAAATAACCTTATCTGGCTGGAGCTGATATGAGCTACGTGGGTCTTGCTAATGGCATACACTAACCTCATTCAATTGTGTTCATGATTATTTCGCTCCTGGACTTGTAGGTACTTCCGATATGATGCTGCACAGCTGCGCTTTAGTAGGGAGAAAAGTGGCCATACTGATGATTTGCAACTTTTTCCTTGTTATACCAAATATGGCTTATACCAAACAGGACATGTTTCTTTCTCCATACAGGCGGATAACAAAATCTTGACCATTTTGTCAAGATCGAGATCTGATTCGTTCAAGACTAACTTATACAATTCTTTCTCTTTTTGAACGATCTTGTAGGCTGCCGGCTCTTCTTTCCTGAATATAGATGAGGTCGATTCACAGCCTGTTGCATCATGAAGAAAGTGAAAGTAGTTTTTTAATGAGTCTAGAGTTTCTATAAATTTAATGATTTGTATCATTTTCTTTTAGTTCTGCTTGTATAGCTATTGCTTGAATATCATTGGTAAATTAATACTCTTTAATATGTTTTTTTTTATTTTGTATCACAATTTTTTCAACACCAAGGGCCCACATAGAACAAACAGCAGTACGTTCTCAAAACTATACATCTGTGATACTATCGTGTTATTATATTGAGAAGTAAATCCACGGTTTTTTAAGTGGTACGACAATGATAAGACGATATCTAGGATTCTCAAAATTAAGACAATGACCTTTACCGTACCGGTAAACTTTGGCTGGAGTATATAGAGAAGGTCAGAATCCTATTACTATTCATCCAAAAAGACTAGATCGAACAGGGGAATAGAAACATCATTAGTAGGCAAGTAAATATTGCTTCAGTTTTCTCACGCAGCTGGTCATCTTATCTATGCAAAATTTGACCATTACTATACTCAGCATATGGAAGCCTTGGAGGCAACTACGGTATCAGTTGATTACAAAAATTAACAACTAATGCTTATCGACATCTTTCATTTCTGACACGGAATCATCAACAAGAAAAATTTCTGTAATCTTATTTATTAAACTAAACACTACCTCATCTCGCTGACGTGAATAGAGCTTACGTGTCCTGTCGACAAACTCAACAGCAGAGAGCTACTCCACAAAGTGTACCCGATTAATTGTCAGGAGTTAAGGCTTGGGAAGTGTACTCATCTCTAACATTTGGCCTGGTATGTTTGCGAGCATATTCCTTTACCAAAAAAAAAAAAAAAAAAAAAAAAGCACCAAGTCGACTGTACAATTCTGCATAGGTGTTCGCTTCAGATAGCGGAATATCATGGCAAACTGCCTACAGTACATTCCCAGCACAGTCCACCTAAGAAGCGTAACACTGGCAAGAAGAGAGTCGAAACACGCAGATATCTATACTTCAGACTGTTTTCAGAGAACATTGTATTAGCAAGTGCAGACTTCACGAAACATTTAGACAATATTTTACTAAGAGGAGATTTCGAGATACGTGTTGCTCTTTTATCAAAACGAATGCAACCAGTTAGCATGCACTACAACCAACCAAACATAGTAATATTTTATATGAAGCGTAGTGAGATTAGGATTTTTCTATTGCAACTCACACGCTGTAATACACTAAAATCTGTCAAAACATTACTTACACATGGCAAAAGATTTAAGATTTTCTACAAAGCTGCTGGCTGTGGCTTTCTGCAGAAATAAAGGTGTTACTAATTGTAGATATCAGGATGCATTTAGATAAAAAAAAAATAAAAAAAAAATAAAAGCAATAGATGTCGTGATCCGCCTCAATAATTGCATTAGAACGAGTGCAATCGACCTACTTGCAGTACAATCGACTAGATCGGGTGGATAGAAATGGGAAAACTATAGTAGCTAATATATTCGTTAGGATTTGCAAGTTCGAAATATTCGAGTGACGTGCGAAATCTAGTGACGTGCTAAACAAGAAGTCATTAACTGAAAAAAAGGAATATCACGGTTAGTTCGTAAGTTATTGCTTTCGTAAAATTAGTGAAGAGAAAGCGCGTTTAAATGATGGACAAGTTGATGTGTCACTTGCGATAGGGCAAGCATCACTGAGCTGGTGAAGCTTTTTGTAATGTGCATCTGTAAAGTCAGAAATCAACATATATGAGAACATTAGCTCGGATGTCTCTTGACTTGATTGTAATAGTATTCTTCGTTGTATCAAAGGAGATATTAATCAGGGTTGAAAGCGATCTGTGAGTGATGTGATTAAAAAAATAATTTTGAGCATGAACGAGGATGTTCGATTTTTAATTAGTGGATTAGGGTGCAAATGGCGTGCCAATATTTTCTTTCGAGGTGTTTGGTAAGGCTAAACGGTTTAGAAGTTCCATCGTAAATTCTGAGTAATTTAGAAGTCAGCAGCGGACCTTGGCATGCATTCCGTAATTCCTGTTGGCTTACAGCTAGTAAAAAAATTCAACACCAAACCGGAGGCCGCAGGATCTTGTGTTGCGTACGTAAAACTTAAAAACGAATCAAAAGTGCTTTTAGAGCTACTTAACTCACATTATAAATTGGCGTAGAAATTACAAACCTTGGATTTACTTCTCCCTTTAATAAGAAGAGGGTATCGCAAACGCATTGCTTTGGGTCCGCACCGCAGTTTGTTTCAGGTAGGCCCTTGGGGTTGAAAAAGGTTGTTGTACCATATGTAATTCTTAGGTATTAATTTATCATGATAATCAAGCAATTGCTATATTTCCCGTTCATATGCAACTACAATACTATTCGAGAGTCCTTCCTGCTGAAGGTATCTACTTAGCACTCATAACACTCTCTCGTTTTTCTTGATCGTTACCTGATAGAAACTGTTTAATCTAAAGTTTAATCTGGACTTGTAGGTACTTCCGAGTTGATGTTTCACAGCTGCCGTGTTAGTAAGGGGAAAAGTGGCGATACTTAAGATTTGGAACTACTTCGTTGTTATACCTAATGTGGCTTATACCAAAGAGGATACGTTTCGTTCTCCATACAGGGGAATACGAAGTGTCGAATATTGACCATTTTGTATACATTGAGATCTGATTGGTTGAAGACTCTAACTTATAGAATTCTTTTTCTTCTTGAACGATCTTGTAGGCTGCCAGCTATTCTCTCCTGAATATAGATGAAATCGATTCACAGCCTGTTGCATCATGAAAAAAGTGAAAGCAGTTTTTTATGACACTAGAGTTTCTAAAATTTAATGATTACTAGCATTTTCTTTTAGTTCTGTTTGTATTTGGCCTTAAGACAATCAGACACTGATCATGAACTCTTCTAACAAGATTCTTAAGAGATCTCAATCAGACCCATCATAAGCCACATATTTCCCGCTTGAAGTTTCTTCAATTACTGTTGTCCGTATAAACTACCTTTTGTTCATTGAACAGCTGCTTCATTACTAGAAGTTTCTCAAAAACTGTGATTGAATTGACGTGGCTTCAAAGGCAGAATTAAATTCTATCGTTTTATATATTTCGCGAAAGCTCTTTCTGGTCTTTCGGGACTTTCAGTGTCTAATTGTAATTTATATCCGTAAAATATTAGATGAATAAAGCGCATAACTAATTTATATACGTACTTAACGCAGATATGACTTGTCATTTTTAGTCCACAGCATTGCGTTTAGAAGGACACCATCTTCTACGTGTGGGTTTTAAAACAGAAAACCACAGCGACTCTGTAGTATTCGCCGCAGTCGAAATGACATTCCTGTGGATTGAGTAATGATCACACAAGAAAGGTGGCGTTAGCTCAACGTGCCCTTCAGATGACAAACCTTTTCCCATAAAGGTCCTTAGAACTTCTGTTATCGTGACAGTATTTGGGATAGAAGGATTACTCTTACTAACGTAGCGTCTGACGTTGAAATGAAATGAAATCTTTAAGTTTTACGTCCCACGGTTATGCCGGTTAGGCTAAAGGAGACGGTGATAATGAGAGATGAGTGAAATGGTGGAATGAAGAAAGTGGGAGGAAACGGGAGAACCCCGAGAAAACCCACGAGCACGGTGTTTGTCCACCACAAAGTCCACACGGCGCGAGCTGGGATCGACCCAGGGACCCCAAGCACCGGAGGTGAACGCTCTACCACTGAGCCACCGCGCCCCCTCCGTCTGACGTTGAGTTAATCCCCAAGATTATTTTGTGGACTCATTAAGCACTGTACGATATTATATAACTTTTATCTACGCCCCAGAAGGCCTTCTTTTCTGCGAATTGTGAAAGTTCTTTGAGCTATTAATTTCCTGTAATCATCTGATAACGTAATTGCCTCCAAGGATTCCATCTGCATAGTATAGTGATGTGCAAAAGTTGCATAGAAAACATGACCAGCTGCGTGAGAAAACGAAAGAAATATTAAATTGCCTACAAATAAAGTTTCTACTCCTTTGTTCGATCTAGTCCCTTTGAATGAATAGCAATACGATTCTGACCTTCTCTATATATGCAGCCAAAATTTACAGGTTCGGTAAAGGTCATCGACTTAATTTAGATAATTTCTCGATATCGTTTTCTTTTTTCCATGCAGCTTCATTTTCATGTAAATGTTGCATATTCATTTCCTCATCCAGACATTTTTGAATAAAATCGCAGATCTTGGATTGTGCCATCTCGTCAGAGGGTTGTAAATCTATTCATAACTACATGTAAAGATATCCGAGCAAAATCTAGAAGTGAGTTCACAATTATCTTGAGTATTCATGGCAATTCAGCATATTCACTTACGTTTTCCACGCGTACAGGATACCCCATAGTTCTTTTATATAATTTCCTGACTTAAAGTATCCAATTGTGCCTATAAATTACCTAAGTGAAGACCTCCTAAGGGCGGTACAATTTTCGAAATTTCAGAATTTTCCTCAGCTGCAGGTACGATTTGAACACTTTTTACGTATACATAGCTGAATGAATGTCATAATACATGTTTTTTGTCCACTTTGCTTGAAGTTATTTATGTATGCAATGGACTATAAAATATAGTATTAGTATTTGATATATGATTGATATTTGATATATGAAACAAATAAAACTTAGGAAAAGCCACTTCAGCAAAACGAGAAGGATTTTGTTGTGGTTAAACAGTTTAATCATATTATTATTAATTTCGCACAAATGTGCCATACATCATAGCATGGGCGGCGATTAGAGGGGCAAATGGGGACATTTCACCCCCCACTCTTTTGAAATGACCCATTAATGTCCCTATATAATTTCATATGGAAATATAAAGTTTTTGTATGTATTAAAATTCATAGAATGAAAATGGTGCCATAAAATATTTGCCGTTCCGTGAGTACGTATTAGTTAGACCGAACTGTGTATGAAATATTTGCGACAGCAAAACAGCGGCATTTAATTGTCCATGACACAGACTTGCAACGTTGGGCGTTAGAAGCATACCAAACAACAGCCGTTGCTAATTTCAAAGCTTCGAAGAAATGGTTATGGCGCTTTAAAACACGTCACGGTATTGTCTTACGCAAAGTTACAAAATTTGTAACACATAGCATTACAGCGAAGGCCACACAAGTGCACGAAAGCGCTAAAACCTTCGTCCAAAATGTACAATTACTCATTACTGCTCATGGCGAGGATAACGTATATAACACAGATCAGAGTGGCTTTGCTTTAGAATTTCACTCTGGACGCTCTCTGGCTTTGCGAGGCGAGAAGCATATTACAGCAACAATGCAATCTCTACCTGCCATCACAAATAGCTACACAATACAGCCAGTTATATCTGCCAGTGGAAGATTGCTGTCGCCCATGCTCATAGTCTTGAAAGAACTTCATGGTACGTTTGGGCCACGGATTCAGCAAACAATGTTTCGCCCACAAAACATATATTTGTGCTTCATAATCTGGGAAAGTGACAAAACAGATCGTTAAGACGTGGTTCCAATCAGTGTTCCTTCCACAAGTCAATGAGCAAACGGTACTGTTAGTAGACTCGTGGACGGGTTATGCTCAATCCGACTTGGCAACAATAATGCCACAGGACAAGCAGTGCAACATTATGACGATACCTACACACACAACTGGGTTAATACAACCTCTGGATGTGTATGGTTTCAGAATTTGGAAGAACTTCGTACGCAAAGTATCTGATACGGTACGCCTTCAGCAACTCAACATCAATCTATACAGCAGAGACAATATACTGAAACTTCAATCCCTTGTGCATAATCAACTTTCATCTCCACGGTACATACATCTATTCCAATACGCATGGTTTTGTTCTGGATATCTTTCATCACGACCAGATTATTTTCCAAATCCAGTGGAGTTTTGTTTTCATCAGTTGACGTCATTGGTCTGCGAAGAAGCAGAGTGCCAGAACCCATCCATCATCAAGTGTTCGTGCTGCAAATACTGTTTTTGTTTGGACGATTTCTTCCTGAAATATCATTTTTGTGCTACTTATCAGGAGTGAGCGTCTTGTTTTCAGCATACACCTCTGCTGACTTTTATGTTGTACGTACATATGTACGCGTATTTTCATGATATAATATACACCGTGCTCGTGAATTTTCTCGGGGTTCTTCCGTTTCCTCCCACTTTCTTCATTCCACCATTTCACTCATCTCTGATAATCACCGTCTCCTTTAGCCTAACCGGCATAACCGTGGGACGTAAAACTCAAAGATTTCATTTCATTTTCATTTCATGATATAATGTAGATACTCATGCGTAGAACTGAAATTCCTGTTGCTCTTTATTCTACATGTGGACCACCTGCTATTACATTCTACTGTGCAATGCATTTTGTGTGTGTGTGTGTGTGTTACTAGCTACAAACATTCCCGTTTCCAATATGTATCTCACCGTTGCTCCCATTGCACAATATATGCAACCCACTGTGCAGTATTGTCTCACTGGCTGCCTATATGAACGGCGTTTGCATCCTTCATGCTTGTAGAGATGAATCTTCGTGCAGTGAGATAAATTTGCGTCTCTTTCGCATATGGATTACGTATGCACCCAAAGAAAAAACACGTATTTTACATTTTCGTGTTTTCTTTCTTCCTGCTCCTTGCCACCCTCTTCACTCATTTCTGTAGCACATTATGACAATGTTGTAAACGTGATTGGTCCATTTCCGGATGTTCTGCTTTCTTCACATGGGTAAGTTCTAGCTCAATGGCTTGCGTCAACTATGGGTAGTATTTCGTACATTTAACCTTTCCCGATGTCGAAATGAGAATGTCAGAATATGAGATTATGAGATTATGATATAGTGAGAATGAGATTCTGGAGCGAGTTCCAAATGATATGATTATCGAACAGTGCTTAATGAAGTCACGAAGTTTTGTGGGGGATTAACTCAACGTCAGACACTACGCTAGCTACATTAATCGTTCATTCCTATATAGTGTTACGATAACTAAAGTTCTACAATGCTTTTGTGGGAAACATTTTGTCATATGTTGCACGTAGAGCTAATGCCACCTTCAATATGTGATAATATCTGAATACACAAAATGTCAATTCGACTGCGGTGAATCACATTGGTTTTCTGCAGCTTTTCTTCGTCTACATCTGTATCAGATTTTCTTTCGATCTACCATTTGTACATGAGATCTCGGGTCATATAAACAAAACATTCAATACTTCATATCGGCTCTTTTATACTAACATGTGGCACGTACACAATCCTATTTTGCAGTCACTTTTTATCTACAGGTAAGTAAGTTTATCCGGCTGGAGCTGATAGTATCTCTGTGGGTCCTAAAATTCATATACATTAACCTCATTCGATTGGGTTCATGCTTATACGTTTTCGCTATTCTGGATTTTCATTTGTATAGTCTTAGCGTACAGGATGCCCCAAAGTTCTTCTATACCATTTTCTGAAATAACGTATCTAATCGTGCCTAGAAATTACTTAAGTAGAAACTTCCTGAGGGCGGTAAAACTTTGGACAGTTCAGAAATATTTTCAGCTGCATATAGGATTTGCACAACATTAAAGTATAATGGCTGATGTACTAAAGTAATAACAGATGTACTTTGTCAACTTTTCTTACACTTATATATTGTATGCAAAGGAGTAGAACATATAGTATTGGTACTTGAGTTGAATTATTGACGATATACAAAATGAACACTGCTTATATCAAAAGGAGGTGTGTGTATATCAGAATTTCACAATCGTTGTGGCGTAGCTTTCACAAAATGAATAGATATCCAAATGTTGTTTCAAAAACTGAAATCGACAGGCGTAACGCGAATGTAGACTTGGTTAAATCTTCCGAGTAAGAATGAATGGACACACCAAGAATATGAGTATATAGCATTAGAGGAGTAAGGATGTCAAAAATACGAAGTGTGATACGATATTCTTATCAAGACAATGCTACCGTGATATCAGAGTACTTTTTCATTCAAGAACTTGAATATGGAGAATTTTCATCGAGACTTCTGAAATGAATGACTTTTTCTGCTCTATGAAATGTGTGGCACATAGCTGATAACCAAGCATACAGTTTGTTTATATGAATAGATTATTTGATTAGCCTACAGGTTGGTGTCTTTGTTTTGATCAGTGCTACTAAGTTGGTAGCGACCATAATTATTTTCCACCTAACCGTCTAAGAGAAGATCTCAAAAGATCTTTAAATCTAATCTTTATTTGTCGGGAAAATATTATAAATGATATTCGGGAAAATATTATAAATGATAGATTAAGGTTTTGTGAGCAGTACGAACGCTAATTAAATGCATATTTAAAGCCTGGAGTGTTAAAACACTGCACACTATGTGTATATAATATTTCCGTAAGAACACAACTCTTTAGCCTGTTGAAACCTAAACCACTAATCAAAAATCGAACATCCCAGTCCATCCACAAAATTATTTTTTGATCACCGCATCACTTAGAGATCGCTCACATCACTGATTAATATCTTTGTAAATCAATGTAGAATACAACTACAATGAAGTCAAGTGACATCCTTAAAATGTTCTTATTTTAAGGTGTTTTTTAACGTTGCAGATGCATATTAGAAATAGTTTCACCAGCTCAGGAATGCCTGCCCTAACGGTAGGGACCCTTCAACTTGCCCATTATTTAAACGCGCCGTTGTATGCGAATGTGATATCTAAATGAATTAGTTTAGCTCATTAAATTAAATGTGTAGTGCTACTGTTCCGTTTTCTCGTCGGGTACCAAAGCTGCTCGTGAACAAAAAAAAGAACCACCTCCAAAGCATGCAAACAAAATAAAAAGCCAAATACATGTTTTATACCCTTTCTTTATACCTTCATTTAAAGTTACATGAGGATCGTCTTCATGTCCATTTTTTTTAGGTCTATAAAGGGGGACGTTATTACAAGATAATCACAACTGAGTGAATTAAAACTTATGCCGTTATCATTAACATATTGGTTTTCTACAGCTGTTGTTCGTCATCACCTATATCAAATTGTATTGCGATCTGGCATTTGTGCATGAATAACTTGGCAAAAGGCACAAAACATTTAATACTTCATATCGGCTCTTCTAAACAAACATGTGGCTCGTTGACAATCCTATCTTGGAGTAATTTTTTATCTACAGGTAAGTAAGTTTATCCGGCTGGAGCTAACGGTACCTGTGTGGGTCCCGTAATTCGTATACACTAATCTTATTCATTTGGGTCCATACTTAGACTATTTCGCTCCTGGACTTGGAGGTACTTTCGAATTGAATGCTACACAGCTGCCGTAATAGTTGCGGGAAAAGTGACCATATTGAAGCTTTGTAACTACTTCCTTGTTATATCTGATATGGCTTATACGAGGAGGGACATGTTTCCTTCTCCATACAGGCGGTTAAGAAATGTCCAATCTTGACCATTTTGTCAGGATTGATATTTGGTTGGTTGAAAACTCTCTCTAACTTGTAGAGTTCTTTTTCTTTTTTAAGGATCTCCAAGGCTGGAGTCTATTCTTTTCTACAGTCGTATAACCTCCGGTTGGATCATGAAAAAACTGAAAGCAGTCTTTTAGAGACTCTAGTGTTTCTTTAAATTTAATGATTTCGTAGCATTTCCTTTCACTTCTGCTTGCATGTGGGCTTAAGAGAATCAGGAACTGCTCATGAATTCTTCTAACAAGATTCTTAAAAGATCTGAATCAGACCCATCCACAGTCACAGATGCCCAGTTACTGTTGCCCATATACAACTGCCTTTACTGTTTGGAAAAGTGATTGCATTATTTAAAGCCGTCTAGTATTGATCTCAAAGTTTTTCAAGAACTGTGATTCAATTGTCGCGGCTTCAATGGTGAATTAAATTCGATCGTTCAGATATTAACTTAAAGATATATTTTTTTTTTTTTTGTCTTTCGGCACTTTCCATGTCTAATAATATTTTATATCCATAAAATATAAGATGAAAATAGTGCTTGAAATAATTTATATGAGTACTTGACCCAGATTTCACTTCCCATTTTTAGTCCACACCATTGCGTGTAGAAGGACTTTTCGATCTACGTGTGGGTTTTAAAACAAGTCAACAGAGACTCGGGAATATTCACTACAGTCGAATTGATATTCTTGCCAATTGAGATATTATCACACTAGGAAGGTGGCATCATCTCAACGTGCCGCTCAGATGATATACCGTACATATATTCAACTTAACCCTTTAAGAAAAGATCTCAAAAGAACTTAAATTGATTCTTTATTTGTCTCATCGATCCTCATCACGGGTCTCAGGCCCAAAGTAAGACTGTTTCGGAGATTAGAATATATTGGGTTTCATAGAAGGTATCACAGAACCAAATCGGGAAAATAACTAATGATAGACTGGAACCTAGTGAATCTTACACAACTCTGTATGTAAGCTCTAGTGACCTGCAAAGACGTTAACTAAATGCATATTTGATAGCTTTGAGAATTGACACATATGAGACTTTGTATAACTAACATTTCCGTAAGAACACAACTCTTTGGATTAAACAGTTCCTATCATCCTAACGATGAAGAAAAAGGTGAGACCGTTATAAGTGCTAATTTGATATCTTCAGCAGGAAGCACTGTGAAATAGTATTATAGTTGCATATAAACGAGAAGTATAGCTATTGCTTGAATATCATTGATAAATTAATACTTAAGTTTTTTTTATTTGGTATCACAATTTTTTCAACCCCAAGGGCCCACATAAAACAAACAGCAGTACGTTTTCAAAACTATATACGTCTGTGATACTATCGTTTTATTATAGGGAGAAGTAAATCCACGGTTTTTTAAGTGGTACGACTCAGTAAGACAATGAAAAAGACGATATCTAGGAATCTCAAAATTAAGAAATGACCTTTACCGTACCGGTAAACTTTGGCTGGAGTATATAGAGAAGGTCAGAATCCTATTGCTATTCATTCAAAGGGACTAGATCGAACAGGGAATTAGAAACATCATTAGTAGGCAATTAAATATTGCTTCATTTTTCTCACGCAGCTGGTCATCTCATCTATGCAAAATTTGAACGTCACTATACTCAGCAAATGCAAGTCTTGGAGGCAACTACGGTACCAGTGGATTACAAGATATTAACAACTCATGTAACTTTCACAATTCGCAAAAAAGAGGCCTTCTGGAGCGAAGTTTCAAGTGATATGACTTTGAAGCGTGCTTCCCCAGATGATTGACTCCAAGGATTCTGCCACCTGCAAGGACACTTAAAATTAAGTAACTACCGTTTAGTTTTCGACTCTCCTGCATACAATCAAAGATTAACAATCTTAATAAAGAACGATGTTTGGATATTCCGTACATGCGTTCACTGCATATAAATTTTTATCCTAGACTTGGTCGTAAGATTAAAAGCTGTACTACAGGTCGAATCCAGTTGGTTTCAACTTATTGTCCTAGGTTTTATACGACATAAGGATCATCAATTCTCAACAATTTGTTCTTTAGCGACTGTGCCAAGCTGCTTTGCAGACAGAAGCCCACAAAGCTTACCAACTTTTCATATGAGTTATTTTACACTTATAGTCGTAAGCTTGTAAAGGATTCACATGCATTTTATTGGCCTCAAACTCTTGTAGTGTATCCTTAGGTAATTAGATATTTTATTTGCTTGTAAAACCATGCCAGCTTCTCTTAACCTTCGAGACAAGTCCTGCCGGTGAATTACTAAAGATTCGCGATACAAAAAAGTTATACAGGCCTGGTTGAACAGGTACGAACACCCAAATCAAGAATATTATCAATTGACAGACTTTTTTTTTGTATATAAAAAATTTCGAGGCGTCTTTATCAAGATGCTATATTGATAACGCTATGTATCTCTCACACTAACGTTTAGGCTAAAAAAACCTTAAAATCTCACTGACTCACGCGGTTCATCTTGTACTACAACTTCCATAATAGCACACTCTAATTAAGCTTATTAGAGGATTTGAATTTCTGAATCGTCTCAACGTTTTCTAACCGGTGAGTAATTTTCTGGTAAGCTTCCACTCAGTAGCGGGATAGTGCACCAACTGCATTTGCTTTACGACATCTTTCATTTCTGACACGGAATCATCAACAAGAAGAATTTCTGTAATCTTATTTATTCAACTAAACACTACCTCTTCTCGCTAACGTGTATAGAACTTGCGTGTCCTGTCGACCGACTCAAGGGTATCTTCCCAAGAGCAGAGAGCTACTCCACAAAGTGTACCCGATTAATCGTCAGCAGTTAAGGCTTGGGAATTGTACTCACCTCCAACATTCAAAAGCCTGACATTCGGCCTGGTATGTTTGCGAGCATATCCATGGCCTTTGACAAAAGCCATCCTAGATCACCAAGTATATTCCTTAACTTAAAAAAAAAGCTCCAAGTCGTGTGTAGAATTCTGCATAGGTGTTCGCTTCAGAGAGCGGAATATCATGGTAAACTGCCTAGAGTACATTCGCAGCACAGTCCACCTAAGAGGCGTTAACACTGGCAAGAAGAAAGTCGAAAAACACAGATATCTATACTTCAGACTGTTTTCAGAGATAATTGTATTAGCAAGTGCAGACTTCACGAAACATTTAGACAACATATTACTAAGAGATTTCGAGATACGTGTTGCTCTTTTAATAAAACGAATGCAACCAGATAGCATGCACTACAACCAACATAGTAATATTTGATGTGAAGCGTAGTGAGATTAGGACTTTTCTATTGCAACTCACACGCTGTAATACACTAAATTCTGTCAAAACATTACTTACACATGGCAAAAGATTTAAGATTATCTACAAAGCTGCCGGCTTTGGCTTTCCGCAGAATTAAAGGTATTACTAATTGTAAATATCAGGATGCATTCAGATAAAAAAAAAAAAATAAAAACAATAGATATCGAGATCCGCCATAATAATTGCATTAGAACGAGTGCAATCAATATGCTTTCAGTACAATCGACGAGATCCGGTGGATAGAAATGGGAAAACTATACTAGCTAATATATTCGTTAGCATTTGCAAGTTCGAAATATTCGAGTGACGTGCGAAATCCAGTGACGTGCTAAACAAGAAGTCATTAGCTGAGAAAAAGGAATATTACGGTGAGTTCGTAGGTTATTGCTTTCGTAAAATTAGTGAAGAGAAAGCGCGTTAAAATGATGGACAAGTTGATGGGTCACTTGCGATAGGGCAGGCATCACTGAGCTTCTGAAGCTTTTTGTAATGTGCATCTGTAAAGTCAGAAATCAACTTATATGAGAACATTAGCTCGGATGTCTCTTGACTTTATTGTAATAGCATTCTTCGTTGTGATCTGTGAGTGATGTGGTGATTAAAAAAATAATTTTGAGGATGGAAGAGGATGTTCGATTTTTAATTAGTGGATTAGGGTGCAAATGGCGTGCCAATAATTCGAGGGGTTTCTTTCGAGGTGTCTGCTAAGGCTAAACGGTTTAGAAGTTCCATCGTAAATTCTGAGAAATTTAGAAGTCAGCAGCGGACCTCGGCATGCATTCCTTAATTCCTGTTGGCTTACAGCTAGTAAAAAAATTGAACACCAAACCGGATGCCGCAGGATCTTGTGTTGCGTACGTAGGACTTAAAAACGAATCAAAAGTGCTTTTAGAGCTACTTAACTCACATTATAAATTGGCGTAGAAATTTAAAAACCTTGGATTTACTTCTCCCTTTAATAAGAAGAGGGTATCGCAAACGTATAGCTTTGGGTCCGCACCGCAGTTTGTTTTAGGTTTGCAGCACCCCCTCCCCGAACATTGTTTCTGAAAGAAACACTGCTTATGAAGGACTTCTTTTTCTGCGAAATGTTATCTCAATTAGTTCCAAAGCGGCTGACTAACATATCGAGACCTTGTAAGAAGAAATGAATATGAAAGTACACTCGCATAGGTTAATTTTTGAGCCATTTTTCCTGGCAATTAAAACGCAACTCTTGTAGCTTTCTTAACTAATACGTACTCACGGAACGGCAAATATTTTATGGCACCATTTTCATTCTATGAATTTTAATACATACAAAAACTTTATATTTCCATATGAAATTATATAGGGACATTAAAGGGTCATTTCAAAAGAGTGGGGGGGTGAAATGTCCCCATTTGCCCCTCTAATCGCCGCCCATGCTATGATGTGTGGCACATTTGTGCGAAATTAATAATAATATGATTAAACTGTTTAACCACAACAAAATCCTTCTCGTTTTGCTGAAGTGGCTTTTCCTAAGTTTTATTTGTTTCATATATCCTACAGTTTTTTTTCAGGGCTTTTTTTTAATTTGTCCAAATTTATATTTCTCCTTTTACCACACAATCGTCCAATACTTGCACTATAATATTTACAATCAGTATATCATCCTGTAACGTATTTTATTCCTAACACAACATACAAACCCTATCTCACTCGCTTGCACGCGAACCTTTGGGGCATGGGGTCCTGGGGACAATTCCGAGTGGGAGAACATTGAACGACAGTGGGTCGAATTCCACGTTAAACCTATAGGTCCAATTCTCATAGCCTCGCCGACGAAAGAGGACGCTAAACGGCAATCAGTCAACAGTTGCAAATTTCGGCTGCATAAACAACTTAAGTCTTGTGGAACTTATTAAATTTATTTTGTTAAAGCAGCTCTTTTAACAAAATTTCAGTATTAACGTGTCAGATATTTCTATATAAGGACAAGAAAAAACATATTATTTATTTTGTAACTAAATGATAGCTCTACCCAGGGGTGCCCATCCCCCCCAAAGTTGATGGCGCACTCCCCCCCAAAACTAATAATATCTTCCCTCCTCAAAACTCAAGTGTTCTATAAACAATTGCCCAGTGTAGCAGTAGTTTTTATATTACTAGTAATTGTTATTTTTGTTGTTGTTTTTATTTCCTATAGTAGTATTATAGAATGCTTGTAGTAGTAGTAGTAGAGGCAGTAGTAATTATAAAAATAGCATTACTTTTATTAGTAGTCTTGGTAGTGTACAATACTAAATATGTTCTATAAGGATATTGGAGGGTATAAAAACTTCTACACACTGTGTATGTCACAGGTATTCTTTTTTTACAATTAGTAGTATTATTTTTTTCTTTACAAAATATTGATATAATTCCCTTGTACATGAAAAGTAAGACGCAAGTTACAAGTTATTGAGTTTGATACCAAAAGAAAATGTTATTCTCGAAATTAGCCTACAAAAAGAAGTGATATCCAACAAAAAACATTCCTGTAAAAGAGCCAAGTACGAGTGGTCTTAAAAAGAGTTGAAATCACAAAAATAGGCTCCAAGTTCTGGTGGACAACAGTTACAAACACTCACTGGCTCACTTCAAATTTAGATTTGAAACTTGGCTGTTGTCTGTATGGTTACCACTAGCTCACAATTATGTCAAACTACTTTATAAATTTCAACAGACAACATAGGCAAGTTTCAAATCTAAATTTGAAAGTGATTCCTTGAGTGTTTGTAACTGTTGTTCACCAGAACTTGGCGCCATCCTTTCATTTAGCAACTTGCGCGGTACTTCATTCATAGTTTCTCAGGGGGTAGGGGGATTCATTCTCGAGATTAAAAAAAAAAAAAAAATCGCATCGTGTTCCAATGTTATTCTGACGACAGCAAAAGTACTTATTCGACATTAGAGTAAAATTCTTCCCCAATTTTTTTATTCCCCCCAATTTTTTTCTCGATGGCACAACTTGCGCCATTCATTCCTCCTGTGGACGGCCCTTCTCTCTTAAAACGAACCAACCTTTCCTTTCATACGGCTACTTGCGCGGTACTTCATTCATCGAGTATCGAAGCAGGGGGTACGGGGGCTCACCCCGGAAAATTTTTGAAAATTAGCTTCTCAAAATCGTGTTTTAATGCTATTCCGACAGTAAAATTGCTGGTTCGAAAGTAGAGTAAAATCCCCCCCAAAATTTTTCTCAATGGCGCAGCTTGCGCCATACATCCCCCCTGTGGGCGGCCCTGGCTCTACCCACGTAGATTATAAAAGCAGAAACAATGAAAATCGATACAATAGTGACTGACATTATTTTAACAAATATCGACTCAGATAATAGTTTGGGCTGTATGAAAAGTTAAAAATTCCGATTAATTGTTACTTTATTAGTGGTGGACATTGGAGGAGGATGTATGCTATTAATCAGCCCATTTCATGGGCATCCACACTCACGAGCTCAACGCTCGCTAGCTCGGCATTCGCGCTCGACCGTTCTCGGGTTCAATAATTAAGCGCTACCCCGAGCGCCAATGAAATAAGTCAGCGCGAGTCCAACTGAGGGAAGTGAGCCCGAACACGATTCCCAAAGGGATAAATGAGCGAGAGCCCAGTTGAAAAAGATGAGCCCGAGTCGGAGAGAGTGCAGAGCAAAATGGCCATCTATGAACCAAAGTCATCCCATCAAGTCTTTTTCTATCTGATCTATTGTATTCTGATGGTTCTCTCATTGATTGTGTTTGTTCAGATATCAGCGCTCTTGTCATTTACAGCTGAATGACGTGAGTGACTGTCTGTCTGTCTACCAACACTTTAAACATGACAGTGTAGTAGACACTTCTTATCTAAAATGTCTCCAGCACAGGGAGGGCAACAATGGGGCACACTTACTTCTTGATGTAGCGCTATTTCTACCCGGAAACTTTCATGGGAAAAATAAAATATTATTCTTATTTGCATTATTATTTTTAATAATGATGTACGTACACTCGAGAAATTTTCTACTGCAAATAATTGAAAGGAAACATACGATCAATGTATAACCTTGCTATGACACTAACTTGTGTAACTTGTAACTTGTGTAACTTGTGTAAAATTGTGTAACTACCGTTTAGTTCTCAATTCTCCTACTAAGAATCATAGTTTAACATTCTTAATAAAGAGCAATGTTTGGATATTCCGCACATACAAAGATTCCATGTACATTTTTATCCAAGACGGGGTCCTAAGAATGAAAGCTCTACTACACGTCGATCCCAGTTGGTTTCAAATTATTGTCCTAGGTTTTTATACGACATACGAATAATCAATGCTTACTGCTCAGCGCCTTGTTCCTTTGCGGCTGTATCAAGCTTCTTTTCAGACAGAAGCCAACGAAGCTTTCCTATTTTCTATAACAGATATATTACACTTACTGTAGTAAGGTTGTAAAGGATACCCATCCAAGTTGTTGCACTGAATCTCTAGTAGATGATCCTTATGTAATTAGGTATGTGATTAGATGGTAGAACCTGTGAGACTAGTCCTGCCGATAATTACTAAAGCTAGCGTAGTAAAGCACTTTTTCACGATACAAAGGAGTTATACAGGCAAGGACGAACAGGAGTAGAACAGAGACATCAACAAAATTTAAAATTGGCAGAATTTTTTTTATGTAGTTAGGTAACTTTGGGAGATTTTCAGTTTACACCTGAAACACGGAAAACTTCCTAGGCTCACTTCCAACATCTCGGACCAGAAGCAATAATTTCTGGTCTTGGGAATAGTGTTCGAGAACTTACTCTCCTGTGCAAAGGAAGTAAAGAAGACTGCGATTAACTTTCGATTAGCCAAGAAAGTTAAACTTGCGTCTATAAAAATTTTCGAGGCGCCTTCTGTAACTTGACTCACTTCTTCAAGATGCTATATTATTAACGCTACCTATCTCTCATACCCAATCAAGGTGAAGGGAAATAAGTGGAATTGGAACTAATTTACGAATGTTGTGGAAACTGCTTTAGTTGCTAGATGGAAACTTTATCGGAATTTCACAGAAGTGTTACAGAATCTCACAGTCTGCAGACTTCGTCCGCGGCTTCAGGGATTTTACAAAAAGGGTTCTGAAGCACGGAAACATAGCAAACATACCCGAATACGAAATGAGAAAGAAAAGCAAATATGTCAAGGATGTCAAAAAAGAGCCGATAACATAATGTCAGAAATGCCAGGTTGGCTTGAGTGCTGTTCCGTCCTTGATAATTAACATCGTTAGTGTAAAAGTGCGATGTAAATTTGCTAAGACTGCCTTACTTTGGGCCTGAGACCGGTGATCAGGATCGATGAGACAAATAAAGAATCGCTTTTAAGTTTTCTTCAGATCCTCTCTTAGACGGTTAGGAGGAAAATCTTTACGGTATAGTCAGTCCTATGTTCGCTACTAGCTTTGTAAAACAGGTCATCCCAAAGCATTCATACTGTGGGCTAAAAAATAATCTTTCATATAAGCTCACTGTGAGCTTTGAATAGTAACTAAGCGCAATCATTTCATTCAGCAGAAAAAGTCGTTCATTTCAGAAGTCTCTTGATGAAAATTCTCCATATCCAAGTTCTTGAATGAAAAAGTATTCTGATTTAATGGTAGCATTGTCTTGATAAGAATATCGTATCACATTTCGTAATTCTGACATCCTCTTCCCCACTAATGCTATATACTCATTTTCTTGGTGAGTCAATACTGTCTTACTCGGAACATTTAATCAAATCCTCGCTCGTGTCTCGCGTGTCGATTTCCTTGTCTCAAATAACCTTTGGATAGCTATTCCTTTTACGAAAGTTTCGCCACAACTACTGTAGAATTGTGAGATACACACCTCACCTTTTTATATAAGAAGTAAGGGCCCTCTGTACTTCATCAATAATTAATATCAATTATCTTTACTATATGTTCTACTCTTGTGCATAGTGTAAATAAGTGCCAGAAAATTCGACAAGAAACATGTTTTGACATTAGATCAGCTTTCATATTGGAAAGGTGTTCAAATCGTATCTGCAACTGAAGAAATTTCAGAACTGTCCAAAGTTGTACCGCCCTTATGAGGTTTCTAGCCACGATTGGAGTCGTTATGTCAAGAATTGGTATAGAAAATCTGTGGGGTAATATGTACGTTAAGACAACTTTAGTGAAAATGCTGAATGGTCATGCCTACTCAATAACATTGAAAAGTCGCTTCTAGACTTTGCTCGGCGATAATTCAAGGAACAATCAAAATTAGCAGAAAAAGAATTTTTCTAGAACGAAAATCCAAGTGATATGAATATCGAACAGCTTAATGAAGGACACGAAACGTTCTGGTGGATTAACTCAATGTCACACACTACGTTAGCAAGATTAATCCTTCATTCGAAGAGACTGATACGATAACAGAAGTTCTACAGGAATTTTGTGTGAAACCGTTTGTCATCTGAGCGGCAGATTGAGCTAATGTTATTTTCCTTGGGGGATAATACCTCATTGCGCAAAAATATCAATTCAACTGAGGTGAATATTGCAGTCTCTGTTGTCTTATGTTATAAAACCCACACGTACAAGGAAGAGTTCTTCTACACGCAATGTTGTGGACTAAAAATTTTAAATAAAATCTGGGTTAAGTACGTATATAAATTTTGTTAAGCGCAATTTTCACCTTATATGTTATGGATATAAACTACAATTAAACACTCAGAGTACCGAAAGACATGAAAGACCTTTTGAAAAATATCTGCAAGGATGGAATTTCATTCTGCAATTGCAGCCACGACAATTCATCACCGTTTCTGAGATACATGGAGATCAATAATAGACGAATTCAAATAATGCAAAAAATTTTCCAAGGAGCAAAAGATAGCTTTATATGGACAGCACTACTGGAAGAAACTATAACGTGAAATCTGAAGGTATTCAAAGATCTGTTTCAGATCCTTAAGAATCTTGCTAGAAGACTTCATGAGCAGTTACTGATTCTTTTAAGGCCACAAACGAGCACAACTGCAACGAAATAATATGAAATCATTACATCTAAAGAAACTCTAGGGTGATTAAAAGACTGCTTTCAATTTTTACATGATAAAACAGGCTGTGACACGATCTTAGCTATAATCAGGAGAAACAGTTGGCAGTCTTAAAGATCCTCCTAAAAAAAAAAAAGAATTGTGTTAGAGTCCTCAAACAACCAAATCTCAATCCTGACAAATTAGTCAACATTAGACAATGCTTATTCGCTATTATAGAGAAGGAAACATGTCCTCTTTGGTATAAGGGTCAGTTGTTGTATTACCTGAAGTTGCCATATCAGGTATATCAAGGAAGTAGTTACTAAGATTCAATATGGCCACTTTTGCCCCTACTAACGCTGCAGCCGTGCAGCATTCAATTCGGTAATATCTCCAAGTCCAGCAGTGAAATGGCTTAAGCATGGACCCAATCGAATGTGGTTTGTGTGTCAAAGAGTATATGCGAATTCCGGGATCCACACAGCTAGCTAGCATCAGGTCCAGTCGGATAAGCTTACTTACCTGCAGATAAAAAGTGAATGTAAGATAGGATTGTAAACGAACCACATGTTAGTGTAAAACTGCCGATATGAAGTATTGTGCATTCTGCCAAAGTAATTCATGTACACATGGTATATTGGAAGAAAGTCTGATATAGATGATGAACAACCGCTGTAGAAATTCGTACGCCATTGACAACGGCTTTATTGTTTTTCCAAATATTATGGTTACTATTTACTTATAAAAAAAAAACAAAATGGACATGAATACTATATTGATGTAACTTTGGTATCTGAAGAGAAAGCGAAAACTTAGCAGGACAGATTTAATTTCAAGAGCAAAACCAATTCATTTAGATATCACATTCGCGTACTAGAGTATCATTCAATTGAATGATTATAAAAAATTAAATGAATTAGTTGAGCTCGTTAAATTATATCAGTCTTGCTACGATTTCGCTTCTCTTTGGGTTCCAAAGCCACTCGTGTTAGGGGATTCCAAACTATGTAAACGGAATAATAAACCACCTTCTTGTTTTATATCATGTCTTTATGCCTTTATTTAGAGTTAGGTCAAAATGGTCTTTATGTCCATTTTGTTAGATCCATAAGGCGGGAACGTTGTTACAAAATATTGTTGATTATAACTGTTTGTATCAACAATTAAGTCGTTGTCAAAGAGTTATTGGTTTTCTAAACGGTTGTTCGTCATCTTCTATACTAGATTATCTTCCGATCTGCCATATGTACATGAACTTTGTCAGAATGCACAAAACCTTCAATAACTCATATCGGCTATTTTATACTGCCATGTGCTTCGTTCACAATTCTATCTAGTATTCTCTTTCTATCTATAGGATGTATGTATGTATGTATGTACGTATGTATGTATGTATGTATGTATGTATGTATGTATGTATGTATGTATGTATATATGTATGTACGTTTGTATGTATGTATGTATGTATGTATGTATAAATTTATCCGGCTTCAGCTAAAGGTACCTGGGTGGTCGTGGAAATCGTATACATTAATCTCATTCGACCTTGTGAAGGCATAGACCACTTCACTCCTGGACTTGGAGGTACTTCCGAATTGAATGCTGCACAACTGCCTTTTATAAAGGGGAAAGTGGCCATAATGAAGTATTTTTAACAACTGCCTTGTTATACCAGGGAGGACATGTTTCCTTTTCCATATAGGCGAATAAGAAATGTCTAATTTGACCATTATGTCAGAATTGAAATTAGGTTGGTTTAAGACTTTGACTAACTTGCACAATATTTTTTTCTTTTGAAGGATCTTTAAGACTGTCAATTATTCTCTCCTGATTATAGCGTGTCACGGCCTGTTGCATCATGAAAAATTTGAAATCAGATTTTTAATGACGCTAGAGTTTCTTTAAGCTTAGTGATTTCGTAGCATCTCCATCTAGTTCTACTTGTGTGTGGCCTTAAGAGAATCAGCAACTGCTCATGATGTCTTCTATCAAGAATCTAAAATGATCTGAATTACAACCATCAACAGCTGCAGATTTCCCGTTTGTAGTTTCTTCCATTACTTTTGTCCATATACAGCCATCTTTACTCCTTCCAAAAGTGATTGCATCATTTGAAGCCGTCTAGTATTGATCTCAAAGTTTTTCAAGAACTGTGATTGAATAGTCGTCGCTTCAATGGCAGAATTAAATTCGATCGTTCCAAATAATTCGCGATAGATTTTTTTTGTGTGTGTTTCGGTACTTTCCATGTATAATTGAATTTTATATCCATATTATATATGGTAAAAATAGCGGCTTACATAATTTATATACGTACTTAACGGAGATTTTACTTCCAATTTTTAGTCCACACCATTGCGTGTAGAAGGACTCTTTTTTCTACGTGTGGGTTTTAAAACACAAGTCAACAGAGACTCGGCAATATACACTACAGTCGAATTGAATTTCTTGGGCATTGAGATATCACTCTAGGAAGGTGCCATCAACTCAACGTGCCGCTCAGGATACAAACTGATTTCCAAAAAAGCCATGTAGAAATTCTGTTATCGTAACAGTATTTGGGAATGAGGATTATCTTGCCAACGTAGTGTCCGACGTAGAGTTTATCCCTCAGAAAATTTCGTGGGCATTAAGCACGCTTCGATAAATATATCACTTGGAACTTCGCTCTAAAGGATTTTTTTTTTTTTTTTTTTTGCGAATTGTGAAGGCTCCTAGAGTTGTTTATTTCTTGTAATCATTTGATAGCGTAGTTGCCTTCAAGGATACCATCTGCTGTGTTACTATGTTAATAGCGAACACAGGACTGACTATACCGTAAATATTTTCCACCTAACCGTCAAAGAGAAGATCTCAAAAGAACAAAATCGATTCTTTATTTGTCTCATCGATCCTCATCACGGGTCTCACGCCCAAAGTAAGGCTGTTTCGGAGGTTAGAACATAATGAATTCCATAAAAAGTTTTACAGAACCCAATCGGGAAAATTTATTAATGACAGACCGGAACCTAGTAAAAACTACAAAACTCTGTATTCAAGCTCTAGTGAGCTGCAAAGACGATAACTAAAAGCATATTTGATAGCTTGGAGAGTTGACACACATGAGACTTTGTATAGTAATAAATCCGTAAGAACACAACTCTTTGGATTAAACAGTTCCTATCAGGATAACGAAGAAGAATAAGGTGAGAACATTATAACTGCTAAATAGATTTCTTCAGCAGGATAAATAGTATTATAGTTCCATATCGTCGAGAAGTATAGCTATTGCTTAATTATCATTGATAAATTAATACTCAAGTTTTATTACATTTGGTATCACAATTGTTTCAACCACAAGGGCCCACATAAAACAAACAGTTGTACGTTCCCAAAACTATACATCTGTGATACCATCGTGTTATTAAAGGGAGAAGTAAAACCACGGTTTTTTAAGTGGTACGCCTTATATATAAGGTGAGCTTTATAAGGTGAGTTAAGTAGCTCTAAAAGCACTACTGCTTCGTTTTAGGAACCTAGGAAAAAAACACAAGATCTTGCGGCCTCCGACTCGGTGTTAAATTGCTTTAGAAGCTGTAAAGCAAGAGGAAATTCGGAATACATGTAGATACCCACTGCTGACTTCTAAATTGCGCAGGATTATAAGAAAGAACTTACAAGCTGCCTAGCCTTACCGGACACCTCGGAAAAGGACCCTCGAATTATTGGAACGCGTGTTGCACCCTAAACCGTAATTAAAAATTGAACCCTCCGTCGAATTTCAAAATTATTTCTATAATCACCGCATCACTTAGAGGTCGCTTTCATCCCTGATTAATATATCTTTTAAGTAAATAGAGAATACTATTACAAAGAAGTCGAGTGACTTTACTGATAACTTTATCATTTTAAGGTGGTCTGACGTTGCAAGTGAAAATTTCAAAAAGCTTCACCAGCTCCGGGATGCCTGGTCTATGGCTAATGACCCATCAACTTTTTCATGATTTTAACGCGCTTTCTCATTTCTGGTTTTTTTTTCGAAAACAATACATTAATAGCTCAACCTGATATACATTCTTTCTCAGTTTAAGACTTCTTGTTCCACATTTCTCTGGGTTTAAACTCAGATATTTCGAATTTGCTAGTCCTAAGGACAATATGAGCTCCTTACTTTTCCCATTTCAATCCATTACAGAATTACAGACAAACTAGTCTACCTATATCAAAAGGAGATGTTTGTAAATCACAATTCCACAATCGTTGTGGCGAAACTTTCACAAGATGGATAGCTATCGAAAGGTTAGTTTGAAAAAAGGGAATCGCGAGACACGAGTGAAGACTTGATTAAATCTTCCGAGTAAGACACCATTGATACCTAGAACATGAGTATATAGCATTAAAGGGGAAGAGGATGTCAGAATTACGGAATGTGAAACGATATTCTTATCAAGACAATGCTACCGTTATATCACATTACAATTTCATCAAGATTTGAATATAAACAATTTATACAGGCCTGGTAGAACATGTGTAGTACACAGACATCAGCAATAATATCAATTGACAGATTTTCTCTCTACTTAGCTTATTAGACATTAGGGGACTATCAGATAAATCCCCCGACATAAATGTTCCAAGGCTCACTTTCCATATCTTGGAGCAGAAGCCTTAAATTACTTTCTTGGGAATAGTGTCGGAGAACTTAGACTCGAGGGACACAGAAAGTAAAGGAGACTGAGAGAATCTTTCGATTAGCCGAAAAGTTTAACACGTCTATAAAAATTTTCGAGGGGGCTTTTGCAACCTTGACTTACTTCATTAAAGTTTTCTATTGATAACGTTCCGTATCTCTCACACTAACCTTTAGGCTATAAAACTTAAAAATCTCACTGTTCGCGCGGATCATCTTGCACTACACTCTGCCATTTAGCACACTCTTATTAAACTTATTGGAGGAATTGATTTCTCAATCTTCTCAACGTTTTCTCAACGGTGAGTAAATTTCTAGTTAGGTTACGCTCAGGAGCAGACAACTACAGAACTGTATTAGCTTTTCAACACCTTAATACGTGAGACGGAATGATCAACCACAAGAATTTCTATAATCATATTTTTTAAAATCAACACTACCTCATCTCGCTGACGTGAATAGAACTTGCATGTCCTGTCCACCGACTGTAAGCTGTATTCTCAAGAGCAGAAAGCTACTCCAGATATTTGTACGCGATTAATCATCTGCTGTTGAACTTCTTAACAAATATACAATCAGACAATAAACAAAAGTTATCAACGTACAATTGAATTATACTGTAGTACTCGAATGTGATATCCAAATGAATTAGTGTGTCTCTTTAAATTTAATGTCTTGCAACGGTTTCGTTTTCTCTGCGGGTACCAAAGCCGTTTGTGTTAAAGGATTACAAAATATGTAAAGAATAGAATAAACCACCTTTATGATTTATACCTTATCTTTATAGCTTCATTTAAAGTTACATCAAGATCGTCTTTATATTCGTTTTGCTTTTTCTATAAGGCGTGGACGTTATTACATTATAATAATCATAACTGATTGGATCAACTATTAAGTCGTTGTCAATGACACATTGGTTATCTACAGCTGTTGTTCGTCGTCATCTATATCAGATTATCTGCCTATCTGCCATTTGTACATGAACTCTTTTGGCAGAATGCACAAAACCTTGAATAATTCATATCGGCTCTTTTACACTAACATGTTGCCTGTTCACAATCCTATCTTGTCACCTTTTTCTACAGGTAAGTAAACTTATCCAGTTGGAGCTGATGGTAGCTGTAGGTCCTGGAATTCGCATATCCTCTTTTACACACCAACCTCTATCGATTTGGTTCATGCTTAGACCATATCGCTCCTGGACTTTGAGGTACTTCCGAGTTGGTTGCTCCACAGCTTCCGTGTTAGTAGAGGAAAAAGTGGCCATATTGAAGTTTCGTAACAACTTTCTTGTTATACATGATATGGCTTATACCAAAGAGGACATGTTTCCTTCTCCGTAAATTCAATTTGATATGTCTTAATGTTGACCAATTTTTCAGGATTGAGATATGGTTGGTTGAAGAGTGTAACTTGTACTATTCATTTTCTTTTTCAAGAATCTTGTAGGCTGCCAACTGTTTCTCCTGAATATAGTTAAGGTCGTGTCACAGCCTGTTCCATCATAAAAAAAGTGAAAGCAGTATTTTAATGGCGCCAGAGTTTCTTTTAATTTAATGATTTCATAGCATTTCCTTTCAGATCTGCTTGAATGTGACCATAAGAGAAGCAGCAACTGATCAAAAAGTATTCTAGCAAGATTCTTAAAAGATTTGAATTCGGACATTCAACAGCTACAGATTTCCCGTTTGTAATTTCTTCCATTACTGCTGTCCATATACGACTACCTTTTGCTCCTTGTCTATTTCACAATCCAGAATGGTTTTGGCGAAGCTTTCACAATATGAATAGCTATCCAAAGTTTGTTTGAGAAAAGCAAATCGAGACGCGAGACGCGAGGGAAGACGATTAATCTTTCGCATAATATAGAATTAACACAGAGTTAACACACCGAGAGCATGAGTATATACTATTAAAGGGTATAAGGATGTCAGAATTACGAAATGTGATACGATATTCTTATCAAGACAATGCTAGCGTAATATCAGATTACTTTTTTTTATTAAAGAAGATGGAAATGGAGAATTTTCACCAAGAGACTTCAGAAATGAATGACTTTTTCTGCTCTATGAAATGTGTGGTACTTTGTTACTAGTCAAAGCATACAGTGAGCTTATATCAAAAGATTGCTTGATCAGCTCATATTTTGGTTGCCTTGCGATGAACAGTGTTACTAAGTTAGTAGCGATTACATGACCGCCTATACCGTAAATATCCGCCTAATCTTGTATCTCAAATGAACTTAAAATTGATTCTTCTGTCATCGATTAGATCACCGGTCTCAGAACCAAAGTAAGGCCTTTCGGAGGGTAGTATATAATGGTTTCCAGAGCAAGTTTTACAGGAAAAAATCGGATTTAATGATGGACCGGAACCTTGTGAATGCTACCTAGTGTATTCCCTAGAGAGCACGGGTTTCCCGCCCAAAGTAAGGCTGTTTCGGAGGTTAGAACATAGTGAGTTCCATAAAAAGTTTTACAGAACAAAATCGGGATAATTTATTGACAGACCGGAACCTAGTAAAAACTACAAAACTCTGTATTTAAGCTCTATTGAGCTGCAAAAACGATAACTAAAAGCATATTTGATAGCTTGGAGAGTTGACTCACATGAGACTTTGTATAATAATAAATCCGTAAAAACACAACTCTTTGAATTAAACAGTTCATATCAGGCTAACGAAGAAGATAAAGGTGAGAACATTATAAGTGCTAAATAAATTTTTTCACCAGGAAGCACTGTCAAATAGTATTATAGTTGCATATTGACGAGAAGTATAGCTATTGCTTAATTATCATTGATAAATTAATACTCAAGTTTTTTACATTTGGTATCACAATTTTTTCAACCCCAATGGCCCACATAAGCAGTTGTACGTTCCTAAAACTATACGTCTGTGATACCATCGTGTTATTAAAGGGATGACCCATTAATGTCCCTATATAATTTCATATGGAAATATAAAGTTTTTGTATGTATTAAAATTCATAGAATGAAAATGGTGCCATAAAATATTTGCCGTTCCGTGAGTACGTATTAGTTAGACCGAACTGTGTATGAAAAATTTGCGACAGCAAAACAGCGGCATTTAATTGTCCATGACACAGACTTGCAACGTTGGGCGTTAGAAGCAAACCAAACAACAGCCGTTGCTAATTTCAAAGCTTCGAAGAAATGGTTATGGCGCTTTAAAACACGTCACGGTATTGTCTTACGCAAAGTTACAAAATTTGTAACACATAGTATTACAGCGAAGAACACACAAGTGCACGAAAGCGCTAAAACCTTCGTCCAAAATGTACAATTACTCATTACTGCTCATGGCGAGGATAACGTATATAACACAGATCAGAGTGGCTTTACTTTAGAATTTCACTTTGGACGCTCTCTGGCTTTGCGAGGCGAGAAGCATATTACAGCAACAATGCAATCTCTACCTGCCATCACACATAGCTACACAATACAGCCTGTTATATCTGCCAGTGGAAGATTGCTGTCGCCCATGCTCATAGTCTTGAAAGAACTTCATGGTACGTTTGGGCCACGGATTCAGCAAACAATGTTTCGCCCACAAAACATATATTTGTGCTTCATAATCTGGGAAAGTGACAAAACAGATCGTTAAGACGTGGTTCCAATCAGTGTTCCTTCCACAAGTCAATGAGCAAACGGTACTGTTAGTAGACTCGTGGACGGGTTATGCTCAATCCGACTTGGCAACAATAATGCCACAGGACAAGCAGTGCAACATTATGACGATACCTACACACACAACTGGGTTAATACAACCTCTGGATGTGTATGGTTTCAGAATTTGGAAGAACTTCGTACGCAAAGTATCTGATACGGTACGCCTTAGCAACTCAACATCAATCTATACAGCAGAGACAATATACTGAAACTTCAATCCCTTGTGCATAATCAACTTCATCTCCACGGTACATACATCTATTCCAATACGCATGGTTTTGTTCTGGATATCTTTCATCACGACCAGATTATTTTCCAAATCCAGTGGAGTTTTGTTTTCATCAGTTGACGTCATTGGTCTGCGAAGAAGCAGAGTGCCAAACCCATCCATCATCAAGTGTTCGTGCTGCAAATACTGTTTTTGTTTGGACGATTTCTTCCTGAAATATCATTTTTGTGCTACTTATCAGGAGTGAGCGTCTTGTTTTCAGCATACACCTCTGCTGACTTTTATGTTGTACGTACATATGTACGCGTATTTTCATGATATAATATACACCGTGCTCGTGAATTTTCTCGGGGTTCTTCCGTTTCCTCCCACTTTCTTCATTCCACCATTTCACTCATCTCTCATAATCACCGTCTCCTTTAGCCTAACCGGCATAACCGTGGGACGTAAAACTCAAAGATTTCATTTCATTTTCATTTCATGATATAATGTAGATACTCATGCGTAGAACTGAAATTGCTGTTGCTCTTTATTCTACATGTGGACCACCTGCTATTACATTCTACTGTGCAATGCATTTTGTGTGTGTGTGTGTGTGTTACTAGCTACAAACATTCCCGTTTCCAATATGTATCTCACCGTTGCTCCCATTGCACAATATATGCAACCCACTGTGCAGTATTGTCTCACTGGCTGCCTATATGAACGGCGTTTGCATCCTTCATGCTTGTAGAGATGAATCTTCGTGCAGTGAGATAAATTTGCGTCTCTTTCGCATATGGATTACGTATGCACCCAAAGAAAAAACACGTATTTTACATTTTCGTGTTTTCTTTCTTCCTGCTCCTTGCCACCCTCTTCACTCATTTCTGTAGCACATTATGACAATGTTGTAAACGTGATTGGTCCATTTCCGGATGTTCTGCTTTCTTCACATGGGTAAGTTCTACCTCAATGGCTTGCGTCAACTATGGGTAGTATTTCGTACATTTAACCTTTCCCGATGTCGAAATGAGAATGTCAGAATATGAGATTATGAGATTATGAGATAGTGAGAATGAGATTCTGGAGCGAGTTCCAAATGATATGATTATCGAACAGTGCTTAATGAAGTCACGAAGTTTTGTGGGGGATTAACTCAACGTCAGACACTACGCTAGCTACATTAATCGTTCATTCCTATATAGTGTTACGATAACTAAAGTTCTACAATGCTTTTGTGGGAAACATTTTGTCATATGTTGCACGTAGAGCTAATGCCACCTTCAATATGTGATAATATCTGAATACACAAAATGTCAATTCGACTGCGGTGAATCACATTGGTTTTCTGCAGCTTTTCTTCGTCTACATCTGTATCAGATTTTCTTTCGATCTGCCATTTGTACATGAGATCTCGGGTCATATAAACAAAACATTCAATACTTCATATCGGCTCTTTTATACTAACATGTGGCACGTACACAATCCTATCTTGCAGTCACTTTTTATCTACAGGTAAGTAAGTTTATCCGGCTGGAGCTGATAGTATCTCTGTGGGTCCTAAAATTCATATACATTAACCTCATTCGATTGGGTTCATGCTTATACGTTTTCGCTATTCTGGATTTTCATTTGTATAGTCTTAGCGTACAGGATGCCCCAAAGTTCTTCTATACCATTTTCTGAAATAACGTATCTAATCGTGCCTAGAAATTACTTAAGTAGAAACTTCCTGAGGGCGGTAAAACTTTGGACAGTTCAGAAATATTTTCAGCTGCATATAGGATTTGCACAACATTAAAGTATAATGGCTGATGTACTAAAGTAATAACAGATGTACTTTGTCAACTTTTCTTACACTTATATATTGTATGCAAAGGAGTAGAACATATAGTATTAGTACTTGAGTTGTATTATTGACGATATACAAAATGAACACTGCTTATATCAAAAGGAGGTGTGTGTATATCAGAATTTCACAATCGTTGTGGCGTAGCTTTCACAAAATGAATAGATATCCAAATGTTGTTTCAAAAACTGAAATCGACAGGCGTAACGCGAATGTAGACTTGGTTAAATCTTCCGAGTAAGAATGAATGGACACACCAAGAATATGAGTATATAGCATTAGAGGAGTAAGGATGTCAAAAATACGAAGTGTGATACGATATTCTTATCAAGACAATGCTACCGTGATATCAGAGTACTTTTTCATTCAACAACTTGAATATGGAGAATTTTCATCGAGACTTCTGAAATGAATGACTTTTTCTGCTCTATGAAATGTGTGGCACATAGCTGATAACCAAGCATACAGTTTGTTTATATGAAAAGATTATTTGATTAGCCTACAGGTTGGTGTCTTTGTTTTGATCAGTGCTACTAAGTTGGTAGCGACCATAATTATTTTCCACCTAACCGTCTAAGAGAAGATCTCAAAAGATCTTTAAATCTAATCTTTATTTGTCGGGAAAATATTATAAATGATATTCGGGAAAATATTATAAATGATAGATTAAGGTTTTGTGAGCAGTACGAACGCTAATTAAATGCATATTTAAAGCCTGGAGTGTTAAAACACTGCACACTATGTGTATATAATATTTCCGTAAGAACACAACTCTTTAGCCTGTTGAAACCTAAACCACTAATCAAAAATCGAACATCCCAGTCCATCCACAAAATTATTTTTTGATCACCGCATCACTTAGAGATCGCTCACATCACTGATTAATATCTTTGTAAATCAATGTAGAATACAACTACAATGAAGTCAAGTGACATCCTTAAAATGTTCTTATTTTAAGGTGTTTTTTAACGTTGCAGATGCATATTAGAAATAGTTTCACCAGCTCAGGATTGCCTGCCCTAACGGTAGGGACCCTTCAACTTGCCCATTATTTAAACGCGCCGTTGTATGCGAATGTGATATCTAAATGAATTAGTTTAGCTCATAAAATTAAATGTGTAGTGCTACTGTTCCGTTTTCTCTTCGGGTACCAAAGCTGCTCGTGAACAAAAAAAAGAACCACCTCCAAAGCATGCAAACAAAATAAAAAGCCAAATACATGTTTTATACCCTTTCTTTATACCTTCATTTAAAGTTACATGAGGATCGTCTTCATGTCCATTTTTTTAGGTCTATAAAGGGGGACGTTATTACAAGATAATCACAACTGAGTGAATTAAAACTTATGCCGTTATCATTAACATATTGGTTTTCTACAGCTGTTGTTCGTCATCACCTATATCAAATTGTATTGCGATCTGGCATTTGTGCATGAATAACTTGGCAAAAGGCACAAAACATTTAATACTTCATATCGGCTCTTCTAAACAAACATGTGGCTCGTTGACAATCCTATCTTGGAGTAATTTTTTATCTACAGGTAAGTAAGTTTATCCGGCTGGAGCTAACGGTACCTGTGTGGGTCCCGTAATTCGTATACACTAATCTTATTCATTTGGGTCCATACTTAGACTATTTCGCTCCTGGACTTGGAGGTACTTTCGAATTGAATGCTACACAGCTGCCGTAATAGTTGCGGGAAAAGTGACCATATTGAAGCTTTGTAACTACTTCCTTGTTATATCTGATATGGCTTATACGAGGAGGGACATGTTTCCTTCTCCATAGAGGCGATTAAGAAATGTCCAATCTTGACCATTTTGTCAGGATTGAGATTTGGTTGGTTGAAAACTCTCTCTAACTTGTAGAGTTCTTTTTCTTTTTTAAGGATCTCCAAGGCTGGAGTCTATTCTTTTCTACAGTCGTATAACCTCCGGTTGGATCATGAAAAAACTGAAAGCAGTCTTTTAGTGACTCTAGTGTTTCTTTAAATTTAATTATTTCGTAGCATTTCCTTTCACTTCTGCTTGCATGTGGGCTTAAGAGAATCAGGAACTGCTCATGAATTCTTCTAACAAGATTCTTAAAAGATCTGAATCAGACCCATCCACAGTCACAGATGCCCAGTTACTGTTGCCCATATACAACTGCCTTTACTGTTTGGAAAAGTGATTGCATTATTTAAAGCCGTCTAGTATTGATCTCAAAGTTTTTCAAGAACTGTGATTCAATTGTCGCGGCTTCAATGGTGAATTAAATTCGATCGTTCAGATATTAACTTAAAGATATTTTTTTTTTTTTTTTGTCTTTCGGCACTTTCCATGTCTAATAATATTTTATATCCATAAAATATAAGATGAAAATAGTGCTTGAAATAATTTATATGAGTACTTGACCCAGATTTCACTTCCCATTTTTAGTCCACACCATTGCGTGTAGAAGGACTTTTCGATCTACGTGTGGGTTTTAAAACAAGTCAACAGAGACTCGGGAATATTCACTACAGTCGAATTGATATTCTTGCCAATTGAGATATTATCACACTAGGAAGGTGGCATCATCTCAACGTGCCGCTCAGATGATATACCGTACATATATTCAACTTAACCCTTTAAGAAAAGATCTCAAAAGAACTTAAATTGATTCTTTATTTGTCTCATCGATCCTCATCACGGGTCTCAGGCCCAAAGTAAGACTGTTTCGGAGATTAGAATATATTGGGTTTCATAGAAGGTATCACAGAACCAAATCGGGAAAATAACTAATGATAGACTGGAACCTAGTGAATCTTACACAACTCTGTATGTAAGCTCTAGTGACCTGCAAAGACGTTAACTAAATGCATATTTGATAGCTTTGAGAATTGACACATATGAGACTTTGTATAACTAACATTTCCGTAAGAACACAACTCTTTGGATTAAACAGTTCCTATCATCCTAACGATGAAGAAAAAGGTGAGACGGTTATAAGTGCTAATTTGATATCTTCAGCAGGAAGCACTGTGAAATAGTATTATAGTTGCATATAAACGAGAAGTATAGCTATTGCTTGAATATCATTGATAAATTAATACTTAAGTTTTTTTTTATTTGGTATCACAATTTTTTCAACCCCAAGGGCCCACATAAAACAAACAGCAGTACGTTTTCAAAACTATATACGTCTGTGATACTATCGTTTTATTATAGGGAGAAGTAAATCCACGGTTTTTTAAGTGGTACGACTCAGTAAGACAATGAAAAAGACGATATCTAGGAATCTCAAAATTAAGAAATGACCTTTACCGTACCGGTAAACTTTGGCTGGAGTATATAGAGAAGGTCAGAATCCTATTGCTATTCATTCAAAGGGACTAGATCGAACAGGGAATTAGAAACATCATTAGTAGGCAATTAAATATTGCTTCATTTTTCTCACGCAGCTGGTCATCTCATCTATGCAAAATTTGAACGTCACTATACTCAGCAGATGCAAGTCTTGGAGGCAACTACGGTACCAGTGGATTACAAGATATTAACAACTCATGTAACTTTCACAATTCGCAAAAAAGAGGCCTTCTGGAGCGAAGTTTCAAGTGATATGACTTTGAAGCGTGCTTCCCCAGATGATTGACTCCAAGGATTCTGCCACCTGCAAGGACACTTAAAATTAAGTAACTACCGTTTAGTTTTCGACTCTCCTGCATACAATCAAAGATTAACAATCTTAATAAAGAACGATGTTTGGATATTCCGTACATGCGTTCACTGCATATAAATTTTTATCCTAGACTTGGTCGTAAGATTAAAAGCTGTACTACAGGTCGAACCCAGTTGGTTTCAACTTATTGCCCTAGGTTTTATACGACATAAGGATCATCAATTCTCAACAATTTGTTCTTTAGCGACTGTGCCAAGCTGCTTTGCAGACAGAAGCCCACAAAGCTTACCAACTTTTCATATGAGTTATTTTACACTTATAGTCGTAAGCTTGTAAAGGATTCACATGCATTTTATTGGCCTCAAACTCATGTAGTGTATCCTTAGGTAATTAGATATTTTATTTGCTTGTAAAACCATGCCAGCTTCTCTTAACCTTTGAGACAAGTCCTGCCGGTGAATTACTAAAGATTCGCGATACAAAAAAGTTATACAGGCCTGGTTGAACAGGTACGAACACCCAAATCAAGAATATTATCAATTGACAGACTTTTTTTTTTTGTATATAAAAAATTTCGAGGCGTCTTTATCAAGATGCTATCTTGATAACGCTATGTATCTCTCACACTAACGTTTAGGCTAAAAAAACCTTAAAATCTCACTGACTCACGCGGTTCATCTTGTACTACAGACTTCCATAATAGCACACTCTAATTAAGCTTATTAGAGGATTTGAATTTCTGAATCGCCTCAACGTTTTCTAACCGGTGAGTAATTTTCTGGTAAGCTTCCACTCAGTAGCGGGATAGTGCACCAACTGCATTTGCTTTACGACATCTTTCATTTCTGACACGGAATCATCAACAAGAAGAATTTCTGTAATCTTATTTATTCAACTAAACACTACCTCTTCTCGCTAACGTGTATAGAACTTGCGTGTCCTGTCGACCGACTCAAGGGTATCTTCCCAAGAGCAGAGAGCTACTCCACAAAGTGTACCCGATTAATCGTCAGCAGTTAAGGCTTGGGAAATGTACTCACCTCCAACATTCAAAAGCCTGACATTCGGCCTGGTATGTTTGCGAGCATATCCATGGCCTTTGACAAAAGCCATCCTAGATCACCAAGTATATTCCTTTACTTAAAAAAAAAGCTCCAAGTCGTGTGTAGAATTCTGCATAGGTGTTCGCTTCAGAGAGCGGAATATCATGGTAAACTGCCTAGAGTACATTCGCAGCACAGTCCACCTAAGAGGTGTTAACACTGGCAAGAAGAAAGTCGAAAAACACAGATATCTATACTTCAGACTGTTTTCAGAGATAATTGTATTAGCAAGTGCAGACTTCACGAAACATTTAGACAACATATTACTAAGAGATTTCGAGATACGTGTTGCTCTTTTAATAAAACGAATGCAACCAGATAGCATGCACTACAACCAACATAGTAATATTTGATGTGAAGCGTAGTGAGATTAGGACTTTTCTATTGCAACTCACACGCTGTAATACACTAAATTCTGTCAAAACATTACTTACACATGGCAAAAGATTTAAGATTATCTACAAAGCTGCCGGCTTTGGCTTTCCGCAGAATTAAAGGTATTACTAATTGTAAATATCAGGATGCATTCAGATAAAAAAAAAAAAAATAAAAGCAATAGATATCGAGATCCGCCATAATAATTGCATTAGAACGAGTGCAATCAATATGCTTTCAGTACAATCGACGAGATCCGGTGGATAGAAATGGGAAAACTATACTAGCTAATATATTCGTTAGCATTTGCAAGTTCGAAATATTCGAGTGACGTGCGAAATCCAGTGACGTGCTAAACAAGAAGTCATTAGCTGAGAAAAAGGAATATTACGGTGAGTTCGTAGGTTATTGCTTTCGTAAAATTAGTGAAGAGAAAGCGCGTTAAAATGATGGACAAGTTGATGGGTCACTTGCGATAGGGCAGGCATCACTGAGCTTCTGAAGCTTTTTGTAATGTGCATCTGTAAAGTCAGAAATCAACTTATATGAGAACATTTGCTCGGATGTCTCTTGACTTTATTGTAATAGCATTCTTCGTTGTGATCTGTGAGTGATGTGGTGATTAAAAAAATAATTTTGAGGATGGAAGAGGATGTTCGATTTTTAATTAGTGGATTAGGGTGCAAATGGCGAGCCAATAATTCGAGGGGTTTCTTTCGAGGTGTCTGCTAAGGCTAAACGGTTTAGAAGTTCCATCGTAAATTCTGAGAAATTTAGAAGTCAGCAGCGGACCTCGGCATGCATTCCTTAATTCCTGTTGGCTTACAGCTAGTAAAAAAATTGAACACCAAACCGGAGGCCGCAGGATCTTGTGTTGCGTACGTAGGACTTAAAAACGAATCAAAAGTGCTTTTAGAGCTACTTAACTCACATTATAAATTGGCGTAGAAATTTAAAAACCTTGGATTTACTTCTCCCTTTAATAAGAAGAGGGTATCGCAAACGTATAGCTTTGGGTCCGCACCGCAGTTTGTTTTAGGTTTGCAGCACCCACTCCCCGAACATTGTTTCTGAAAGAAACACTGCTTATGAAGGACTTCTTTTTCTGCGAAATGTTATCTCAATTAGTTCCAAAGCGGCTGACTAACATATCGAGACCTTGTAAGAAGAAATGAATATGAAAGTACACTCGCATAGGTTAATTTTTGAGCCATTTTTCCTGGCAATTAAAACGCAACTCTTGTAGCTTTCTTAACTAATACGTACTCACGGAACGGCAAATATTTTATGGCACCATTTTCATTCTATGAATTTTAATACATACAAAAACTTTATATTTCCATATGAAATTATATAGGGACATTAAAGGGTCATTTCAAAAGAGTGGGGGGGTGAAATGTCCCCATTTGCCCCTCTAATCGCCGCCCATGCTATGATGTGTGGCACATTTGTGCGAAATTAATAATAATATGATTAAACTGTTTAACCACAACAAAATCCTTCTCGTTTTGCTGAAGTGGCTTTTCCTAAGTTTTATTTGTTTCATATATCCTACAGTTTTTTTTCAGGCCTTTTTTTTAATTTGTCCAAATTTATATTTCTTCTTTTACCACACAATCGTCCAATACTTGCACTATAATATTTACAATCAGTATATCATCCTGTAACGTATTTTATTTCTAACACAACATACAAACCCTATCTCACTCGCATGCACGCGAACCTTTGGGGCATGGGGTCCTGGGGACAATTCCGAGTGGGAGAACATTGAACGACAGTGGGTCGAATTCCGCGTTAAACCTATAGGTCCAATTCTCATAGCCTCGCCGACGAAAGAGGACGCTAAACGGCAATCAGTCAACAGTTGCAAATTTCGGCTGCATAAACAACTTAAGTCTTGTGGAACTTATTAAATTTATTTTGTTAAAGCAGCTCTTTTAACAAAATTTCAGTATTAACGTGTCAGATATTTCTATTTAAGGACAAGAAAAAACATATTATTTATTTTGTAACTAAATGACAGCTCTACCCACGTAGATTATAAAAGCAGAAACAATGAAAATCGATACAATAGTGACTGACATTATTTTAACAAATATCGACTCAGATAATAGTTTGGGCTGTATGAAAAGTTAAAAATTCCGATTAATTGTAACTTTATTAGTGGTGGACATTGGAGGAGGATGTATGCTATTAATCAGCCCATTTCATGGGCATCCACACTCACGAGCTCAACGCTCGCTAGCTCGGCATTCGCGCTCGACCGTTCTCGGGTTCAATAATTAAGCGCTACCCCGAGCGCCAATGAAATAAGTCAGCGCGAGTCCAACTGAGGGAAGTGAGCCCGAACACGATTCCCAAAGGGATAAATGAGCGAGAGCCCAGTTGAAAAAGATGAGCCCGAGTCGGAGAGAGTGCAGAGCAAAATGGCCATCTATGAACCAAAGTCATCCCATCAAGTCTTTATCTATCTGATCTATTGTATTCTGATGGTTCTCTCATTGATTGTGTTTGTTCAGATATCAGCGCTCTTGTCATTTACAGCTGAATGACGTGAGTGACTGTCTGTCTGTCTACCAACACTTTAAACATGACAGTGTAGTAGACACTTCTTATCTAAAATGTCTCCAGCACAGGGAGGGCAACAATGGGGCACACTTACTTCTTGATGTAGCGCTATTTCTACCCGGAAACTTTCATGGGAAAAATCAAATATTATTCTTATTTGCATTATTATTTTTAATAATGATGTACGTACACACGAGAAATTTTCTACTGCAAATAATTGAAAGGAAACATACGATCAATGTATAACCTTGCTATGACACTAACTTTTCATCTAGGGGACATGGCAGATGATATTTTAAATTTTGCTTCATCAAAAGAGGTCAAACAGCAAACTCCAAAGCAGTTGCTTTTAAGGAAGCTTCTCCTCCTCCCTCGCTTGCCCTCGTTCTCCTGAAGGAAGTTGTCTCTAGCCATCGTGCACCCTCGCTCCCGCAGTAACACTTGCCCCTCACCCTCGTTCTCTTCGTCGAAGCTTTTACTCGCCCTCGCGCATCCTCACCCTCGGCATCGAAGCTTGTCCTCGCCCTCGCGCACCATCGCCCTCGCTGCCGAAACTTGTCAACGCCCTCGCGCACCCTCGCCCTCTTCGTCGAAGCTTTTCCTCGCACCCTCAACCTCGTCATCGAAGCTTGTCCTCGCCCTCGCGCACCCTCACCCTCGCCATCGAAGCTTGTCCTCGCCCTCGCGCACCCTCGCCCTCGCGGCCAAAACTTGTCCACTCCCTCGCGTCACTGTGGGCGAGGGCACTTGAGGGTGAGGATGCCCTCGAGAGGGCCACCCTCGCGTGGGTAAACATCTCTGCATATTAGACCCTTTTTGTTCTGCTGAATATAGGGATTCAATTACCGTATATCACCGCTATAGATGATTCTGGGAGCAACATTAACGAATCCACTATTTTCTTCAAACGGATTCCACAAATTTGACGAAGACTTCTTTCATCTTTCCAACAGCCGATTTAAATTTTTCTTGCTTCGACGAGTAATTTTCATGGTGCTTATTATCAAAATCATTATCATAATATGTCATTTTGAATTCGTTAATTAGCCTACTGATTTCTGGTCCCGCTGTCATCCATTTGACAAGAGCATTGAAGCCGTGTAAGAGATAAATCGCCCCGCCATCCCCTTTTATAATTTTGTTATTCTGTTTGTGAGCCGAACTATAGCTATTGCAGAGAAAGGTTTTAATGTCTTTCTTATCACCAAGTAACCCATTTCGAAAGCATTCAAAATCTCAGGGTGTGTTTCTTCCAAATTCTTGAAATAAAAAATGCGAACGGGAATCCAACGAGCATAGTTCAGGAGGTTCGTTACGAAAAACCATTCTGCAATTGGTTTTAGTGATTCAACGTACTAGGAGGTACTAGAGCATATTTATCGGGGAGAACAGGAGCAGCTTTCCTTTTTATATTGACATTATCCAGTGAGACATGGTCACCTTGAATGCAATAGTTATCCTTATACAGAAGCTGGAAAATAGAAATGTTCGTAGGATGAAAAAAATCCTTTGATGTGCTAGAAGGATTGTAGTCAATATAGCTAATGTTGCAATGGTTAAAACACCTCGACGAAGAGTGGAAGGACATATATTTCGTCACTTTGTTTTATCAAGCACTGAGAAAGACTTGAAGGTATTTCCTCTACACATGTAGACGATATACAATACCCTAGTGAATGCAATTCTTTTATGATATATTTTTTACGAGTTTTAGCCGAAAAGCTCAGTCCAACATTGAGAAGAAGGGATTGCACGCGATTGCGTTTGTGCCTTGCTGTTTTTGTTTCAATATCTCCTTTTTTCTGATGGAAGTTTTAAAATATAAGTAAGCTAGAAGTGGAAGTTGGTTGATTTACGCTGCTATTATGGGTAGCAGATGAACCATGAAGTAACATATTATCAGCAGCAGTTATTAGTGAAGGAGGAACAGAATCTTCCTGGCAGTGATTCTCAAATTTTCCTGCAAAATGACTCTTGTGGTTTACCATATCCTTTCGAAGCAACTTAACAACACGACTTAGTGCCATAGCATCTACATCAATGTCTTCCTCCAACTCTCTTATTATGTCAGATCCTTCTGAAAGTAAACCATATTCTCTGCCAGACAGAGGAGCTATTACCTCTGGCCTGTGACGAAGAATCCTTACACAAAATCTTGTACTATGAACTTCTATATATTCTGATTTAGGCTTCTACATTATCGAAATTAACCCTGTTTTGTACAGTATAAAAAGATCGCTCATTTTGAATCGGCGGCTTCTTGGTAACACAAGAATTGCGCAGGTGCCTCAAACTTCGCCCTTTTGTGTGATTCCAAACTATTCCCGCTGAAACATTACAAATACTTCGAGAATAGTGCAGTTGTAATTATACCAAGTTTTTCAAAACAGTTTGTTTTAGGCGGTCCCTTGGTGTTGAAAAAGGTTGTTATCTATATATATAAAAGAGAACGTACAAATCCTTTGTTAGCTCATCGCGCTAATACGGCTGAACCAATTTCTTTCATTTTTGGGGGGTTATTAAGATTTGGACCCTAGATGGTTTTTATCATATCACTTTAATTTTCAATTACCAGTGTCTAGAGATAATTGACCATTCAAGTGTCCATAACGTAGAAATCCTTTGTTAGCTCATCATAGCTAAATCTTACCGTATTTATATGCAACCCACATGACCGTGTCACTCGGCGGGTTAACATAAATGACAGGCGATATAATGTTAACATTTACTGCAATCTTCTATGGTTTTTATCATATCACTTGAAAGCGAAAAAGTAAAAATTATCTAAGTAACAAAGTTTATTGCGTTCCGGGGTGACACCAGCGAAGCGGGGTGAACGCTGCTAGTACCAAATGTAAAAAACATAAGAATTAATTTATCATGATAATCAAGCAATTGGTATACTTCCCGTTCATATGCAACTACAATTCTATTCGAGAGTGCTTCCTGCTGAAAAATCTACTTAGCACTCACAACACACTCACGTTTTTCTAGATCGTTTCCTGATAGATACTGTTTAATCTAAAGAGTTGTGTAGTTACGGATAAATTACTTAAACAAAGAGACTTGTTAACACTCGAAGCTATCAAATATGCATTTAGTTAGCGTCCTTGCTGCTCACTAGGGCTTACATACTGATTTGTGTAAGATTCAATATATTCAAGACTATCATTAGTAATATTTTTCCGAATGTATCCTATAAAACTTGCTATTCAACCCATTATATTCTAACCTCCGAAACAGCTTTACGTTGGTCCTTAGTTTCTTTATGTGATCGAAGAGACAAATAAAGAAGATCAAAACTGAGGTCTATTTCAATAATCATTTCATACAAACTCACTCTATGCCTTGATTATAAATGCCACAAATTTTATACAGCAGGAAACGTCATTCATTCAGAAATCTCTTCATGAAAATTTTTATATCCAAGTGATTGAAAGAAAAACTAATCTGATATCACTGTAGCATTGTTTCGATAAGAATATCACATATCGTAATTCTGACTTCCTCTTCCCCTCTAATCTATATGCTAATGTTCTTGGTTTCAGTGCTGTATTACTCGGAAGATTAAATCAAATCTTCATTCGCGTATTGCGTTTGGATTTTTTCTTCTCAAACATCCTTTGGATATCTATTCATCTTGTAAAAACTTTGTCACAAAGATTAAGGAATTGTTAGTTACATGCCTTTGCATTTGTTATAAGCAGTGTAGTTCCTCTGTATTTCTTTAATAACTCAACATCAGATACTATTACTATATTTTATAGTCCATTGCATACATAAATAACTGGTATAGAAAATCTGTGGGGTAATATGTACGTTAAGACAACTTTAGTGAAAATGCTGAATGGCCATGCCTACTCAAGAACATTGAAAAGTCGCTTCTAGACTTTGCTCGGCGATCATTACATCTGGTTATGAATGCATTTACAACCCTCTGAGAAGATAACAAAATCTAGGATCTGCGATCTTATCGACAATGTCTGGATGAGGAAATCAATATGCAACATTTGCAAGGAAATGAACCGGTATGAAAAAAACAATGTCGTGGAAATCTCAAAATTAATACGATGACCTATACCGAAGTGGTAAATTTTGGCTGCACTATATTGAGAAGGTCAGAATCGTATTGCTATTCATCCAAAGGGACTGGATCAAAAAGGGACTAGAAACTTCAATTGTTGGCAATTAAATTAATGCTTCTCTTTTCTCACGCAGCTGGTCATCTTTTCAATGCAAGATTTAAATATCACTGTACTAAGCAGATGGAAGACTTGGAGGCAACAACGGTATCAAAGGATTACAAGAAATTAATAATTCAAGGAACAATCAAAATTAGCAGAAAAAGAATTTTTCTAGAACGAAAATTCAAGTGATATGAATATCGAACAGCTTAATGAAGGACACGAAACTTTCTGGTGGATTAACTCAATTGCACACACTACGTTAGCAAGATTAATCCTTCATTCGAAGAGACTGTTACGATAAGAGAAGTTCTACAAGAATTTTGTGTGAAACCGTTTGTCATCTGAGCGGCAGATTGAGCTAATGTTATTTTCCTTGGGGGATAATACCTCATTGCGCAAAAATATCATTTCAACTGAGGTGAATATTGCAGTCTCTGTTGTCTTATGTTATAAAACCCACACGTACAAGGAAGAGTTCTTCTACACGCAATGTTGTGGACTAAAAATTTTAAATAAAATCTGGGTTAAGTACGTATATATATTTTGTTAAGCGCAATTTTCACCTTATATTTTATGGATATAAACTACAATTAAACACTCAGAGTACCGAAAGACAAGAAAGACCTTTTGAAAAATATCTGCAAGGATGGAATTACATTCTGCAATTGAAGCCACGACAATTCATCACCGTTTCTGAGATACATGGAGATCAATAATAGACGAATTCAAATAATGCAAAAAATTTTCCAAGGAGCAAAAGATAGCTTTATATGGACAGCACTACTGGAAGAAACTACAACGTGAAATCTGAAGGTATTCAAAGATCTGGTTCAGATCCTTAAGAATCTTGCTAGAAGACTTCATGAGCAGTTACTGATTCCTTTAAGGCCACAAACGAGCACAACTGCAACGAAATAATATGAAATCATTACATCTAAAGAAACTCTAGGGTGATTAAAAGACTGCTTTCAATTTTTACATGATAAAACAGGCTGTGACACGATCTTAGCTATAATCAGGAGAAACAGTTGGCAGTCTTAAAGATCCTCCTAAAAAAAAAAAAAAAAAAAAAAGAATTGTGATAGAGTCCTCAAACAACCAAATCTCAATCCTGACAAATTAGTCAACATTAGACAATGCTTATTCGCTATTATAGAGAAGGAAACATGTCCTCTTTGGTATAAGGGTCAGTTGTTGTATTACCTGAAGTTGCCATATCAGGTATATCAAGGAAGTAGTTACTAAGATCCAATATGGCCACTTTTGCCCCTACTAACGCTGCAGCCGTGCAGCATTCAATTCGGTAATATCTCCAAGTCCAGCAGTGAAATGGCTTAAGCATGGACCCAATCGAATGTGGTTTGTGTGTCAAAGAGTATATGCGAATTCCGGGATCCACACAGCTAGCTAGCATCAGGTCCAGTCGGATAAGCTTACTTACCTGCAGATAAAAAGTGAATGTAAGATAGGATTGTAAACGAACCACATAGTGTAAAACTGCCGATATGAAGTATTCTAGGTCTCGTGCATTCTGCCAAAGTAATTCATGTACACATGGTATATTGGAAGACAGTCTGATATAGATGATGAACAACCGCTGTAGAAATTCATACGTCATTGACAACGGCTTTATTGTTGATCCAAATATTATGGTTATTATTTAGTCTTATAGAAAAAACCAAAATTGAAATGAAGACCTTGTTGATGTAACTTTGGTACCTGAAGAGAAAGCGAAAACTTAGCAGGACAGATTTAATTTCAAGAGCAAAACCAATTCATTTAGATATCACATTCGTGTACCTCAGTATCAATCAATTGAATGATTATAAAAATTTAAAAGAATTAGTTGAGCTCGTTAAATTATATCAGTCACTACGATTTCGCTTCTCTTCGGATTCCAAAGCCGCTCGTGTTAGAGGATTCCAAACTATGTGAACTGAATAATAAACCACCTTCATGTTTTATACCATATCTTTATACCTTTATTTAGAGTTAGGTCTAAATGGTCTTTATGTCCATTTTGTTAGATCTATAAGCCGGGAACGTAGTTACAAAATATTGTTGATTATAACTGTTTGTATCAACAATTAAATCGTTGTCAAAGAGTTATTGGTTTTCTAAACGGTTGTTCGTCAACTTCTATACTTGATTATCTTCCGATCTGCCATATGTACATGAACTTTGTCAGAATGCACAAAACCTGAATAACTCATATCGGCTATTTTATACTGCCATGTGCTTCGTTCACAATTCTATCTTGCATTCACTTTTTATCTATAGGATGTATGTACGTATGTATGTATGTATGTACGTATGTATGTATGAATGTATGTATGTATGTATGTATGTATGTATGAATGTGTACGTTTATCCGCCTTCAGCTAATGGTACCTGTGTGGTCCTGGAATTGTATTCATTAATCTTATTCGACCTTGGGAAGTCATAGACCACTTCGCTCCTGGACTTGGAGGTACTTCCGAATTGAATGCTGCACAACTGCCGTTTTATAAAGGGGAAAGTGGCCATAATGAAGTATTTTTAACTACTTCCTTGTTATTCCAGGGAGGACATGTTTCCTTTTCCATACAGGCGAATAAGAAATGTCTAATTTGACGATTATGTCAGGATTGAAATTTGGTTGGTTTAATACTTTGACTAACTTGCACAATAATTTTTTCTTTTGAAGGATCTTTAAGACTGCCAATTATTCTCTCCTGATTTTAGCGTGTCACGGCCTGTTGCAGAATCTAAAATGATCTGAGTTACAACCATCAACAGCTGCAGATTTCCCGTTTGTAATTTCTTCCATTACTGTTATCCATATACAACCACCTTTACTCCTTCCAAAAGTGATTGCATCTTTTGAAGCCGTCTAATATTGATCTCAAAGTTTTTCAAGAACTGTGATTGCATAGTCGTCGCTTCAATGGCAGAATTAAATTCGATCGTTCCAGATATTTACCGAAAGATTTTTTTGTGTGTGTTTCGGCATTTTCTATGTATAATTGAATTTTATATCTATATAATATAAGCTGAAAATAGCGGTTTACATAATTTATATACGTACTTAACGGAGTTTCACTTCCAATTTTTAGTCCACACCATTGCGTGTAGAAGGACTCTTTTTTCTACGTGTGGGTTTTAAAACACAAGTCAACAGAGACTCGGCAATATACACTACAGTCGAATTGATAATCTTGCGCATTGAGATATAACTCTAGGAAGGTGCCATCAACTGAACGTGCTGCTCAGGCTACAAACTGTTTTCCAAGAAAACCATGTAGATCTTCAGTTATCGTAACAGTATTTGGGAATGAGGATTAATCTTGCTAACGTAGTGTCCGACGTAGAGTTATCCCTCAGAAAATTTCGTGGGCATTAAGCACGCTTCGATAAATATATCACTTGGAACTTCGCTCCAAAGGAATAATTTTGTTTCTGCGAATTGTGAAGGCTCCTATTGTTGTTTATTTCTTGTAATCATCATATACCGTAGTTGCCTTCAACGATACAATCTGCTGTGTTACTATGTTAGTAGCTAACACAGGACTGACTATACCGTAAATATTTTCCACTTAACCGTCTAAGAGAAGATCTCAAAAGAACTTAAAGTGGATTCTTTATTTGTCTCATCGATCCTGATCACGGGTTTCACACCCAAAGTAAGGCTGTTTCGGTGGTTAGAACATAGTGAGTTCCATAAAAAGTTTTACAGAACAAAATCGGGATAATTTATTGACAGACCGGAACCTAGTAAAAACTACAAAACTCTGTATTTAAGCTCTATTGAGCTGAAAGATGATAACTAAAAGCATATTTGATAGCTTGGAGAGTTGACTCACATGAGACTTTGTATAATAATAAATCCGTAAAAACACAACTCTTTGAATTTAACAGTTCATATCATGCTAACGAAGAAGATAAAGGTGAGAAGATTATAAGTGCTAAATAAATTTTTTCACCAGGAAGCACTGTCGAATAGTATTATAGTTGCATATAGACGAGAAGTATAGCTATTGCTTAACTATCATTGATAAATTAATACTCAAGTATTTTACATTTGGTATCACAATTTTTTTAACCCCAATGGCCCACATAAAACAAGCAGTTGTACGTTCCCAAAACTATACGTCTGTGATACCATCGTGTTATTAAAGGGAGAAGTAAATCCACGGTTTTTTAAATGGTACGCCTCTCTATAAGGTGAGTTAAGTAGCTCTAAACGCACTACTGCTTCGTTTTAGGAACCTAGGTAAAAAACACAAGATCTTGCTGCCTCCGACTCAGCGTTAAATTACTTTAGAAGCTGTAAAGCAAGAGGAAATTCGGAATACATATCGATACCCACAGCTGACTTCTATATACGCAGCATTTTAAAAAAAACTTACAAGCTGGTTAGCCTTCCCGGACACCTCGGAAAACAACCCTCGAATTATTGGAACGCCTGTTGCACCCTAAACCGTAATTAAAAATTGAAAACTTCCGTCCAATTTCAAAATTAATTCTTTAATCACCGCATCACGTAGAGGTAGCTTTCATCCCTGATTAATATATCTTTTTAGAATACTATTACAAAGAAGTCAAGTGACTTTACTGATAACGTTCTCATTTTAAGGTGATGTCTCACGTTGCACGTGAAAATTTCAAAAAGCTTCACCAGCTCCGGGATGCCTGGCCTATCTCTAATGACCCATCAACTTTTTCATGATTTTAACGCGCTTTCTCATTTCTAGTTTTACGAAAACAATACATTAATAGCTCAACCTGATATACATTATTTTTCAGTTTATGACTTCTTGATCCACATTTATCTGGGTTTAAACTCAGATATTTCGAATTTGCTAGTCCTAAGGACAATATGAGCTCCTTACCTTTCCCATTTCAATCCATCCAATCTCGTCCGTTTTACTACTTGCAAACTGATTCGATTCGTTCTAATGCATGTATCATGGCGGATCTCGACATCTATTGTTATTATTTATTTATCTAACTCCATCCTGATAATCTTAACATTATATTATCTTATTAGTAAAAAGAAGACTTGTTTTAACTTCCGCGCCTTATAGATCTAACTAAACGTACACGAAGACCAATTTGATATAACTCTGAATAAAGGTATGAAGACAAATTATAAAACATGAAGGTTGTTTAATATTGTGTTTACATAGTATGGAATCCTCTAACACGAACGTATTTGGTACCCGAAGAGAAAACGAAATATTAGCAGGACATATTTGATATAACGAGCTAACCCAATTCATTTAGATATCGCATTCGCTTACTACAATTTCATTCACTGTATTTTTATAACATTTTTTTTTTATTATTTGAGTATCTGTTAAGATGTTAAACAACAGATAATTGACTGCAAGGATCCAGCGAACGGCATGGACACATAAAATTCTGTAACTACCGTTCAGTTTTCGAGTTTCCTACAAAGAACATTAGTTAAAACACTTAAAAAAGAACGATTTTTGGATATTGCGTATAGGCAAATATTCCATGTACATTTTTATCCAAGACGGGATTGTAAGAATGAAAGCTGTGCTACACACCGATCTCAGTTGGTTTCAACTTATTCCCCTGGATTTTATACGACATAAGGAAGACCAATGTCAGCACCTTCTTCCTGTACGACTGTACCTACCTGTTTTTCAGACAGAAGCCCACGAAGCTTAACAATTATCCGTAACAGTTATATTACGGTTATGATCTTAAACTTGTATAGGATAATGGCCTGAAACTCTAGTAGCAGATGCTTATGTAATTAGGTATGTGATTACCTTGTAGAACCTTTGAAACCTGCCTATGAACTAATAAAGCTGGCGTACCAAAGCACTGTTTCGCGAAACAAACGAGTTATACGGGCCAGGTAGAACAGTTGTAGAACAGAGACATGAACAAAATTATCATTTGAAAGATTTTTTTTCTTTTTGTACTTTGATTAAATTGGGAGATTTTCAGTTAAGTGCACCTGAATAATATAAAACATCGTACGCTTACTTCCCACATGTTGAACCAGAAGCCCGGAATATTTCCCTTGGTATAGTGTCCGAGAACTTGCTCGTCCTTCTTCTCAAATCAAGTAAAAGCAACAGCGATATTTCGAGGTTTCTATAAGATATTTCGAGGTTTCTTTTGCAACTTTGACCCACTTCATCAAGAAGTTATATTGATAACGCTACGTATCTCTCACATTAATCTTTAGTAAATAGAATTTTAAATTATCTCTGGTACACAAGGTATATCTTAAAGTACAGACTGCCATATCGCACACTCTTATGAAGCTTATTGGTGAATGGGAAATTGTCAATCTTCTCAACGTTTACTCACAGGTCAGCAATACGATTCTGATATTCACTATATACTACACCGTAAGATTACTGGTTCGGAAAACATCACTGTCTTAATTTTCAGAATTCCTCGATAACGTTTTTCTCATGCATATTGATAATGTTGCATATTGATTTTCTCGTCGAGGCATTGATGAATAAGATCGAAATCCTAGATTTTGTCATCTCTTCAGAGGGTTGTAAATGTCTTCATATCCAGATGTAAAGGTAGCCGAGCAAAGTCTAGAAATGGGTTCTTAATGATCATGAGTAGGCATGGTCATTCAGCATTTTCACTAATGTTGTCTTAGCGTACAGGATACCCCAATGTTTTTCTTTGCCATTTCCTCACATAATGTATCCAATCGTACCTAGAAATTACTTAAGTGGAAACCTCCTATGGGAGGTACAACTTTGGACAATTCAGAAATTTCTTCAGGTGCAAGTATGATTTGAAGACCTTTCCAGCAGAATGTCTGATCTAATGTGATTTGTCTACTTTTCTTGCACTTATGTCTACTTTCTTTTCTGTGTTCAGAAGAGTAGAATATATATATAGTATTGGTACATGATGTGAATTATGGAAGATGGACTACACTGCTCATATCAAAGGAGTTGTGTGTATGTCACAGTTCTACACTCGTTGTAGCGAAGCTGTCACAAGATGAATAGCTATCCAAAGATTGTTTTAAGAAAAGCAAATCGAGACGCGACACGCGTGTGAAGACGATTAATGCTTGTGAGAGACAGCATTGACACACCAAGAACATGAGTACATACCAGTAGAGAAGAAAAGGAAGTCAGAATTACTATGTGTCAGAATTACATTCTTATGAAGACAATGCTACCGTGATATCAGATTACTTTTTCATTCAAGAACTTCGATATGAAGAATTTTCATCAAGAGACTTCTGAAATGAATGACTTTTACTGCTCTATTAAATGTGTGGCACTTAGTTACTAATCGAAACATACAATGAGGTTTTATGATAAGATAATATGATTTGCTTAATGTTTGGTTGTTTTATGATGACAAGTGTTGGTAAGTAGGCAGCGAACACAGGAATGACAATACCATAAATATTTTCCACCTAACTGCCTAAGAGAAGATCTCAAAGGAACTTAAAATCGATTGTAACTTGTTTATTTGTCTCATTGATTATATCTCTAGTCTCACGCCCAATGTAAGGCGGTTTTGGATATTAGAATATAATGGGTTACATGGAAAGTCTTAGAAAGTTATTAATGGTTGACCGGAACCTACAGAATTTTGTATGTTGGCCCTAGTGAGCAGCAAGGACCATAATTAAAGGCAGTTTTATAGCCTCGAGTGTTAACACACAGGAGACTTTGTTTAAAAAATATATCCGTAAACACCACTCTTTGGATCTATCAGTTAATATTAGGCTAACAATCAAGAAAAAGGTGTAGTAAGTATAGTAATTGCTTGATTATCATGATAAATAAATACTTATGTTTTTTTTTTATTTGGTATCACAATCTTCTTACATCCAAAGGCCCCATTTAAAACAAACCGCTGTATGTTCGCAAAGCTATACGTCGTTCATACCCTTGTCCTATTAAAGGGAGAAATAAATCCACGGTTTTTTAAATCGTACGCCAATGTATAATGCGAGATAAGTAGCTCTAGAAGAGTAGTGCTTCGTTTTTAAGACCCAGTTACACGATACTAGTTTCTGCGCCTCCGTTTCAAGGTTGAATTCCTTTACTAGCTGGAAGCCATTAGGAATTAGGAATTCATGCCGATGTCCACTGCTTACTTCTAAATTTCACAGTCAGAAAAGCAGATTCGTACAATCACAAGGAAACAAGGTGCTTAGCAGCTTTAGCTAAGGTGAGGTAGTTTTGAAATTAATAAATAAGATTACTGGAATTCTTTTTGTTGATAATTCTGATCTTCGAATCGCTAAAACAGTTGGTGCACTAGGCTGCTACTGAAGGTTACCAGAAATTTTCTCAGCGCTGAGAAAACGTTTTGATGATTGAGAAATCCTAATCCTGCAATAAGCTTTATAAGAGTGTGCGATTATTGCAGTCTGTAGTGCAAGATGAACCGTGCGAGCCAGAGAGATTTTGAGTTTCTATAGCCTAAAGATTAGAGTGAAAGATACGTAGCGTTATCAATATAGCATCTTGATGAAGTGAGTCAAATTATAAACGACGTCTCGAAAATTTTTATAAACTCAAGTTTAATTTTCAAGCTAATCGAAAGTTAATCGCAGTCTCTTTTACTATCGTAGCGGCAGCGAGATTAATTTCTCTATCACTATTCCCAAGAGGGGAAATTCATGGCCTGAGGTGCATGATGTGGGAAGTGAGCCTAGGAAGTATTTAAAGTAACCTAAAAAAAAAAAAATTGTCAATAAATAATTTTGTTGATGTCTCTGCTCTAAACCTGTTCTACCAGGCCTATGTATCTTCTTTGTATCGCGAATCAGTGCTTTACTACGCTAGCTTTAGTAATTGTTCGGCAGGACTTGTCTCAAAAACCAAGAGAAGCGGGCCTGGGTTTACAAGGTACGAAATTACCCAATTACCTAAGGATCACCTACTAGAGTTTAAGGCCAATAACCTACATGTGAATCCTTTACAAGCTTACGACCATAAGCGTAATACAACTGTTAAGCAAAATTGTTAAGCTTGGTCAGTCAGAAAAGCAGCTTGGTACAGCCGCAAAGGAACAAGGTGCTAAGCACATTGCATTGATTATCCTTATGTCGCTTATACCTAGGGCAATAAATTGAAAAGAACTGGAATCGAGGTCTCTAAGAACTTTCATTCTTACGACTCCGTCTTGGATAAAAATATACAGTACACCTTAGCCGTAAATCTCCATATGGCTCTACCATTTAGAAGTGTCACCCGCTGTACATGGTGTTTGCATCTACGGAATATACAAAAAACGTTTTTTATTAAGACTGATAAACTTTGCTTCTTTGTAGGAGAGTCGAAAAGTAAACGGTACTTACACAATTGTAAGTGTCCTTGTAGATGGCAGAATTTTTGGAGTCAATCATCTGCTGTTGAACAACTTAACAAATTACAATCAGACAATAAACAAATGTTATCAACGTACAATTGAATTATACTGTAGTACTCGAATGTGATAACCAAATAAATTAGTTTCGCTCTTTAAATTAAATGTGTCTTGAAGGTTTCGTTTTCTCTGCGGGTACCAAAGCCGTTCGTGTTAAAGGATTACAAAATATGTAAAGAATATAATAAACCACCATTATGATTTATACCTTATCTTTATAGCTTCATTTAAAGTTACATCAAGATCGTCTTTATATCCGTTTTGCTTTTTCTATAAGGCGTGGACGTTATTACATTATAATAATCATAACTGATTGGATCAACAATTAAGTCGTTGTCAATGACACATTGGTTTTCTACAGCTGTTGTTCGTCATTATCTATATCAGATTGTCTGCGTATCTGCCATTTGTACATGAACTCCTTTGGCAGAATGCACAAAACCTTGAATAATTCATATCGGCTCTTTTACACTAACATGTTGCCTGTTCACAATCCTATCTTGTTGTCACTTTATCTACAGGTAAGTAAGAATATCCAGCTGGAGCTGATGGTAGCTGTGGGTCCTGGAATTCGCATATCCTCTTTCACTCACCAACCTCTATTGATTTAGTTCATGCTTAGACCATATCGCTCCTGGACTTTGAGGTACTTCCGAGTTGGTTGCTCCACAGCTTCCGGGTTAGTAGAGGAAAAAGTGGCCATATTGAAGTTTCGTAACTACTTTGTTGTTATACCCGATATGGCTTATACCAAAGAGGACATGTTTCCTTCTCCGTAAATGTGAATAAGATATGTCTTAATGTTGACCATTTTGTCAGGATTGAGATATGGTTGGTTGAAGACTCTAAGTTGCACTATTCATTTTCTTTTTGAAGAATCTTGTAGGCAGCCAACTGTTTCTCCTGAGTATAGTTAAGGTCGTACAAAAGCCTTTTCCATCATGAAAAAAGTGAAAGCAGTTTTTATAGACGCCAGAGTTTCTTTTAATTTATTGATTTCATAGCATTTCCTTTCAGTTCTCCTTGTGTGTTGCCATAAGAGAAGCAGCAACTGCTCAAAAAGTCTTCTAGCAAGATTCTTAAAAGATTTGAATTAGACAATTTAACAGCTACAGATTTCCCGTATGTAATTTCTTCCATTACTGCTGTCCATATACGGCTAACTTTTGCTACTTGTCTATCTCACAATTAACAATGGTTTTGGCGAAGCTTTCACAATATGAAGAGCTATCAAAATTTTGTTTGAGAAAAGCAAGTCGAGACGCGAGACGCAAGTGAAGACGATTAACTCTTTCGAGTAAGACAGAATTGACACACCGAGAGCATGAGTATATAATATTAGAAAGGGAAAAGGATGTCAGAATTACGAAATGTGATACGATATTCTTATCAAGACAACCCGTTACGGAAGTTAGAATATAATGAATGGGATTAATAGCAAACTTAACAATTTTCCGTAGAAGATTACTTTTTTAATTAAAGAAGTTGGATATGGAGAATTTTCCTCAAGAGACTTCTGAAATGAATGACTTTTCTGTTCTACGAAATGTGTGGCACTTAGTTACTAATCAAAGAATACAGTAAGCTTATATGAAAAGATTGTTTGTTTAGCTCACAGTTTGGTTGCTTGTCGATGAACAGTGTTACTAAGTTGGTAGCGATAACATGACTGACTATTCCGTAAATATTTTCTCCCTAATCGTGTATCTCAAACGAACTTAAAATTGATTCTTTATTTCTCTCATCGATTAAATCACCGGTCTTAGGCAGAAAGTAAGGCCGTTTCGGAGGTTAGAATATAATGTAATTCTACGTCGTTTAGTTTTTGAGCCGTAAAGATTCGAGTATTAGTTAAGAAGATATAGTCAAAAACTAACACTATGAATTCGTAGAGGCGGCAATATTTATAGCCGACATATTGGATTCTCACGATCTGTCAGAGTTATGCCACTTCGATTCCTGCTTAGTTGGATCAGGGAAACTACATATCCGAGTGGCACTTTTTAACACAAAGTGCAGGATACTTCTCGTAAGATCCCCTACTAAGTAAGCCCGTTACGGAGGTTAGAATATAATGAATGGGTTTAATGGCAAGCTTAACAATTTTCCGTAGCAAGCATATTACGCTCATGGTCGTAAGCTTGTAAAGGATATTGGCCTGAAACTCTAGTAGGTGATCCTTATGTAGTTAGGTACCTGATACCTTGTAGAACCAGGCCAGTTTTTCTTGGCCTGTGAGAGTGGTCCTGCCGATGAAATGCTAAAGCTAGCTTAGTAAAGGATTGATTCGAGATACAAAGAAGTTTCCAGGGTACGGTAGATCAGGTGTAGAACAGAGACATTAACAAAACTAATAATTGACATTTTTTTTGTACCTTGTTTACTTTGTGAGATTTTCAGTTAAGTACACCGGGAAGATATAATACTTAAGCACACTGCGGACATGCTGAACCAGACACCTGAATCCTCCCCTTGGGTATAGTGTTCAAGAACTTACTCATCTTGATGCCCAAAGATATTAAAAGAGACTGCGATAAACTTTCGATTAGCCTGAAAGTTAAACTTGCGTCTTAAAAAATTTCGAGGCGTCTTTTGCAACCTAGACTCACTTCATGAAGATACTATATTGATAACGCTACGTATCTCTCACACTAATCTTCAGTAACTAGAATTTTAAAAAATCTCTGGTTCTCAAGGTTCATCTTGCACTACAGACTGCCATATCGCGGACTCTTATTAAGTTTATTGGAGTATTTGAATTTGCAAATTTTTTCAACGTTTTCTCACAGGTGAGTAAATTTCTAGTAACCTTCCGTTCAAGAGCAAACTAGTGCACAATCTGTATTATCTTCAGACACATTACATATCGAAGACTGAATGATCAACATGAAGAATTTCTGTAATCTTATTTATTAAGTTCAACACTACGACATCTCGCTGACGTGAATATAGCTTCCGCGTTCTGTACACAAAAATTACTTCTTTAATGACCACATCACTTAATTGATTTCATTCCTGATTAATATCTCTTTTGAGACAAGGTAGAAAAATATTACAATGAAATCAATTGACTACTGCTAATGTTCTCATTTGAAGGTGATTTCTGAAGTTGAAGATGCACATTACAAAAAGCTTCACCAGCTATGAAAGCCTGGCCTATCGCTAGTGACCAATCAACATGTCCATCATTTTAACGTGTTTTCTCATTACTAGTTTCATGAAAACAATACCTTTTTAGCTCAACCTGATATACATTCGTTCTCAGTTTAAGACTTCTTGTTCCACATGTCACTGGGTTTAAACTGGAATAATTCGAAGTTGGATGTCCCAAAGACAATATGTACTACCGTAGTTTTCCTATTTCAATCCACCTGAACTCGTATGTTGTACTGCATGGAAGCTGATCCCACTCGTTCTAATGCAAGTATCAAGGCGGATCACATCTACTGTTATTATCTTTTTATTTAAATGCATCCTGATATCTACAATTAGTAATACCATAAATTCTTGAGAAAAGCACACCTAGCAGCCTAGTAGATAATTTTAAATCTTTTGCCATATCAATGTAAAGTTCAAAAGATTATAGCCAATTACAGCGAGTGAGTTGCCAATGAAAATCCTAATCTCACTACGCTTCTTATCAAATATTACTATCTGTTTGGTTGTAGTGCATGCTAACTACTTGCATTCGTTTTGATAAGAGAACAACTCGTATCGCGACATCTCCTCTTAGTAAAATGTTGTCTAAAGTTTCGTGATGTCCGCTCTTGGTAACACAATATTCTCTGAAAACAGTCTGAACCATAGACAACTGTGTGTTTCGTCTTTCTTCTTGCCAGTAATAACAGCTCTTAGCTGGACTCTGCAGGGAATGTACTTTAGGCAGTTTGCCATGATATTCCGCTATATGAAGCGAACACCTATGCAAAATTCTACCCATGACTTGGTGCTTCTATTATTTTTAAAAGGAATTTAATTTGAAATCTACGATGGCTCTGGTCGACAGCCATTTATATGCTCGGAAATATACCAGACCAAATAACAGTCTTTTTCATTATTAGATTTTAGTACACTTCGTAAGCCTCAACTGCTGGCGATCAATCGGGTACATTTTTTGGGGAAGCTTTTTGCTCTTGAGAAGATATCTTTTACTCGGTTGACAGGACACGCAAACTCTATTGACGCAAGCGAGATGAGGTAGTGTTGAATTTAATAAATATGATTACAGACATTTTTATTTGTTGATCTTTCCGTCTCAATTTTGCACTACAGACTGCAATAATCGCACACTCTTATAAAGCTTATTGCAGGATTAGGATTTCTCAATCATCAAAACGTTTTCTCAGCGCTGAGAAAATTTCTGGTAATCTTCAGTAGCAGCCTAGTGCACCAACTGTTTTAGCGTTTCGAAGATCAGAATTATCAACAAAAAGAATTCCAGTAATCTTATTTATTAATTTCAAAACTACCTCACCTTAGCTAAAGCTGCTAAGCACCTTGTTTCCTTGTGATTGTACGAATCTGCTTTTCTGACTGTGAAATTTAGAAGTAAGCAGTGGACATCGGCATGAATTCCTAATTCCTAATGGCTTCCAGCTAGTAAAGGAATTCAACCTTGAAACGGAGGCGCAGAAACTAGTATCGTGTAACTGGGTCTTAAAAACGAAGCACTACTCTTCTAGAGCTACTTATCTCGCATTATACATTGGCGTACGATTTAAAAAACCGTGGATTTATTTCTCACTTTAATAGGACAAGGGTATGAACGACGTATAGCTTTGCGAACATACAGCGGTTTGTTTTAAATGGGCCCTTTGGATGTAAGAAGATTGTGATACCATATAAAAAAAAAACATAAGTATTTATTTATCATGATAATCAAGCAATTACTATACTTACTACACCTTTTTCTTGATTGTTAGCCTAATATTAACTGATAGATCCAAAGAGTGGTGTTTACGGATATATTTTTTAAACAAAGTCTCGTGTGTGTTAACACTCGAGGCTATAAAACTGCCTTTAATTAGGGTCTTTGCTGCTCACTAGGGCCAACATACAAAATTCTGTAGGTTCCGGTCAACCATTAATAACTTTCTAAGACTTTCCATGTAACCCATTATATTCTAATATCCAAAACCGCCTTACATTGGGCGTGAGACTAGAGATATAATCATTGAGACAAATAAACAAGTTACAATCGATTTTAAGTTCATTTGAGATCTTCTCTTAGGCAGTTAGGTGGAAAATATTTATGGTATTGTCATTCCTGTGTTCGCTGCCTACTTACCAACACTTGTCATCATAAAACAACCAAACATTAAGCAAATCATATTATCTTATCATAAAACCTCATTGTATGTTTCGATTAGTAACTAAGTGCCACACATTTAATAGAGCAATGAGGTATTATCACACAAGGAAGGTAACATTAGCTCAATCTGCCGCTCAGATGACAAACGGTTTCCCACAAAAGTCCTGTAGAACTTCTGTTATCATAAGAGTCTCTTCGAATGAAGGATTAATCTTGCTAACGTAGTGTGACATTGAGTTAATCCACCAGAAAATTTCGTGTCCTTCATTAAGCTGTTCGATATTCATAACTCTAGGATTTTTGTTCCAGAAAAATTCTTCTTCTGCGTATTTTGATTGTTCCTTGAAGTGTTAATTTCTTTAATCCTCTGATACCGTTGTTGCCTCAAAGTCTTCCATCTGCTTAGTACAAAGATATTCAATCTTGCATTGAAAAGATGACCAGCTGCGTGAGAAAAGAGAAGCATTAATTTAATTGCCAACAAATGTTTAAGTCCCATTTTCGATCCAGTTCCTTTGATCATTCTGACCTTCTCAATATACTGCAGCCAAAAATTTACCGCTTCGGTATAGGTCATCGTATTAATTTTGAGATTTCCACGACATTGTTTTTTTCATACAGGTTCATTTCCTTTGCAAATGTTGCATATTGATTTCCTCATCCAGACATTGTCGAATAAGATCGCAGATCCTAGATTTTGTTATCTTCTCAGAGGGTTGTAAATGCATTCATAACCAGATGTAATGATCGCCGAGCAAAGTCTAGAAGCGACTTTTCCATGTTCTTCAGTTGGCATGGCCATTCAGGATTTTCACTAAAGTTGTCTTAGCGTACATATTACCCCAAAGATTTTCTATACCAATTCTTGACATAACGACTCCAATCGCGGCTAGAAATTCCTTAAGTGTAAACCTCATAAGGGCGGTACAACTTTGGACAGTTCTGAAATTTCTTCAGTTGCAGGTACGATTTGAACGCCTTTCCAACATGTAAGCTGATCTAAAGTCATATCATGTTCTTTGTCGGCTTTTCTTGCACTTATTTATACTATGCACAAGAGTAGAACATAAAGTAAAGATAATTGATATTAATTATTGACGAATTACAGAGGGCTCTTACTTCTTATATAAAAAGGTGAGGTGAGTATCTCACCATTCTACAGTAGTTGTGGCGAAACTTTCGTAAAAGGAATAGCTATCCAAAGGTTATTTGAGACAAGGAAATCGACACGCGAGACGCTTAGCGAAGATTTGATTAAATGTTCCGAGTAAGACAGTATTGACTCACCAAGAAAATGAGTATATAGCATTAGAGGGGAAGAGGATGTCAGAATTACGAAATGTGATACGATAATCTTATCAAGACAATGCTACCGTTAAATCAGAATACTTTTTCATTCAAGAAGTTGGATTTGGAGAATTTTTATTAAGAGACTTCTGAAATCAACGACTTTTTCTGCTCAGTGAAATGATTGATAAATATCAGTAATCAAGTAACAATTCCTCAGCAATCATAAAATTGGTAGGATTTATTTACAGAAATGTGAAATTAAAGATCGTTTATAGACTCTGAAAATTTTCATGTCTCAGACAATTTTCAACACTATGTAGGATCAAAAACAATTTTTCATGTATGGAAAAACTTTCTGTCTTATATGGAAAAATAGAACTTTTTATGATTCGGAAAATTTTCATAATTTGAAGCAAAAGGTAAGACAGCTTTTAGTAAATCGGAAAGTTTTGTTGCTCTGTAGAAACAAGTGAAATTAATTTTACTCTACAGAAATTCAATTTTCTGGCTGAATGTGCAGTTAAAATTTTCCACCTAATATCAAAAATTGTACGGCTTATGAAAAGTTTCATCCACTTGTTTCTACATTGGGATGAAAATTTTCCGATTCATTAAAATTCCTTACATTCGTTTCTACAGAGCATTAGAACTTTCCGATACACAAAAAGTTGTTTTACTTTTTCCTTCAAAATAATGAAAAGTTTTAGACTCAAAAATTTCTTCAATTTTTCCATACAACACACAAAATATTTCGATTTATAAAAACAGTTTCACTTGTTCTTATATAGTACTGAAAATTCTGTAAGCCATGAAAATATTCAGATTCTTTATACGATATTTCACTTTCTAACATTTTTATACATAATTTCACCAATTTTATGAATACTGAGGATCTCTTACTTGATCACTGATATTTGTTAAGAGCGGAAAATTTTCCGAACAATATAGAAAAAAATTTTCAACCTAACATCACGGCTAAACAACGATGTAGGAATGTGGAGTATGTTTTTGACTCGGGGAATTTTCATCGCTGTACAGGACATACAATTCTACGATTCATGAAAAATAGTTTCACATGTACACTCATGTCCAAAATTATTGTCGCATGTCTATAAATATGTTGTTGTAGGAATATGATTTGGTAACGAATTCACCCGGCATTTCTTATAATGTTAGTATGTTTATAATCGGCAAAGAAATGTATGTGGAAAATTTCATGTCAAAAGAGCAGTAAATAAGAACAATGAAACGAAAATAAAATTTTCTTGTCCATTTAGCAACATTTTGTTTTACTCATTCTAATTTTCGTACTTATAATTCTTTTCCTATGAAATTTACCACAAATATACATTTCCCGATTATACACATAGTATCAGTATTGAAAATACCCTGTAAAGTCATTGTCAAATTATATTCTTACAAGAAGACAGTTATAGATATGCGACAATCATTTTGGACATGAGTGTACCTACATAGTACTTAAAATTGTCTGGACTAAGAAAATTTTCAGATTCATTAAACGATCTATCTTTCTAACATTTCTATACATTATTTCAATAAATTTTATGAATACTGAGGAATTGTTACTTGATCACTGATATTTGTTAACGGAAAATTTTCCTGAAATGTAGAGAAGATAATTTTCCAACTCACATCACGGCTATACAACAATGTAGGAATAACTGGAGTTTGTTTTTTTGAATGGGAATATTTTCCGGAAAATTTTCATCACGGGTGATACCCTCGTCTTATTAAAGGGAGAAGTAAATCCACGGTTTTTCAAATGCTACGCCATTGTAAAATGTGATTTAAGTAGCTCTAAATGAACTACTCTTTCGTTTTTAAGACCTTGGTATACAACACAAGACCCTGCGGCCTCCGATTGGGTTTGAATGCTTGTGCTAGCTGCAAGCCAATAAGAATTTAGGAATACATGCCGATGTCCACCGCTGACTTCTAGATTTCACAGCATTTTAAGAAGGAACGTCGATGCCGTTTAGCCTTACCGGACACCTCGATAGGGAACTCTCGAATTATTGGCACGCCTGTGGCCCCCTAAACCACTAATTAAAAATCGAACATCCCCGTCCATCATGAAAATTATTTCTTTAGTCACCGCATCACTTAGAGATTGCTTCCTTTAATGATTAATATCTCTTTTAAGACAATGTAATATACTATTAGAATGAATTCAATTGGCATCCACGTTAATGTTCTTAATGTTATCATTTTAAGGTGATTTGTGACGTTGCAGAAGCATATTACAAAAAGGTTCACCAGCTCACAGATGCGAGCCCTAACGCGAGTGACCCATCAACTTGTCAATCAATTTAACTTAATTTCTTTCTACTAATTTTACGAAAACAATAATTTACGAGCTCACCGTGCTATTACTTTTTCCTCAGCTAATGATTTCTTGTTTCGCAAGTCACTGGGTTTCGCATGTCACTCGAATATTTCAAATTTGCAAGTCCTAAGGACTGTATGAGCAGCCGTGCTTTTCCCATTTCAATCCACCCGCACTCGTCCGTTGTACTTAACGCAACCTCTTTCCACTCATTCTAATGCAAGCATCTTGGGGGTTCTCGACGTCTACTGTTAATAACTTTTTATCTAAATGCATCCTGATATCAACAATTCGTAATAACATTATTGCTGCAGAATGTCACACCTGCAGCCTTCTAGATAAATCTTAAATTTTTTGCCATATCAAAGTAATACTTCAACAGATTTTAGTCTACTACAGCTTATGAGTTGCATTAGAAAAATCCTAATATCACTACCCATCTTATCAAATATCACTATGTCTGGTTTTTTTAGTGAATGCTATCTGCTTGCTTAGGTTTTAACACGTACCTCAACATCTCCTCTTAGTAAAATATTATCTGAATGTTTCGCGATGTCTGCGCTTGGTAATACAATGTTCTCTGAAAACATTCTGAAGTATAGTTCTAAGCACATAACTTTGCTTTTCGACTTTCTTCTTGCCAGTATTAATGGCTCTCAGCTGGACTGTGCAAGAAATAAACTTTAGGCAGTTTCTGTGATATTCCTTTATATGCAGCGAAAAACTATGATGAATTCTACAGATGATTTAGTGCTTCTAATTTGTAATGGAATTTCCTTGGTGATCTAGGATGCCTCTGCTCAACGGCCATGGATATGCTCGGAAACATACCAAGCCAAATGACAGTCTACTTCAGTGTTTGGTGAGTACACTTCGCAAGTTTCGCTGCTGGCGATTAAACGGGTACATTTTGTGGAGTAGCATTCTGCTCTTGAGAAGATACCTTTGAGTCGGTGCACAGGACACTCAAGCTCTATTCACGTCAGCGAGATGAGGTAGTGTTGAATTTAATAAACAAGATTACATAAATACTTTTTGTTGTTCATTCCGTCTCAGACATGAAAGGGGTCGAAAGCAAATACAGTTGGTGCACTAGTCTGCTACTCAGCGAAAGCTTACCAGAAATTTACTCACCGGTGAGAAAACGTTGAGAAGAGATATACTCGTGGCCTAATTAAGCACTTTTTCTGCGAATTGTGAAAGATCCTTGAGTTGTTAATTTCTTTGAAAACTTCTGATTTCAAAGAAATCATTATATATATATTTGCCTCCAAAGATAAGTATTTGCCTCCAAGGATTCCATCTGCTGAGTATAGTGATGTGCAAATTTTGTTTAGAAAAGATAACAAGCTGAGTGCCAAAACGGTAACATTAATTTCATAGCCTACAAATGATGTTTCGAGTCCCCTTTTCGATCTAGTCCCTTTCGATAGATTCCCTTTGTGGATTTGTTCAGATAATAATAAATGGTTATATGCTTTGCCATTCCCTGAAAAATTAACAATAGTATGTGGTAATGATGTGTCAAAACTGTTTTGATTCACAAGACTGGTAAATTGATATTAGACAAAAACTGTAAAGTTCAAATTCTTTGATTACTTCTTAAGAGATTTATGTTACTAACAATACAAGTAAAGATCTGTTTCAACTACTTAATGATAGCATTGATTGTTCCATATATTCATACTCAAAGATTAATATTAAGGATATGCTATTAACTTGTCTTTAAGTCATACTATACCCGAAGTTGTAGATTTGCAATATGCCAGCCATCGTGTTAAGACGTTGAAAGGTTAATCAATGAACAAGAATGGAAAATGAAACAGAGAATTGATGTATTTTATTATTCTATTTTGACTTATATAATCATGTTTAGCATTTTTATTTTCCTTTGAGTATATTGTAGTTTTAAGTTTAATTGTTGTAGACATAGGGACAAGTGCTGTAATTCTGTATGCATCAGAACAATATATTTTAAACCAACAATCATTGCCGGTGTACAATCAAATAGTCCATTTCTTAGTTCTACTTATCGAGGTGCATCTGGTGAAATAACATTTAATGAGGTATCACAAGATGATGATTCACTAAACCTTAATCAGAGTTACTCGGTCTATGAAAAGTCGTTAAAATTTATTTTTGATATGAATGTTTCTTTTTGATTGTTTACTAACATGAGGCATTGTATAAATAATATATGCGTAAGAACACAACAGTTAAGCAATTTTTATCAGGCTAACGATGAAGAAAAAGGTGACAGCGTTATGAGTGCTAAGTATATTTCTTCAGCAGGAAGCTTTCTCAAAGAGTATTATAGTTGCATATAAACGGGAAGTATGGCTATTGCTTGATTATCATTGATAAATTAATATGTATGCTTTTTAAATTTGGTATCAGAACGCTTTTCAACCCCAACGGTCCACCTAAAACAAACAGCCGTACGTTCCCAAAGCAATGCGTCTGTGGTACCCTAGTGTTATTAAAGGGTGAAGTAAATTCACGGTTTTTTAATTGGTACGCCACTAAGTTGGTAAGTTCCGTTAACTGCTCTAAAAGGACTACTGCGTTTTTAAGACCTACGCGAATAACACAATATCATGCGGCCTCCGATTCGGTGTTGAATTCCTTTACTAGGTTTAAGCCTCGAATTTTTTGCACGCCTGTTGCACCCTAAACCATAGTAATAAATCGAACATCTCCGTCCATTTTAAAAATTATTTCTTTAATGACCGCATCGATTTCATTCCTGATTAATATCTCCTTTGAGACAATGTAGAAAACTATTACAATGAATTCAATTGACATTACGGGTAATGTACTTATTTGAAGGTGATTTCTGAAGTTGCAGATGCACATTACAAAAAGCTTCAACAGCTTTGAAATCCTGGCCTATCGCTAGTGACCCATCAACTTGTCCATCATTTTAACGCGCATTCTTGTTCCACATGTCACTGGGTTTAAACTGGAATAATTCGAAGTTGGATGTCCCAAGCACAATATGTATTACCGTAGTTTTCCTATTTCAATACACCTGATCTCGTATGTTGTACTGCATGCAAGCTGATTCCACTTGTTCTAATGCAAGTATCAAGCGGATCTCGACATCTACTGTTATCATCTTTTTATTTAAATGCATCGTGATATCTACAATTAGTAATATTATTAAATCTTAAGAAAGCCACAGCCAGCAACCTTGTAGATAATTTTAAATCTTCTGCCATATCAATGTAAAGTTTCAAAAGATTATAGCCAATTACAGCGAGTGAGTTGTCAATGTAAAATCCTAATCTCACTACGCTTATCAAATATTACTATCTGTTTGGTTGTAGTGCATGCTAACTACTTGCATTCGTTTTGATAAGAGAACAACTCGTATCTCGACATCTCGTCTTAGTAAAATGTTGTCTAAAGTTTCGTGATGTCCGCACTTGGTAACACAATATTCTCTGAAAACATTCTGAATCATAGACAACTGTGTGTTTCGTCTTTCTTCTTGCCAGTGTTAACAGCTCTTAGCTGGACTCTGCAGGGTATTTACTTTAGGCAGTTAGCCATGATATTCCTTTATATGCAGCGAACACCTATGCAAAATTCTACCCATGACTTGATGCTTCTATTTTTTTTAACGAATTTGATTTGAAATCTATGATGGCTCTGGCCAACGGCCATTTATATGCCCGAAATATACCAGGCCAAATAACAGTCTTTTTCAGTATTAGATTTTAGTACACTTCGTAAGCCTCAACTGCTGGCGATCAATCGGGTACATTTTTTGGGGAAGCTTTTTGCTCTTGAGAAGATATTTTTTACTCGGTGGACAGGACACGCAAACTCTATTCACGCAAGCGAGATGAGGTAGTGCTGAATTTAATAAATATGATTACAGACATTTTTTTTTTTTTTGATCTTTCCGTTTCAGATGTGAAAGGTGTTGAAAAGCTAAAACAGTTAGACTAGTCTGCTCCTGAGCGGAAGCCTAACAGAAATACACTCACCGGAGAGAAAACGTTGGGAAGATTGAGAAATACAAATCCTCCAATAAGCTTAATAAGAGTGTGTGATTATGGCTGTCTGTAGTGCAAGTTAAACCATGCGAGCTAGAGAAGATTAAAGGTTCCATAAGATTAAAGAATAGTTTGAGAGATACGCAGCCTTATCAATATAGCGTATTATAAAAGTGAGGCAAGGTTGCAAAAGACACCTCGAAATATTTTATAGAAGCAAGTTTCACTTTCAGGCTAATCGAAAGTTTATCGCAGTCTCTTTTACTTTATTTGGGCAGGAAGACAAGCAACTTCTTAGACACTATACCCAAGGGAGGAAATTCAGGGGTTCTGGTCCAAGATGTGGGAAGTGAGCCTAGTAAGTTCATATCTTTTAGGAGTACTTAACCCATTTGGTGCCATACTTTTTCTTGTGCTATTTCTGATTGAGTGCTACATATTTTCTCATACATAGGACACATATACTAAAGAAAAATAGGTTTTGATTGTATGTACCGGGGTACGAATTTTACAGCCTATCCTATATATAGGATATTTTCCTTTTGGGTTGACAATACTACAAACTAAACGCAATTATATTTATTTTTTACTAAGCTTTATTAAACAACGTTTGCAAGATTACATACCCTTACAATGTGTCTTAGCAAATTTACATCGCACTTTTACACTAACGATGGTATTTATCAGGCACGGAACAGCACTCAAACCAACCTCCATTCCTGACATTATGTTATCGGCTTTTTTTGACATCCTTGACATATTTGCTTTCCTTTCTCATTTAGTATTGGGGTATGTTTGCTATGTTTCCGTGCTTCAGAACACTTTTTGTACAATCCCTGAAGCCGCGGACGAAGTCTTGTCGATGCAGACTGTGAGAGCACTGCCATTGTAACACTTCTGTGAAATTCTAGAAGATCCAAATTACGTAAGTGCAAGATCCGATAAAGTTTCCATTTAGCAACTAAAGCAGTTTCCACAACATTCGTAAATAAGTTCCAATTCCACTTATTATTTTTTATAACGTCCACGCTTTTTAGAAAAAAAAAATGAAATGAAGACGATATTCATGTAATTTTAAATGGAGGTATAAAGACAAGGTATTAAATATGAAAGTGGTGTGTTTTTATGTTTAAATCTTTTATTAAATAGTATAAATGAGCGGCTTTGGTCCCGGAAGAGAAAACGAAACCATCGCAGGACACATTTACAATGGCGTAATTGCGTAGCACATAAAAAATCGTGAATTAAATTCTCCTTTTAATATCTCCACCAGTGATGAAAATTTTCCGGTGTTTAGGAATGTTCGATTTTAAATTAGTAAATTCCTTTACAAAAATGAAGGAGTAAGTCGTCTCTAAAATTCTGCATACGTCTTCGCTGCATATAGCGGAATATTATGGCAAACTGTCTAGAGTACATTGCCTTCACACTCCACCTAAGAGCTGTTAACTTTGGCAAGTAGAAAATCGAAACACAGATATTTGCTTAGATCTATACTTCTGACTGTTATCTGAGAAGATTGTATTACCAAGTGCAGACATCAAGAAACATTGAAATAACATTTTACTAAGAGGAGATGTCGTGATACTTGTTGTTCTTTTATCAAAACGAATGCAAGCAGTTAGCATGAACTGCAACAAACCAGACACAGTAAACTTTCATAAGAATCGTAGTGAGATTAGGATTTTTTAATCGCAACTCACACGCTGTAATATACGAAAATCTGTTGAAACATTACTTGTATATGGCAAAAGATTTAAGATTTATCAACAAGGCTGTCGGCTCTGGCTTTCTGCAGGAATAATGGTATTACTAATTTTAGATATTTAATGCATTTTGATAAAAAGATAATAGTAAATTTTGAGTTCCACCATGATACTTGATTTGAAAGATCGAATCACTTCGCAAGCAGTAGAACCGACGAGATCGGTTGGGTTGTAATAGGTAAGCTAGGGAAGCCCATATTATCCTAAAAAGTATCAAATTCAAAATGTAGTTTAAACAAAGTGACGTGTAGAACAAGAAGTCTTTAGCTGCGAAAGAATGTATGTCAAGGTTGAACTATGAAGGTATTGTTTTCGTAAAACTAGTAATGAGAAAGCGCGTTCAAATGATGAACAAGTTGATGGATTACTAACGATAGGCCAGGCATCTCTGATGTGGAGAAGCTTTTTGTAATATGCATCTGCAACGTCAGAAATAATCTCAAAATGAGAACATTAGGAGTAATTTCACTTGACATTAATGTAATATTTTTTTCATTATCTCAAAAGGGATATTAATCATTGGTTAAAGTGATGCAGTGATTAGAGAAATAATTTTGTGGTTGGACGGGGATGTTCGATTTTTAATTATTCGTTTAGCGTGCAACAGGAGGGCTAATAATGAGAGGGTTTTCCGAGATATTCTTTTGAGATATGCGGTAAGGCTAAACAACTTATAAGTTCCTTCTTAAAATGCTGTGAAATTTAGAAGTCAGCAGTGGACATCGGCATGTATTCCTTAATACACATTGGCGATTATTGCAGTCTGTGCTTAATTAGGCCACAAGTATATCTCTTCTCAACGTTTTCTCACCGGTGAGTAAATTTCTGGTAAGCTTTCGCTGAGTAGCAGACTAGTGCACCAACTGTATTTGCTTTCGACCCCTTTCATGTCTGAGACGGAATGAACAACAAAAAGTATTTATGTAATCTTGTTTATTAAATTCAACACTACCTCATCTCGCTGACGTGAATAGAGCTTGAGTGTCCTGTGCACCGACTCAAAGGTATCTTCTCAAGAGCAGAATGCTACTCCACAAAATGTACCCGTTTAATCGCCAGCAGCGAAACTTGCGAAGTGTACTCACCAAAGACTGAAGTAGACTGTCATTTGGCTTGGTATGTTTCCGAGCATATCCATGGCCGTTGAGCAGAGGCATCCTAGATCACCAAGGAAATTCCATTACAAATTAGAAGCACTAAATCATCTGTAGAATTCATCATAGTTTTTCGCTGCATATAAAGGAATATCACAGAAACTGCCTAAAGTTTATTTCTTGCACAGTCCAGCTGAGAGCCATTAATACTGGCAAGAAGAAAGTCGAAAAGCAAAGTTATGTGCTTAGAACTATACTTCAGAATGTTTTCAGAGAACATTGTATTACCAAGCGCAGACATCGCGAAACATTCAGATAATATTTTACTAAGAGGAGATGTTGAGGTACGTGTTAAAACCTAAGCAAGCAGATAGCATTCACTAAAAAAACCAGACATAGTGATATTTGATAAGATGGGTAGTGATATTAGGATTTTTCTAATGCAACTCATAAGCTGTAGTAGACTAAAATCTGTTGAAGTATTACTTTAATATGGCAAAAAATTTAAGATTTATCTAGAAGGCTGCAGGTGTGACATTCTGCAGCAATAATGTTATTACGAATTGTTGATATCAGGATGCATTTAGATAAAAAGTTATTAACAGTAGACGTCGAGAACCCCCAAGATGCTTGCATTAGAATGAGTGGAAAGAGGTTGCGTTAAGTACAACGGACGAGTGCGGGTGGATTGAAATGGGAAAAGCACGGCTGCTCATACAGTCCTTAGGACTTGCAAATTTGAAATATTCGAGTGACATGCGAAACCCAGTGACTTGCGAAACAAGAAATCATTAGCTGAGAAAAAAGTAATAGCACGGTGAGCTCGTAAATTATTGTTTTCGTAAAATTAGTAGAAAGAAATTAAGTTAAATTGATTGACAAGTTGATGGGTCACTCGCGTTAGGGCTCGCATCTGTGAGCTGGTGAACCTTTTTGTAATATGCTTCTGCAACGTCACAAATCACCTTAAAATGATAACATTAAGAACATTAACGTGGATGCCAATTGAATTCATTCTAATAGTATATTACATTGTCTTAAAAGAGATATTAATCATTAAAGGAAGCAATCTCCAAGTGATGCGGTGACTAAAGAAATAATTTTCATGATGGACGGGGATGTTCGATTTTTAATTAGTGGTTTAAGGGGCCACAGGCGTGCCAATAATTCGAGAGTTCCCTATCGAGGTGTCCGGTAAGGCTAAACGGCATCGACGTTCCTTCTTAAAATGCTGTGAAATCTAGAAGTCAGCGGTGGACATCGGCATGTATTCCTAAATTCTTATTGGCTTGCAGCTAGCACAGGCATTCAAACCCAATCGGAGGCCTCAGGGTCTTGTGTTGTATACCAAGGTCTTAAAAACGAAAGAGTAGTTCATTTAGAGCTACTTAAATCACATTTTACAATGGCGTAGCATTTGAAAAACCGTGGATTTACTTCTCCCTTTAATAAGACGAGGGTATCACCCGTGATGAAAATTTTCCGGAAAATATTCCCATTCAAAAAAACAAACTCCAGTTATTCCTACATTGTTGTATAGCCGTGATGTGAGTTGGAAAATTATCTTCTCTACATTTCAGGAAAATTTTCCGTTAACAAATATCAGTGATCAAGTAACAATTCCTCAGTATTCATAAAATTTATTGAAATAATGTATAGAAATGTTAGAAAGATAGATCGTTTAATGAATCTGAAAATTTTCTTAGTCCAGACAATTTTAAGTACTATGTAGGAACATGTGAAACTATTTTTCATGAATCGTAGAATTGTATGTCCTGTACAGCGATGAAAATTCCCCGAGTCAAAAACATACTCCACATTCCTACATCGTTGTTTAGCCGTGATGTTAGGTTGAAAATTTTTTTCTATATTGTTCGGAAAATTTTCCGCTCTTAACAAATATCAGTGATCAAGTAAGAGATCCTCAGTATTCATAAAATTGGTGAAATTATGTATAAAAATGTTAGAAAGTGAAATATCGTATAAAGAATCTGAATATTTTCATGGCTTACAGAATTTTCAGTACTATATAAGAACAAGTGAAACTGTTTTTATAAATCGAAATATTTTGTGTGTTGTATGGAAAAATTGAAGAAATTTTTGAGTCTAAAACTTTTCATTATTTTGAAGGAAAAAGTAAAACAACTTTTTGTGTATCGGAAAGTTCTAATGCTCTGTAGAAACGAATGTAAGGAATTTAAATGAATCGGAAAATTTTCATCCCAATGTAGAAACAAGTGGATGAAACTTTTCATAAGCCGTACAATTTTTGATATTAGGTGGATAATTTTAACTGCACATTCAGCCAGAAAATTGAATTTCTGTAGAGTAAAATTAATTTCACTTGTTTCTACAGAGCAACAAAACTTTCCGATTTACTAAAAGCTGTCTTACCTTTTGCTTCAAATTATGAAAATTTTCCGAATCATAAAAAGTTCTATTTTTCCATATAAGACAGAAAGTTTTTCCATACATGAAAAATTGTTTTTGATCCTACATAGTGTTGAAAATTGTCTGAGACATGAAAATTTTCAGAGTCTATAAACGATCTTTAATTTCACATTTCTGTAAATAAATCCTACCAATTTTATGATTGCTGAGGAATTGTTACTTGATTACTGATATTTATCAATCATTTCACAGCAGAAAAAGTCGTTGATTTCAGAAGTCTCTTAATAAAAATTCTCCAAATCCAACTTCTTGAATGAAAAAGTATTCTGATTTAACGGTAGCATTGTCTTGATAAGATTATCGTATCACATTTCGTAATTCTGACATCCTCTTTCCCTCTAATGCTATATACTCATTTTCTTGGTGAGTCAATACTGTCTTACTCGGAACATTTAATCAAATCTTCGCTCGCGTCTCGCGTGTCGATTTCCTTGTCTCAAATAACCTTTGGATAGCTATTCCTTTTACGAAAGTTTCGCCACAACTACTGTAGAATGGTGAGATACTCACCTCACCTTTTTATATAAGAAGTAAGAGCCCTCTGTAATTCGTCAATAATTAATATCAATTATCTTTACTTTATGTTCTACTCTTGTGCATAGTGTAAATAAGTGCAAGAAAAGCCGACAAAGAACATGATATGACTTTAGATCAGCTTACATGTTGGAAAGGTGTTCAAATCGTACCTGCAACTGAAGAAATTTCAGAACTGTCCAAAGTTGTACCGCCCTTATGAGGTTTAAACTTAAGGAATTTCTAGCCACGATTGGAGTCGTTATGTCAAGAATTGGTATAGAAAATCTTTGGGGTAATATGTACGCTAAGACAACTTTAGTGAAAATCCTGAATGGCCATGCCAACTGAAGAACATTGAAAAGTCGCTTCTAGACTTTGCTCGGCGATCATTACATCTGGTTATGAATGCATTTACAACCCTCTGAGAAGATAACAAAATCTAGGATCTGCGATCTTATTCGACAATGTCTGGATGAGGAAATCAATATGCAACATTTGCAAGGAAATGAACCTGTATGAAAAAAACAATGTCGTGGAAATCTCAAAATTAATACGATGACCTATACCGAAGCGGTAAATTTTTGGCTGCAGTATATTGAGAAGGTCAGAATGATCAAAGGAACTGGATCGAAAATGGGACTTAAACATTTGTTGGCAATTAAATTAATGCTTCTCTTTTCTCACGCAGCTGGTCATCTTTTCAATGCAAGATTGAATATCATTGTACTAAGCAGATGGAAGACTTTGAGGCAACAACGGTATCAGAGGATTAAAGAAATTAACACTTCAAGGAACAATCAAAATACGCAGAAGAAGAATTTTTCTGGAACAAAAATCCTAGAGTTATGAATATCGAACAGCTTAATGAAGGACACGAAATTTTCTGGTGGATTAACTCAATGTCACACTACGTTAGCAAGATTAATCCTTCATTCGAAGAGACTCTTATGATAACAGAAGTTCTACAGGACTTTTGTGGGAAACCGTTTGTCATCTGAGCGGCAGATTGAGCTAATGTTACCTTCCTTGTGTGATAATACCTCATTGCGCAAAAATATCAATTCGACTGTGGTGAATATTGCAGTCTCTGTTGACTTATATTATAAAACCCACACGTAGAAGGAAGAGTCCTTCTACACGCAATGTTGTGGACTAAAAATTTAAATAAAATCTGTGTTAAGTACTTATATAAATTTTGTTAAGCGCTATTTTCACCTTATATTTTATGAATATATACTACAATTAGACACTGAGAGTACCGAAAGTCAAGAAAGAGCTTTTGGAAAATATCTGCAACGATGGAATTTCATCTGCAATTGCAGCCACGATAATTCATCCCCGTCCCTGAGATACATGGAGATCAATAATAGACGAATTCAAATAATGCAAAAATTTTTCCAAGGAGCAAAAGATAGCTTTATATGGTCAGCACTACTGGAAGAAACTACAACGTAAAATCTGAAGCTATTCAAAGATCTGACTTAGATCCTAAAGAATCTTGTTAGAAGACTTCATGAGCAGTTACTGATTCTTTTAAGGCCACAAACGAGCAGAAATGAAACGAAATGATAGGAAATCATTACATTTAAAGAAACTCTAGGGTGATTAAAAGACTGCTCTCAATTTTTTATGATGAGACAGGTGTGACACGACCTTAGCTATAATCAGGAGAAACAGTTTGCAGTCTTAAAGATCCTCCTAAAAGAAAAAGAATTATGTTAGTCAGAGTCCTCAAACAACCAAATCTTGATCCTCACAAATTGGTCAACATTAGACAATGCCTATTCGCTATTATAGAGAAGGAAACATGTCCTCTTTGGTATAAGGGACAGTTGTTGTATTACCTGAAGTTGCCATATCAGGTATAACAAGGAAGTAGTTACTAAGATTCAATATGGCCACTTTTGCCCCTACTAACGCGGCAGCCGTGCAGCATTCAATTCGGTAATACCTCCAAGTCCAGCAGTGAAATGGCCTAAGCATGGACCCAATCGAATGAGGTTTGTGTGTCAAAGAGGATATGCGAATTCCGGGATCCACACAGCTAGCTAGCATCAGGTCCAGCCGGATAAGCTTACCTACCTGCAGATAAAAAGTGACTGTAAGATAGGATTGTAAACGAACCACATGTTAATGTAAAACTGCCGATATGAAGTATTCTAGGTCTTGTGCATTCTGCCAAAGTAATTCATGTACACATGGTATATTGGAAGACAGTCTGATATAGATGATGAACAACCGCTGTAGAAATTCATACGTCATTGACAGCGGCTTTATTGTTGATCCAAATATTATGGTTATTATTTAGTCTTATAGAAAAAACAAAATGGACATGAAGACCTTATTGAAGTAACTTTGGTACCTGAAGAGAAAGCGAAAACTTAGCAGGACAGATTTAATTTCAAGTGCAAAACTAATTCATTTAGATATCACATTCGTGTACTAGAGTGATTTCTCAATTGAATGATTATAAAAATTTAAATGAATTAGTTGGCTCGTTAAATTATATCAGTCTTGCTACAATTTCGCTTCTCTTCGGGTTCCAAAGCAGCTCGTGTTAGAGGATTCCAAACTATGTAAACAGAATAATAAACCACCTTTATGTTTTATACCATGTCTTTATGCCTTTATTTAGAGTTAGGTCAAAATGGTCTTTATGTCCATTTTGTTCGATCTATAAGGCGGGGACGTTGCTACAAAATATTGTTGATTATAACTGTGTGTATCAACAATTAAGTCGTTGTCAAAGAGTTATTGGTTTTCTAAATGTTTGTTCGTCAACTTCTATTCTAGATTTTCTTCCGATCTGCCATATGTACATGAACTTTGTCAGAATGCACAAAACCTTGAATAACTCATATCGGCTATTTTATACTACCATGTGTTTCCTTCACAATTCTATCATGCATTCACTTTTTTTCTATAGGATGTATGTATGTATGTATGTATTTATGTATGTATGTATGTATGTATGTATGTATATATGTATGTACGTTTGTATGTATGTATGTATGTATGTGTAAGTTTATCCGGCTTCAGCTAATGATACCTGAGTGGTCCTGGAAATCGTATACATTAATCTCATTCGACCTTGTGAAGGCATAGACCACTTCGCTCCTGGACTTGGGGGTACTTCCGAATTGAATTTTTCACAACTGCCGTTTTATAAAGGGGAAAGTGGCCATAATGAAGTATTTTTAACTACTTCCTTGTTATGCCAGGGAGGACATGTTTCTTTTTCCATACAGGCGAATAAGAAATTTCTAATTAGACCATTATGTCAGGATTGAAATTTGGTTGGTTTAAGACTTTGACAAACTTGCACAATAATTTTTTCTTTTGAAGGATCTTTAAGACTGCCAATTATTCTCTCCTGATTATAGAGTGTCACGGCCTGTTGCATCATGAAAAATGTGAAATTAGATTTTTAATGACGCTAGAGTTTCTTTAAACTTAATGATTTCGTAGCATCTCCATCTAGTTCTACTTGTATGTGCCCTTGGGAGAATCAGCAACTGCTGATGATGTTTTCTATCAAGAATCTAAAATCATCTGAATTACAAGCATCAACAGGTGCAGATTTCCCGTTTGTAGTTTCTTCCATTACTGTTGTCCATATACAGCCACCTTTACTCCTTCCAAAAGTGGTTGCGTCATTTCAAGCCATCTAGTATTGATCTCAAAGTTTTTTAAGAACTGTGATTGAATAGTCGTCGCTTGAATGGCATTATTAATTCGATCGTTCCAGATAATTCCCGAAAGATTTTTTTGTGTGTGTTTCGGCACTTTCCATGTATTTTATATCCATATAAAATAAGGTGAAAATATCGCTTTACGTAATTTATATACGTACTTAACGGAGATTTCACTTCGAATTTTTAGTCCACACCATTGTGTGTAGAAGGACTTTTTTCTACGTGTGGGTTTTAAAACACAAGTCAACAGAGACTCGGCAATAAACACTTCAGTCGAATTGATATTCTTGCGTTGAGATATCACTCTAGGAAGGTGGCATCAACTCAACGTGCAGCTCAGGCTACAAAATGGTTTCCAAAAAAGCCATGTAGAACTTTTGTTATCGTAACAGTATTTGGGAATGAGGATTAATCCTGCTAACGTAGTGTCCGACGTAGAATTTATCCCTCAGAAAATTTCGTGGGCATTAAGCACGCTTCGATAAATATATCACTTGGAACTTCGCTCCAGGGAATAATTCTTTTTTTTTTTTTTTTTTTTTTTTTTTTTTTTTTTTTTTTTTTTTTTGCGAATTGTGTAGGCTCCTAGAGTTGTTTATTTCTTGTAATCATCTGATACCGTAGTTGACTTCAAGGATACCATCTGCTGTGTTACTATGTTAGTAGCTAACACAGGACTGACTATACCGTAAATATTTTCCACCTAACCGACTAAGAGAAGATCTCAAAAGAACTAAAAATCGATTCTTTATTTGTCTCATCGATCCTGATCACGGGTCTCACGCCCAAAGTAAGGCTGTTTCGGAGGTTAGAACATAATGAATTCCATAAAAAGTTTTACATAACCCAATCGGGAAAATTTATAATTGACAGACCGGAACCTACTAAAAACTACAAAACTCTGTATTTAAGCTCTAGTTGCTGCAAAGACGATAACTAAAAGCATATTTGATAGTTTCGAATGTTGACACACATGAGACTTTGTATAGTAATAAATCCGTAAGAACACAACTCTTTGGATAAAACAGTTCCTATCAGGCTAACGAAGAAGAAAAAGGTGAGAACATTATAACTGCTAAATAGATTTCTTCAGCAGGAAGCACTGTCAAAGAGTATTATAGTTGCATATCGACAAGAAGTATAGCTATTGCTTAATTATCATTGATAAATTAATACTCAAGTTTTATTACATTTGGTATCGCAATTTTTTCAACCACAAGGGCCCACATAAAACAAACATTTGTACGTTCCCAAAACTATACGTCTGTGATACCATCATGTTATTAAAGGGAGAAGTAAATCCACGGTCTTTTAATTGGTACGCCTCTCTATAAGGTGAGTTAAGTAGCTCTAAAAGCACTAATGCTTCGTTTTACGAAGATCTTGCGGCCTCCGACTCGGTGTTAAATTGCTTTAGAAGCTGTAAAGCAAGAGGAAATTCGGAATACATGTTGATACCCACTGCTGACTTCTAAATTACGCAGGATTTTAAGAAAAAACTTACACCGTGTGAGTTGCGATTAAAAAATCCTCATCTCACTACGCTTCTTATCAAACATTACAACGTAAGGTTATTTGTAGTGCATGCTAACAGCTTGCATTCGTTTGATAATATAACAACACGTATCTTTTTTCTTGTACTCATTTAATATATGCAGAAGTGTAAAAATAGAGTATAGGTACTTGATGGAGAATCATTGAAGAATTACAGACGGACTAGTCTGCCTATATCAAAAGGAGATGTATGTAACTCACAATTCCACAATCGTTGTGGCGCAACTTTCACAAGATGGATAGCTATCGAAAGGTTAGTTTGGGAAAAGGGAATCGATACGCGAGACGCGAGTGAAGACTTGATTAAATCTTCCGAGTAAGTCAGCATTGACACCTAGAACAAGAGTGTATAGCATTAGAGGGGAAGAGGATGTCAGAATTACGGAATGTGATACGATATTCTTATCAAGACAATGCTACCGTTATATCACATTCAAGAACTTGAATATAAAGAAGTTATACAGGCCTGGTAGAACATGTGTAATACACAGACATCAACAATAATATCAATTGACAGATTTTTTTCTACTTAGGTTGTTAGACATTAGGGAACTTTCAGATTAATCCCCCGATATAAATGTTCCAAGGCTCACTTCCCACATCTTGGAGCAGAAGCAGAAGCAGAATTGCTCTCTTGGGAATAGTGTCGTAGAACTTAGTCTCGCATGACACAGAAAGTAAAGGAGAATGAGAGAAACTTTCGATTAGCCGAAAAGTTAAACGCGTCTATAAATATTTTCGAGGGGGCTTTTGCAACCTTCACTTACTTCATTAAGGATTTATTTTGATAACGCTCCGTATCTCTCTCAATAACCTGTAGGCTATAAACCTTTAAAATATCACTGGTTCGCGCTGATCAACTTGCACTACATTCTGCCATTTAGCAAACTCTTATTAAACTTATTGGAGGAATTGAATCTCTCAATCTTCTCAACGTTTTCTCAACGGTGAGTAAATTTTTTATAAGCTTCCGATCAGGAGCAGACAAGTACAAATCTCTATTAGGTTTTCAACACCTTACATACGTGAGACGGATTGATCAACCACAAGAATTTCTATAATGATATTTTTTAAAATCAACACTACCTCATCTCGCTGACGTGAATAGATCCTGCATGTCCTGTCCACCGACTCTAAGGTGTATTCTCAAGAGCAGAAAGCTACTCCAGATATCTGTACCCGATTAATCGCCACATGTTGATGCTTACGAAGTGTACTCATCTCTAACACTGAACCAGACTGTCATCTTGATGTAATTTTAAATGAGGGCATAGAGAGAAACAAGGTATAAAACATGAAGGTGGTATATGAAGGCCACGAAATCTTCCGGGGTATTAACTCAACGTCAGACGCTATTTTAGCAAGACCAATCCTTTATTCCTAAATACTGTACGATAGGAAAAGATCTACAGGTCTTTTGTGGGAAACAGCTAGTCATCTCAGCGGCACGCTGGGTGATGCGTCCTTCCTAATGTGATAATTTCTCAATTCGCAAGAATATCAATTCGAATGCGGTGAATATTGCAGAGTCTTCAAATGATGAAAACAGTTTTCGAAGGAGCAAAAGATAGCTGTATATCGACAACAGTAATGCAGGAAACTACAAACGGGAAATCTGTAGATGTTGATGGGTCTGATACAGGTCTTTTAAGAATCTTGCTAGAAGACTTCATGAGCATTTGCTGTGTCTCTTAACAAACAAACAGAACTGAAAGGAAATGTTACGAAATATTTTATTTGAGGAAACTCTATTCTTTAAAATTCTGCTTTCACTTTCTTCATGATGCAACAAGCTCAGACACGACCTAAGCTATACTCAGGAGTGAATAGTTCCAGGCTACATTAACCTTCAAAAAGAAAAAGGACTGTACAAGTCAGTCAAAATTTTAACCAACCATATATCAATCCCTACAAAATGCTAAGGTTAGACATTTCTTATTCGTCAATATTGAGAAAAAACATATCCTCGCACGTATAAGTAGGAAGTAGTTGCACAGCTCAATATGGCCACTTTTCCCCGTACTAACACGGCAGCTGCGCAGCATTCAATTCGGAAGTACCTAGAAGTCCAAGAGAGAAATGATCTAAACATGAAACCAACGAATGATGTTTGTGTATACGAATTCCAGGACCCACACAGGTACCATCAGCTCCAGTCGGATAAACTTACTTACCTGTACATAAAGAGTCACAGCAAGATAGGATTTTGAACGAGCCACATCTTAGTATAAAAGACAAGATATGAAGTATTCAATGTTTTTTGACTTCTGACAAAAGTGTTCATGGACAAATGGCATATCGGAAGAAAATCTGGTATAGATGTTGACGAACATAAGCAGTAGTAAACCAATATGTCATTGACAACGACTTAGTTGTTGATCCAATCAGCATAATTTTCGAGTTTCCTACAAAGAAGATTAGTTAAAAACCCTTAATAAAGAACGATGTTTGGATATTGCGTACAGGCAAATATTCCATGTACATTTTTATCCAAGTCGGGATCGTAAGAATGAAAGCTGTGCTACACGCCGATCTCAGTTGGTTTCAACTTATTCCCCTGGGTTTTATACGACATAAAGGAAATCAATGTATAATTCACAGCACCTTCTTCCTTTTCGACTGTATTTAGCTGTTTCTCAGACAGAAGCCTACGAAGCTTAACAATTATCCGTAACAGTTATATTACGGTATAACTTGTATAGGGTATTGGCATGAAACTCTATTAGGAGATGCTTATGTAATTAGGTATGTGATTACCTTGAAGAACCTGTGAAACCTGCCCATGAACTACTAAAGCTAGAGTACCAAAACACTGTTTCGCTAAACAAAAAAGTTATACGGGCAAGGTAGAACAGTTGTAGAACACAGACATGAACAAAATTATCAATTGAAAGATTTTTTTTCTTTTTGTACTTGAATTAAATTGGGAGATTTTCAGTTAACTGCACCTGAATAATATAAAACATCGTACGCTTACTTCCCACTTCCAGCATAATGGCTGATCTAATGTGATTTGTCTACTTTTCTTGCACTTATGTCTATTTTCTTTTCTGTGTTCAGAAGAGTAGAATATATATATAGTATTGGTACATGATGTGAATTATTGAAGATATACTGAAGGACTACACTGCTCATATCAAAGGAGTTGTGTGTATGTCACAGTTCTACACTCGTTGTAGCGAAGCTGTCACAAGATGAATAGCTATCCAAAGGTTGTTTTAAGAAAAGCAAATCGAGACGCGATACACATGTGAAGACGATTAATGCTTGTGAGAGACGGCATTGACACACCAAGAATATGAGTACATACCAGTAGAGAAGAAAAGGATGTCTGATTTACGAAATGTGATACATTCTTATGAAGACAATGCCACCGTGATGTCAGATTACTTTTTCATTCAAGAACTTCGATATGAAGAATTTTCATCAAGAGACTTCTGAAATGAATGACTTTTACTGCTCTAATAAATGTGTGGCACTTAGTTACTAATCAAAACATACAATGAGGTTTTATGAAAAGATAATATGATTTGCCTAATGTTTGGTTGTTTTGTGATGACAAGTGTTGGTAAGTTGGTGGCGAACACAGGAATGACAATACCATAAATATTTTCCACCTAACTGCTTAAGAGAAGATTTCAAGGGAACTTAAAATCGATTGTATCTTCTTTATTTGTCTCATTGATTATTACTCTAGTCTCACGCCTAATGTAAGGCTGTTTTGGAGGTTAGAATATAATGAGTTACATGGAAAGTCTTACAAAGTTATTAATGATTGACCGGAACCTACAGAATTTTGTATGTTGGCCCTAGTGAGCAGCAAGGACCCTAATTAAAGGCACATTTATAGCCTCGAGTGTTAACGCACAGGAGACTTTGTTTAAAAAATATATCCGTAAACACCACTCTTTGGATCTATCAGTTTCTATTAATCTAACAATCAAGAAAAAGGTATAGTAAGTTTAGTAATAGCTTGATTATCATGATAAATAAATACTTATGTTTTTTTTTATTTGGTATCACAATCTTCTTACATCCAAAGGGTCCAATTAAAACAAACCGCTTTACGTTCCCAAAGCTATACGTCGTTCATACCCTTGTCCTATTAAAGGGAGAAATAAATCCACGGTTTTTTAAATGGTACGCCAATGTATAATGTGAGATAAGTAGCTCTAAAAGACTAGTGCTTCATTTTTAAGACCCAGTTACACGATACTAGTTTCTGCGCCTCCGTTTCAAGGTTGAATTCCTTTACTAGCTGGATGCCATTAGGAATTAAGGAATTCATGCCGATGTCCACTGCTCACTTCTAAATTTCACAATCAGAAAAGGAGATTGGTACAATCACAAGGAAACAATGTGCTTAGCAGCTTTAGCTAAGGTGAGGTAGTTTTGAAATTAATAAATAAGATTACTGGAATTCTTTTTGTTGATAATTCTGATCTTCGAAACGCTAAAACAGTTGGTGCACTAGGCTGCTACTGAAGGTTACCAGAAATTTTCTCACCGGTGAGAAAACGTTTATATGATTGAGAAAATCTTAGCCTTCAATAAGCTTTATAAGAGTGTGCGATTATTGCAGTCTGTAGTGCAAGATGAACCGTGCGAGCCACAGAGATTTTAAGTTTCTATAGCCTAAAGATTAGAGTGAGAGATACGTAGCGTTATCAATATATCATCTTGATGAAGTGAGTCAGATTATAAAGACGTCACGAAAATTTATATAGACTCAAGTTTAATTTTCAAGCTAATCGAAAGTTAATCGCAGTCTCTTTTACTTTCGTAGGGGAGCGAGACTAATTTCTCGAACACTATTCCCAAGAGGGGAAATTCATGGCTTGTGGTCCAAGATGTGAGAAGTGAGCCTAGGAAGTTTTAAATCTTTAAGGTGTACTTAAATAAAAATCTCCTAAAATAACCTAAAAAAAAAAAAAAAAATTGTCAATTGATAATTTTGTTGATGTCTCTGCTCTAAACCTGTTCTACCATGCCAGTGTATCTTCTTTGTATCGCGAATCAGTGCTTTACTACGCTAGCTTTAGTAATTGATCGGCAGGACTTGTCTCAAAAACCAAGAGAAGCGTGCCTGGTTGTACAAGGTACGAAATAACTCAATACCTAAGGATCACCTACTAGAGTTTAAGGCCAATTTCCTGCATGTGAATCCTTTACAAGCTTACCACCATATTCGTAATATAACTGTTAAGCAAAATGGTTAAGCTTGGTCAGTCAGAAAAGCAGCTTGGTACACCGCAAAAGAACAAGGTGCTAAGCATATAGCATTGATTATCCTTAAGCCCCTTATTGACGTTATTACAATATAATAATCATAACTGATTGGATCAACAATTAAGACGTTATCAATGACATATTCGTATTAGAATAGTTGTTGTTCGTCATCAACTATATCAGAATGTCTTTCGATCTGCTATTAGTAACTGAACTCTCTTGGCAGAATTCACAAATCCTTGAATACCTTTCTAGTCCAGGAGCGAAATGGTCTAAGTATGAACCCAAATGAATAAGATTAGTGTATGCAAATTCTGGGACCCACACAGTATCATTAGCTCCAGCTGAATAAATTTACTTACCTGTAGATAAAAAGTTACTGCAAGATAGGACTGTCAACGAGCCACATGTTTGATTAGAAGAGCCGATATGAAGTATTAAATGTTTTGTGCCTTCTGCCAAGTTATTCGTGCACAAATGCCATATCGCAAGACAATTTGATATAGGTGATGAAACCAATATGTGAACAGCAGCCGTAGAAAACCAATATGTTAATGATAACGGCTTAAATTTTATTTCACAAAGTTGAGATTATCTTGTAATAACGTCCCCCTTTATAGACCTCAAAAATGGATATGAAGACGATCTTAATGTAACTTTAAATGAAGGTATAAAGAAAGGGTATAAAACATGGAGGTGGCTTTTTAGTCTGTTTACATGCTTTGGATGTTTTTTTTTTCACGAGCATCTTTGGTACCCTAAGAGAAAACGGAACTAATTCATGAGTTAAACTAATTCATTTAGATATCACATTCGCATACAACAGCGCATTTAAATGATGGGCAAGTTGATGGGCACTAGCGATAGGGCAGGCATTCCTGAGCTGGTGAAGCTATTTGTAATATGCATCTGCACCGTTAGAAAAAACCTTAAAATAAGAACATTTCAAGGATATCACACGACTTCATTGTAGTTGTATTATACATTGAATTAGAAAAATAATAATCAGGGATGAGAGCGATCTCTAAGTAATGCGGTGATAGAAAAATAATTTTGTGGATGGACGGGGATATTCGATTTTTAATTAGTGGTTTAGGTTTCAACAGGCTAAAGAGTTGTGTTCTTATGGACATATTATATAAACAAAGTGTGCAGTGTTTTCACACTCCAGGCTATAAAAATACACTTAATTAGCGTTCGTACTGCTCACAAAAGCTTGCATCCAAAGTTGTGTAGGATTCAATAGGTTCCTGTCTATCAATAATAATATTTTCCCGATTATATCCTGTAAAACTTGCTATGAAACCTATTATATTCTAACCTCCGAAACAGCCTTACTTTGTGACTGAGAGTGCTGATATAATCAATAAACAAATAAAGAATCGATTTAAAGTTCTTTTGAGATCTTCTATTAGACGGTTAGGTGGAAAATATTTATGGTCGCTACTAACTTAGTAGCATTGATCATCACAAAGCAACCAACCTGTAGGCTAATCAAATAATCTTTTCATATAAACAAACTGTATGCTTGGTTATCAGCTATGTGCCACACATTACATAGAGCAGAAAAAGTCATTCATTTCAGAAGTCTCGATGAAAATTCTCCATATTCAAGTTCTTGAATGAAAAAGTAATCTGATATCACGGTATCATTGTCTTGATAAGAATATCGTATCACACTTCGTATTTTTGACATCCTTACTCCTCTAATGCTATATACTCATATTCTTGCTGTGTCCATTCTTTCTTACTCGGAAGATTTTATCAGGTCAACATTCGCGTCTCGCCTGTCGATATCAGTTTCTCAAACAACATTTGGATAGCTATTGATTTTGTGAAAGTTACGCCACTACGATTGGGAAGTAGTGAGATACACAAACCTTTTGATATAAGCTGTTTAGTCATTCTGGATATCCTCAATAATTACACTCAACTACCAATACTAAATATTCTACTCCTTTGCATACAATATATAAGTGTAACAAAAGTTGACCAAGCACATCTGTTATTACTTTACTACATCAGCCATTATACTTTAAAGTAGTGCAAATCCTAAATGCAGCTGAAGAAATTTCTGAACTGTCCAAAGTTTTCCACCCCAGGAAGTTTCGACTTAAGTAATTTCTAGGCACGATTAGATACATTATTTCAGAAAATGATATAGAACTTTGGGGTATCCTGACGCTAAGACAATACAAGTGAAAATGCAGAATGGCGAAAACGTATAAGCATGAACCCAATCGAATGAAGTTAATGTATATGAATCCAAGGCCAAACAGGTACTATCAGCTCCAGCCGGATAAACTTACTTACCTGTAGATAAAAAGTGACTGCAAGATAGGATTGTGAACGAGCCACATGTTAATATAAAAGAGCCGATATGAAGTATTCAATGTTGTCGCGGCTTCAATGGTGAATTAAATTCGATCGTTCAGATATTAACTTAAAGATATTTTATTTGTCTTTCGGCACTTTCCATGTCTAAAAGTATTTTATATCCATAAAATATAAGATGAAAATAGTGCTTGAAATAATTTATATGAGTACTTGACGCAGATTTCACTTCCCATTTTTAGTCCACACCATTGCGTGTAGAAGGACTTTTCGATCTACGTGTGGGTTTTAAATCAAGTCAACAGAGACTCGGCAATATTCACTACAGTCGAATTGATATTCTTGCTAATTGAGATATTATCAAACTAGGAAGGTGGCATCATCTCAACGTGCCGCTCAGATGATATACCGTACATATATTCAACTTAACCCTCTAAGAAAAGATCTCAAAAGAACTTAAATCGATTCTTTATTTGTCTCATCGATCCTCATCACGGGTCTTAGGCCCAAAGTAAGACTGTTTCGGAGATTAGAATATATTGGGTTTCATAGAAGGTATCACAGAACCAAATCGGGAAAATTAATTAATGATAGACTGGAACCTAGTGAATCTTACACAACTCTGTATGTAAACTCTAGTGACCTGCAAAGACGTTAACTAAATGCATATTTGATAGCTTTGAGAATTGACACATATGAGACTTTTTATAACTAACATTTCCGTAAGAACACAACTCTTTGGATTAAACAGTTCCTATCATCCTAACGATGAAGAAAAAGGTGAGACCGTTATAAGTGCTAATTTGATTTCTTCAGCAGGAAGCACTGTGAAATAGTATTATAGTTGCATATAAACGAGAAGTATAGCTACTGCTTGAATATCATTGATAAATTAATACTTAAGTTTTTTTTTATTTGGTATCACAATTTTTTCAACCCCAAGGGCCCACATCAAACAAACAGCAGTACGTTCTCAAAACTATACGTCTGTGATACTATCGTTTTATTATAGGGAGAAGTAAATCCACGGTTTTTTAAGTGGTACGACTCAGTAAGACAATGAAAAAGACGATATCTAGGAATCTCAAAATTAAGAAATGACCTTTACCGTACCGGTAAACTTTGGCTGGAGTATATAGAGAAGGTCAGAATCCTATTGCTATTCATTCAAAGGGACTAGATCGAACAGGGAATTAGAAACATCATTAGTAGGCAATTAAATATTGCTTCTGTTTTCTCACGCAGCTGGTCATCTCATCTATGCAAAATTTGAACGTCACTATACTCAGCAGATGGAAGTCTTGGAGGCAACTACGGTACCAGTGGATTACAAGATATTAACAACTCATGTAACTTTCACAATTCGCAAAAAAGAGGCCTTCTGGAGCGAAGTTTTAAGTGATACGACTTTGAAGCGTGCTTCCCCAGATGATTGACTCCAAGGATTCTGCCACCTGCAAGGCCACTTAAAATTTAGTAACTACCGTTTAGTTTTAGACTCTCCTGCATACAATCAAAGATTAACAATCTTAATAAAGAACGATGTTTGGATATTCCGTACATGCGTTCACTGCATATAAATTTTTATCCTAGACTTGGTCGTAAGATTAAAAGCTGTACTACAGGTCGAACTCGGTTGGTTTCAACTTACTGCCCTAGGTTTTATACGACATAAGGATCATCAATCCTCAACAATTTGTTCTTTAGCGATTGTGCCAAGCTGCTTTGCAAACAGAAGCCCACAAAGCTTACCAACTTTTCATATCAGTTATTTTACACTTATAGTCGTAAGCTTGTAAAGGATTCACATGCATTTTATTGGCCTCAAACTCTAGTAGTGTATCCTTAGGTAATAAGATATTTTATTTGCTTGTAAAACCATGCCAGCTTCTCTTAACCTTTGAGACAAGTCCTGCCGGTGAATTACTAAAGATTCGCGATACAAAAAAGTTATACAGGCCTGGTAGAACAGGTACGAACACTTAAATCAAGAATATTATCAATTGACAGACTTTTTTTTTGTATATAAAAAATTTCAATGAGTCTTTATCAAGATGCTATATTGATAACGCTATGTATCTCTCACACTAACCTTTAGGCTCAAAAAACCTTAAAATCTCACTGACTCACGCGGTTCATCTTGTACTACAGACTTCCATAATAGTACACTCTAAACAAGCTTATTGGAGGATTTGAATTTCTGAATCGTCTCAACGTTTTCTAACCGGTGAGTAATTTTCTGGTAAGCTTCCACTCAGTAGCGGGCTAGTGCACCAACTGCATTTGCTTTACGACATCTTTCATTTCTGACACGGAATCATCAACAAGAAGAATTTCTGTAATCTTATTTATTAAACTAAACACTACCTCATCTCGCTAACGTGTATAGAGCTTGAGTGTCCTGTCGACCGACTCAAGGGTATCTTCCCAAGAGCAGAGAGCTACTCCACAAAGTGTACCCGATTAATCGTCAGCAGTTAAGGCTTGGGAAATGTACTCATCTCCAACATTCAAAAGCCTGACATTCGGCCTGGTATGTTTGCGAGCATATCCATGGCCTTTGACAAAAGCCATCCTAGATCACCAAGTAAATTCCTTTAGTAAAAAAAAAGCTCCAAGTCGTGTGTAGAATTCTGCATAGGTGTTCGCTTCAGAAAGCGGAATATCATGGCAAACTGCCTAGAGTACATTCGCAGCACAGTCCACCTAAGAGGCGTTAACACTGGCAAGAAGAAAGTCGAAAAACATTGATATCTATACTTCAGACTGTTTTCAGAGAAAATTATATTAGCAAGTGCATACTTCACGAAACATTTAGACAACATATTACTAAGAGATTTCGAGATACGTGTTGCTCTTTTAATAAAGCGAATGCAACCAGATAGCATGCACTAGAAACAACATAGTAATATTTGATGTGAAGCGTAGTGAGATTAGGATTTTTCTATTGCAACTCACACGCTGTAATACACTAAATTCTGTCAAAACATTACTTACACATGGCAAAAGATTTAAGATTATCTACAAAGCTGCCGGCTTTGGCTTTCCGCAGAATTAAAGTTATTACTAATTGTAAATATCAGGATGCATTTAGATAAAAAAAAAATAAAAGCAATAGATATCGAGATCCGCCATAATAATTGCATTAGTACGAGTGCAATCAGTTTGCTTGCAGTACAATCGACGAGATCGGGTGGATAGAAATGGGAAAACTATAGTAGCTAATATATTCGTTAGCATTTGCAAGTTCGAAATATTCGAGTGACGTGCGAAATCCAGTGACGAGCTAAACAAGAAGTCATTAGCTGAGATAAAGGAATATTACGGTGAGTTCGTAAGTTATTGCTTTCGTAAAATTAGTGAAGAGAAAGCGCGTTAAAATGATGGACAAGTTGATGTGTCACTTGCGATAGGGCAGGCATCACTGAGCTTCTGAAGCTTTTTGTAATGTGCATCTGTAGTCAGAAATCAACTTATATGAGAACATTAGCTCGGATGTCTCTTGACTTTATTGTAATAGTATTCTTCGTTGTCTCAAAGGAGTTATTAATCAGGGTTGAAAGCGATCTGTGAGTGATGTGGTGATTAAAAAAATAATTTTGAAAATGGAAGATGTTCGATTTTTAATTAGTGGATTAGGGTGCAAATGGCGTGCCAATAATTGGAGGGGTTTCTTTCGAGGTGTCTGCTAAGGCTAAATGGTTTAGAAGTTCCATCGTAATTTCTGAGAAATTTAGAAGTCAGCAGCGTACCTCGGCATGCATTCCTTAACTCCTGTTGGCTTACAGCTAGTAAAAAAATTCAACACCAAACCGGAGGCCGCAGGATCTTGTGTTGCGTACGTAGGACTTAAAAACGAATCAAAAGTGCTTTTAGAGCTACCTAACTCACATTATAAATTGGCGTAGAAATTTAAAAACCTTGGATTTACTTCACCCTTTAATAAGAAGAGGGTATCGCAAACGTATAGCTTTGGGTCCGCACCGCAATTTGTTTTAGGTTTGCAGCCCCCCCCCAACATTGTTTCTGAAAGAAACACTGCTTATGAAGGACTTCTTTTTCTCCGAAATGTTATCTCAATTAGTTCCAAAGCGGCTGACTAACATATCGAGACCTTGTAAGAAGAAATGAATATGAAAGTACACTCGCATAGGTTAATTTTTGAGCCATTTTTCCTGGCAATTAAAACGCAACTCTTGTAGCTTTCTTAACTAATACGTACTCACTTAACGGCAAATATTTTATGGCACCATTTTCATTCTATGAATTTTAATACATACAAAAACTTTATATTTCCATATGAAATTATATAGGGACATTAATGGGTCATTTCAAAAGAGTGGGTGAAATGTCCCCATTTGCCCCTCTAATCGCCGCCCATGCTATGATGTGTGGCACATTTGTGCGAAATTAATAATAATATGATTAAACTGTTTAACCACAACAAAATCCTTCTCGTTTTGCTGAAGTGGCTTTTCCTAAGTTTTATTTGTTTCATATATCCTACAGTTTTTTTTCAGGCCTTTTTTTTAATTTGTCCAAATTTATATTCCTCCTTTTACCACACAATCGTCCAATACCTGCACTATAATATTTACAATCAGTATATCATCCTGTAACGTATTTTATTCCTAACACAACATACAAACCCTATCTCACTGGCTTGCACGCGAACCTTTGGGGCATGGGGTCCTGGGGACAATTCCGAGTGGGAGAACATTGAACGACAGTGGGTCGAATTCCGCGTTAAACCTATAGGTCCAATTCTCATAGCCTCGCCGACGAAAGAGGACGCTAAACGGCAATGTCAACAGTTGCAAATTTCGGCTGCATAAACAACTTATGTCTTGTGGAACTTATTAAATTTATTTTGTTAAAGCAGCTCTTTTAACAAAATTTCAGTATTAACGTGTCAGATATTTCTATTTAAGGACAAGAAAAAACATATTACTTATTTTGTAACTAAACGATAACTCTACCCACGTAGATTATAAAAGCAGAAATAATGAAAATCGATACAATAGTGACTAACTTTATTTTAACAAATATCGACTCAGATAATAGTTTGGGCTGTATGAAAAGTTAAAAATTCCGATTAATTGTAACTTTATTAGTGGTGGACATTGGAGGAGGATGTATGCTATTAATCAGCCCATTTCATGGGCATCCACACTCACGAGCTCAACGCTCGCTAGCTCGGCATTCGCGCTCGACCGTTCTCGGATTCAATAATTAAGCGCTACCCCGAGCGCCAATGAAATAAGTCAGCGCGAGTCCAACTGAGGGAAGTGAGCCCGAACACGATTCCCAAAGGAATAAATGAGCGAGAGCCCAGTTGAAAAAGATGAGCCCGAGTCTGAGAGAGTCCAGAGCAAAATGGCCATCTATGAACCAAAGTCATCCCATCAAGTCTTTTTCTATCTGCTCTATTGTATTCTGATGGTTCTCTCATTGATTGTGTTTGTTCAGATATCAGCGCTCGTGTCATTTACAGCTGAATGACGTGAGTGACTGTCTGTCTGCTACCCACACTTTAAACATGACAGTGTAGTAGACACTTCTTATCTAATATGTCTCCAGCACAGGTAGGGCAACAATGTGGCACACTTACTTCTTGATGTAGCGCTATTTCTACCCGGAAACTTTCATGGGAAAAATAAAATATTATTCTTATTTGCATTATTATTTTTAATAATTATATACGTACACACGAAAAATTGTCTACTGCAATTAATTGAAAGGAAACATACGATCAATGTATAACCTTGCTATGACACTAACTTTTCATCTAGGGGACATGGCAGATGATATTTTAAATTTTGCCTCTTCAAAAGAGGTCAAACAGCAAACTCCGAAGCAGTTGCTTTTAAGGAATCTTCTCCTCCTCCCTCGATTGCCCTCGTTCTCCTAAAGGAAGTTGTCTTTAGCCATCGTGCACCCTCGATCCCGCAGTAACACTTTCCCCTCACGCTCGTTCTCTTCGTCGAAGCTTTTACTCGCCCTCGCGCACCCTCACCCTCGGCATCGAAGCTTGTCCTCGCCCTCGCGCACCATCGCCCTCGCTGCCGAAACTTGTGAACGCCCTCGCGCACCCTCGCCCCTTCGTCGAAGCTTTTCCTCGCCCTCGCGCACCCTCAACCTCGTCATCGAAGCTTGTCCTCGCCCTCGCGTACCCTCAGCCTCGCCATCGAAGCTTGTCCTCGCCCTCGCGCACCCTCGCATTCGCGGCCAAAACTTGTCCACTCCCTCGCGTCACTGTGGGCGAGGGATCTTGAAGGTGAGGATGCCCTCGAGAGGGCCACCCTCGCGTGGGTGAAGATCTCTGCATATTAGACCCTTTTTGTTCTGCTGAATATAGGGATTCAATTACCGTATATCACCGCTATAATTGATTCTGGAAGCAATATTAACGAGTCCACTATTTTCTTCAAACGGATTCCACAAATTCGACGAAGACTTCTTTCATCTTTCCAACAGCCGATTTAAATTTTTCTTGCTTCGACGAGTAATTTTCATGGTGCTTATTATCAAAATCATTATCATTATATGACATTTTGAATTCGTTAATTAGCCTACTAATTTCTGGTCCCGCTGTCATCCATTTGACAAGAGCATTGAAGCCGTTTAAGAGATAAATCGCTCCGCCATCCCCTTTTATAATTTTGTTATTCTGCTAGTGAGCAGAACTATAGCTATTGCAGAGAAAGGTTTTGATGTCTTTCTAATCACCAAATAACCCATTTCGAAAGCATTCAAAATCTCAGGGTGTGTTTCTTCCATATTCTTGAAATAAAAAATGCCACCGGGAATCCAACGATCATAGTTCAGGAGGTTCGTTACGAAAAACCATTCTGCAATTGGTTTTAGTGATTCAACGTACTAGGAGATACTAGAGCATATTTATCGGGGAGAACAGGAGCAGTTCTCTGTTTTTTATTGACATTATCCAGTGAGACATGGTCACCTTGAATGCAAGAGTTATCCTTATACAGAAGCTGGAAAATAGATATGTTCGTAGGATGAAAAAAATCCTTTGATGTGCTAGAACGATTGTAGTCAATATATCTAATGTTGCAATGGTTAAAACACCTCGACGAAGAGTGGAAGAACATATATTTCGTCACTTTGTTTTATCAAGCACTGAGAAAGACTTGAAGGTATATCCTCTACACATGTAGACTATATACAATACCCTAGTGAATGCAATTCTTTTATGATATATTTTTTACGAGTTTTAGCCGATAAGCTCAGTCTAACATTGAGAAGAAGGGGATGTACGCGATTGCGTTTGTGCCTTGCTGTTTTTGTTTAAATATCTCCTTTTTTCTGATGGAAGTTTTAAAATATAAGTAAGCTAGTAGTTGAAGTTGGTTGACTTACGCTGCTATTATGGGTAGCAGATGAACCATGAAGTAACATATTAGCAGCAGCAGCTATTAGTGAAGGAGGAACTGGCAGTAATTCTCAAATTTTCCTGCAAAATGACTCTTGTGGTTTTCCATATCCTTTTGAAGCAACATAACAACACGAGTTAGTGCCATAGCATCTTCATCAATGTCTTCCTCCAACCCCCTTATTATGTCAGATCCTTCTGAAAGTAAACCATATTCTCTGCCAGACAGAGGAGCTATTACTTCTGGCCTGTGACGAAGAATCCTTACACAAAATCTTGTACTATGAACTTCTATATATTCTGATTTAGGCTTCTAAAATTATCGAAATTAACCGTGTTTTGTACAGTATAAAAACATCGCTCATTTTGAATCGGCGGCTTCTTGGTAACACAAGAATTGCGCAGGTGCCTCAAACTTCGTCCTTTTGTGTGATTCCAAACTATTCCCGCTGAAACATTACAAATACTTCGAGAATAGTGCAGTTGTAATTATACCAAGTTTTTCAACACAGTTTGTTTTAGGCGGTCCCTTGGTGTTGAAAAAGGTTGTTATACCAAATGTAAAAAACATAAGAATTAATTTATCATGATAATCAAGCAATTGGTATACTTCCCGTTCATATGCAACTACAATACTATTCGAGAGTGCTTCCTGCTGAAAAATCTACTTAGCACTCACAACACACTCACGTTTTTCTTGATCGTTACCTGATAGATACTGTTTAATCTAAAGAGTTGTGTAGTTACGGATAAATTACTTAAGCAAAGAGACTTGTTAACACTCGAAGCTATTAAATATGCATTTAGTTAGCGTCCTTGCTGCTCACTAGGGCTTACATACTGATTTGTGTAAGATTCAATATATTCAAGACTATCATTAGTAATATTTTTCCGAATGTATCTTATAAAACGTGCTGTTCAACCCATTATATTCTAACCTCCGAAACAGCTTTACGTTGGTCCTGACTTTCTTTATGTGATCGAAGAGACAAATAAAGAAGAACAAAACTGTGGTCTATTCCAATAATCATTTCATACAAACTCACTCTAGGCCTTGATTATAAATGCCACAAATTTTATACAGCAGGAAACGTCATTCATTCAGAAATATCTTGATGAAAATTTTTATATCCAAGTGATTGAAAGAAAAACTAATCTGATATCATTGTAGCATTGTTTCGATAAGAATATCGTATGACATTTCGTAATTCTGACTTCCCCTTCCCCTCTAGTCTCTATGCTAATATTCTTGGTTTCAGTGCTGTATTACTCGGAAGATTAAATCAAATCTTCATTCGCGTATCGCGTTTCGATTTCTTCTTCTCAAACATCCTTTGGATATCTATTCATCTTGTAAAAACTTTGTCACAAAGATTAAGGAATTGTTAAATACATGCCTTTGCTTTTGTTATAAGCAGTGTAGTTCCTCTGTATTTCTTTAATAACTCAACATCAAATGCTAATACTATATTTTATAGTCCATTGCATACATAAATAACTGCAAGCAAAGTGGACAAAACACATGTGTTATGACATTCATTCAGCTATGTATACGTAAAAAGTGTTCAAATCGTTCCTGCAGCTGAGGAAAATTCTGAAATTTCGAAAATTGTACCGCCCTTAGGAGGTCTTCACTTAGGTAATTTATAGGCACAATTGGATACTTTAAGTCAGGAAATTATATAAAAGAACTATGGGGTATCCTGTACGCGTTGAAAACGTAAGTGAATATGCTGAATTGCCATGAATACTCAAGATAATTGTGAACTCACTTCTAGATTTTGCTCGGATATCTTTACGTGTAGTTATGAATAGACACCTACCAACCTCCACCTTCCTCAACCAGCTACAGCTTAGTTTTCATTAGCTTGTTAAGAATGCAGTTTATCGACCCCAATGGTTAGGAAGCATGGAAAGAGATTTATTTATCTTCGTCTTTTTCACACCCGTAAACAGTGTTCATTTTAAGATTTCTTTATGTAGAAGAAAAAGAATAAAAAGACTCTAAGTGACCTAAAAGTTACCTTAAAATATTAAAAAATGACCTGAAACTTCAAAACGGCAAAAAGTGACCAAAAGTTGGCCCTAAAAATATATATTTTTAGAACTTAGAGCTGATGGATAACGGTTTTATTAGAATTTGCCCTGTCTTATGCGTAACAGAAAAAAGTTGACTTGTCAACAAAATCCGGGCCCTGCTTATCAATATAGCTTCTTGATAAAATGAGTTAAGACGGCAAAAATTTTTTACAGACGCAAGTTTAACTTTCAGGCTAAGACCGAACACCTCGAAAGAAAACCCTCGAATTATTGGCACGCTTGTTGCTCCCTAGACCACTAATTAAAAATCGTATATCCCCGTCCATCCTCAAAATTATTTCTTTAATAAACGCATCGCTTTCGTCCCTGATTAATATCTCTTTTGAGAGCATGTAGATACTATTACAATGAAGTCAAGTGACATCCCTGTTAACGTTCTCATTTGAAGGTGATTTCTAACGTCGCAGATGCATATTACAAAAAGCTTCACCATCTCAGGGTTGTCTGCCGTATCTCAGGAGTCCCATCAGCTTGTTAACGCGCTTTCTCTTTACTAGTTTTACCTTATAAGCCTACTGTGATAATTTTCTTTTCTCAGCTAAAGACTTCTTGTTCATCACGTCACTGGGTGTAAACTCGAATGCCAAGAACAAAAGATCCTGCGGCCTCCGATTCGGTGTTGAATTCCTTTACTAGCTGTAAGCCAATGTGAATTAAGTAATAAATACCGATGTCCACTGCTGACTTCTAAATTTCACAGCATTTTAAGAAGGAAGTTATAAGCTGTTTAGCCTTACCGCATATCTCAAAAGGATATCTCGGAAAACCCTCTCATTATTGGCCCTCCTAGATCTAAGCAAATGTCTGTGTTTCGACTTTCTACTTGCCAAAGTTAACAGCTCTTAGGTGGAGTGTGAAGGCAATGTACTCTAGACAGTTTGCCATAATTAAAAATCGAACCAATAATTAAAAATCGAACATCCCCATCCAACTTCAAAATTATTTCTCTAATCACTGCATCACTTTATCCATTGATCCACCACATCCCTTTTGAGATAATGAAAAAACTATTACATTAAAGTCAAGTGAACTTACTCCTAATGTTCTCATTTTAAGGTTATTTCTGACATTGCAGATGCATATTACAAAAAGCTTCTCCAGCTCAGAGATGCCTGGCCTATCGTTAGTAACGAATCAACTTGTTCATCATTTGAACGCGCTTTCTCTTTACTAGTTTTACGAAAACAATACCTTAATAGCTGAACCTGACATACATTCTTTCTCAGCTAAAGACTTCTTGTTCCACACGTCACTTTGTTTAAACTACAATACTTTCAATTTGATAGTCCTAAGTATAATATGGGCTTCCCTAGCTTACCCATTTCAATCCAACCGATCTCGTCGGTTCTACTGCTTGCAAAGTGATTCCATCTTTCTAATGCAAGTATCATGGCGGATCTCGACATTTACTATTATTATCTTTTTATCAAAATGCATTATAATATCTAAAATTAGTAATACCATTATTTCTGCAGAAAACCAGAGCCGACAGCCTTGTTGATAAATCTTAAATCTTTTGCCATATACAAGTAATGTTTCAACAGATTTTCGTATAATACAGCGTGTGAGTTGCGATTGAAAAGTCCTAAACTCACTACGCTTCTTATCAAAGTTTACTATGTCTGGTTTCATGCTAACTGCTTGCATTTGTTTTCATAAAATAACAACAAGTATCACGACATCTCCTCTTAGTAAAATGTTATTTCAATGTTTCTTGATATCTGCACTTGGTAATATAATTTTCTCTGATAACAGTCAGAAGTATAGATCTAAGCAAATGTCTGTGTTTCGACTTTCTACTTGCCAAAGTTAACAGCTCTTAGGTGGAGTGTGAAGGCAATGTACTCTAGACAGTTTGCCATAATATTCCGCTATATGCAGCGAAGACGTATGCAGAATGTTAGAGACGACTTATTGCTTCATTTTTGTAACGGAATTTACTAATTAAAAATCGAACATTCCTAAACAACGGAAAATTTTCATCACTGGTGATACCCTCCTCTTAATAAAGGGAGAAGTTAATCCACGATTTTTTAAATGCTACGCAATTACGCCATTGTAAATGTGTCCTGCTATGGTTTCGTTTTCTCTTCCGGTACCAAAGCCGCTCATTTATACTATTTAATAAAATATTTAAACATAAAAACACACCACTTTCATATTTTAAACCTTGTCTTTATACCTCCGTTTAAATTTACTTGAATATCATCATGTCATTTTTTTTTTTCTAAAAAGCGTGGACGTTATTACAAAATAATAATCATAACTGATTGGACTGTTGTAACGAATAGTGATTCCATTGATTGTGTGCAAACAGTAACATGAAATAACAGAGGGCGTAAAGAAAACATCAAAGTGCTTTCATGTATTGCTTCATATAACAAATTCAAGACTGGCGTAGATTTATTTACAAATTGATGAGCTTATACCCAATCAAGATCAAGGGCAATAAGTGGCATTGGAACTTAATTACGAATGTTGTGGAAACTGCTTCAGTTGCTAGATGGAAACTTTATCGGATCTTTCACTTACATAATTTGGATTTTCTAGAATTTCACAGAAGTGTTACAATGGCAGTGCTCTCACAGTCTGCATCGACAAGACTTCGTCCGCGGCTTCAGGGATTGTACAAAAAGTGTTCTGAAGCACGGAAACATAGCAAACATACCCCAATACGAAATGAGAAAGGAAAGCAAATATGTCAAGGATGTCAAAAAAAGCCGATAACATAATGTCAGGAATGCCAGGTTAGCTTGAGTGCTGTTCCGTGCTTGATAATTACCATCGTTAGTGTAAAAGTGCGATGTAAATTTGCTAAGACACATTGTAAGGGTATGTAATCTTGCAAACGTTGTTTAATAAAGCTTGGTAAAAAATAAATAAAATTGTGTTTAGTTTGTATTATTTTCAACCCAAAAGGACAATATCCTATATGTAGGATAGGCTGTACAATTCGTACCCCGGTACATACAATCAAAACCTATTTTTCTTTTGTATATGTGTCCTATGTATGTGAAAATATGTAGCACTCATCAGAAATAGCACAACAAAAAGTATGGCACCAAATGGGTTAAGTACACCTAAAAGATCTGATACTTATTAGGCTCACTTCCCACATCTTGGACCAGAACCCCTGAATTTCCTCCCTTGTGTATAGTGTCTGAGAATCTGCTCGTCTTGCTGCCCAAATAAAGTAAAAGAGACTGCGATAAACTTTCGATTAGCCTGAAAGTTAAACTTGCGTCTATAAAATATTTCGAGGTGTCTTTTGCAACCTTGCCTCACTTTTTGAAGACGCTATATTGATAACGCTGCGTATCTCTCACACTAATCTTTAATCTTATGGAACCTTTAAATTTCTCTAGATCGCATGGTTCATCTTGCACTACAGACAGCCATAATCACACACTCTTATTAAGCTTATTGGAGGATTTGAATTTCTTAATCTTCCCAACGTTTTCTCTCCGGTGAGTGTATTTCTGTTAGGCTTCCGCTCAGGAGCAGACTAGTCCACTAACCGTATTAGCTTTTCAACACCTTTCATATCTGAGACGAACAGATCAACAACAACAAAAAAAAAATGTCTGTAATCATATTTTTATAAACTGAATACTACCTCATCTCGCTTGCGTGAATAGAGTTTGCGTGTCCTGTCCACTGAGTAAAAAATATCTTCTCAAGAGCAAAAAGCTTCCCCAAAAAATGTTCCCGATTAATCGCCAGCAGTTGAGGCTTACTAAAATCTAATACTGAAAAAGACTGTTATTTGGCCTGGTATATTTCCGAGCATATAAATGGCCGTAGACCAGAGCCATCGTAAATTTCAAATTAAATTCCTTTAAAAAAATTGAAGCACAAAGTCATGGGTAGAATTTTGCATAGGTGTTCGCTGCATATAGCGGCATATCATGGGAAACTGCCTAAAGTACATTCCCTGCAGAGTCCAGCTAAGAGCTGTTAACACTGGCAAGATGAAAGACGAAACACACAGTCGTCTATGATTCAGACTGTTTTCAGAGAATATTGTGTTACCAAGTGCGGACATCACGAAACTTTAGACAACATTTTACTAAGAGGAGATGTCGAGATACGAGCTTTTCTCTTATCAAAACGAATGCAAGTAGTTAGCATGCACTACAACCAAACAGATAGTAATATTTGATAAGAAGCGTAGTGAGATTAGGATTTTACATTGGCAACTCACTCGCTGTAATTGGCTATAATCTTTTGAATCTTTACATTGATATGGCAAAAGATTTAAAATTATCTACTAGGCTGCTAGGTGTGCCTTTCTGAAGAATTAATGGTATTACTAATTGTAGATATCAGGATGCATTTAAATAAAAAGATAAGAACAGTAGATGTCGTGATCCGCCTTGATACTTGCATTAGAACGAGTGGGATCAGTTTGCATGCAGTAGAACATACGAGATCAGGTGGATTGAAATAGGAAAACTACGGTAGTACATATTGTCCTTGGGACATCCAACTTCGAATTATTCAAGTTTAAACCCAGTGACATGTGGAACAAGAAGTCAAACTGAGAAAGAATGTATATCAGGTTGAGCTAAAATGGTATTGTTTTCATAAAACTAGTAATGAGAATGCGCGTTAAAATGATTGACAAGAAGATGGGTCACTAGCGATAGGCCAGGCCTTCATAGCTGGTTAAGCTTTTTGTAATGTGTTTCTGCAACTTCAGAAATCACCTTCAAATCAGAACATTAGCAGTAATGTCATTTGATTTCATTGTAATATTTTTCTACATTGTGTCAAAAGAGATATTAATCAGGAATGAAATCGATTAAGTGATGCGGTCATTAAAGAAATAATTTTTAAAATGGACGGAGAATGTTCGATTTATTACCATAGTTTAGGGTGCGGCAGGCGTGCCAATAATTCGAGGCTTAAACCAAGTAAAGGAATTCAACACCGAATCGGAGGACGCATGATCTTGTGTAGTTCACCTAGGTCTTAAAAACGAAGCAGTAGTCCTTTTAGTGCTAGTTAACCCTCCTTATAGAGTGACGTACCAATTAAAAAACCGTGAATTTACTTCACGCTTTAATAACACGAGGGTACAACAGACGCATAGCTTAGAGAACGTACAGCTGTTTGTTTTAGGTGGACCCTTGGGGTTAAAAAGCGTTCTGATACCAAATTTAAAAAGCATACGTCTTAATTTATCAATGATAAACAAGCAATAACTATACTTCCTGTTTATATGCAACTATAATACTATTTGAAAGTACTTCCTGCTGAAAAAATATACTTAGGACTTATAAGGCTTTCACCTTTTTCTTCATCGTTAGCCTGATAAATACTGCTTTATACAAACAGTTGTGTTCTGACGGATATATTATTTATACAAAGTCTCATGTGTGTTAACAATCAATAAGAAACATTCAAATCAAAAATAAATTTTAACGGCTTTTCATAGACCGAGTAACTCTGTGATTAAGGTTTAATGACTCATCATCTTGTGATACCTCATTAAATGTTATTTCACTAGAAGCAGCTCGATAAGTAGAACTAAAAGATGGACTATTTGATTGTACACCGGCAATCATTGTTGGTTTAAAATATATTGTTCTAATGCAATCAGAATTACAGCACTTGTCCCTATGTCTACAACAATTAAATTTAAAACTACAATATACTCCAAGGAAAATAAAAATGCTAAACTTGATTATATAAGTAAAAATAGAATACTAAAATACATCATTACTCTGTTTCATTTTCCATTCTTGTTCATTGATTAACCTTTCAACGTCTTAACACGATGGCTGGCATATTGCAAATCTATAACTTCGTGTATAATATGACTTAAAGACAAGTTAATAGCATATCCTTAATATTAATCTTTGAGTTTGAAAATTTGTAACAATCAATGCTATCATTAAATAGTGGAAACAGATCTTTTCTTGTATTGTTAGTAACATAAATCTCTTAAGTAATCAAAGAATTTGGACCATAAACTTTACAGTTTTTGTCTAATATCAATTTACCAGTCTTATGAATGAAAACAGTTATTGACACATCATTACCAGATACTATTGTTAATTTTTCAGGGAATGGAGAAGCATATAACCATTCATTATTATCTGAAGAAATCCACAAAGGGAATCTATCCAAAGGGACTACATCGAACAGTAGACTCAAAACATCTTTTGTACGCTATGAAATTAATGTTTCCGTTTTGGCACGCAGCTTGTCATCTTTTCTAAACAAAATTTGCACATCACTATACTCAGCAGATGGAATCCTTGGAGGCAAATACGGTATCAGATGATTTCAAAGAAATTAACAACTCAATGATCTTTCACAATTCGCAGGAAAAGTGTTTAATGAGGCCACGAATATATATCTTCTCAACGTTTTCTCACCGATGAGTAAATTTCTGGTAAGCTTACGCTGAAGAGCAGACTAGTGCACCAACTGTATTTGCTATCGACCCCTTTCATATCAGACGGAATGAACAACAAGAAGTATTTATGTAATCTTGTTTATTAAATTCAACACTACCTCATCTCGCTGACGTAAATAGAGCTTGCGTGTCCTGTGCACCGACTCAAAGGTATCTTCTCAAGAGCGGAATGCTACTTCACAAAATGTAACCGTTTAATCGCCAGCAGCTGAAACTTACGAAGTGTACTCACCAAACACTGAAGTACTCTGTCGTTTGGCTTGGTATGATTGCGAGCATATCCATTACAAATTAGAAGCACTAAATCATCTGTAGAATTCGCCATAGTTTTTTGCTGCATATAAAGGATTATCACAGCAACTGCCTAAAGTTTTTTTCTTGTACAGTCCAGCTGAGAGCCATTAACGCTAGCAAGAAGAAAGTTGAAAAGCATATTTATGTGCTCAGAAGTATACTTTAGAATGTTTTCAGAGAACATCGCGAAACAATCAGATAATATTTTACTAAGAGGAGATGTTGATGTACGTGTTAAAACCAATGCAAGCAGATAGCATTCACTAAAACAAAGCAGACATAGTGATATTTGATAAGAATGGTAGTGAGATTAGGATTTTTCAATTGCAACCCATAAACTGTAGTTGTAATCATACTTTGTTGTTATCATCATAAGTTGTTGATATCAGGATGCATTTAGATAAAAAGTTATTAAGAGTAGATGTCGAGAACCCCCATGCTGCTTTCATTAGAATGAGTGGAATCAGCATGCGTGCAGTACAACGGACGAGTGCGGGTGAATTGAAATGGGAAATACACGGCTGCTCATATAGTCCTTAGGACTTGCAAATTCGAAATATTCGAGTGACATGCGAAGCTTTTTGTAATATGCATCTGCAACGTCACAAATCACCTTAAAATGATAACATTAAGAACATTAACGTGGATGTCAATTGTATTCATTCTAATAGTATATTACATGGTCTTAACAGAGATATTAATCATGAAAGGGAGCGATTTCTAAGTGATGCGGTGACTAAAGAAATAATTTTCAGGATGGACGGGGAATATCGATTTTTAATTAGTGGTTTAGGGGGCCACAGGCGTGCCAATAATTCGAGGTTCTCTTTCGAGTTGTCCGGTAAGGCTAAACGGCTTCGACGTTCCTTCTTAAAATGTGAAATCTAGAAGTCAGCGGTGGACATCGGCATGTATTCCTAAATTCCTATTGGCTTGCACCTAGCAAAGGCATTCAACACCCAATCGGAGGCCGCAGGGTATTATGTTGTGTACCAACGTCTTAAAAACGAAAGAGTAGTTCTTTTAGAGCTACTTAAAACACATTATACAATGGCGTAGCATTTGAAAAACCGTGGATTTACTTCTTTTAATAAGACGAGGGTATCACCCGTGATGAAAATTTTCCGGAAAATATTCCGATTCAAAAAAACAAACTCCAGTTATTCCTACATTGTTGTATAGCCGTGTTGTGAGGTGGAAAATTATCTTCTTTACCTTTTAGGAAAATTTTCCGTTAACAAATATCAGTGATCAAGTAACAATTCCTCAGTATTTATAAAATTTATTGAAATAATGTATAGAAATGTTAAAAAGAAAGATCGTTTAATGAATCTGAAAATTTTCTTAGTCCAGACAATTTTAAGTACTATGTAGGAACATATGAAACTATTTTTCATGAATCGTAGAATTGTATGTCCTGTACAGCGATGAAAATTCTCCGAGTCATAAAAACATACTCCACATTCCTACATCGTTGTTTAGCTGTGATGTTAGGTTGAAAAATTTTCTTCTATATTTTTCGGGAAATTTTCCGCTCTTAACAAATATCAGTGATCAAGTAAGAGATCTTCAGTATTCATAAAATTGATGAAATTATGTATAAAAAAGTTAGAAAGTAAAAGATCGTTTAAAGAATCTGAATATTTTCATGGCTTACACAATTTTCAGTACTATGTAAGAACAAGTGAAACTGTTTTATAAATCGAAATATTTTGTGCCTTGTATGGAAAAATTTGAAGAAATTATTGCCTAAAACTTTTCATTACTTTGAAGGAAAAAGTAAAAGAACTTTTTATGTATCGGAAAGTTCTAATGCTCTGTAGAAACAAATGTAAGGAATTTTAATGAATCGGAAAACTTTCATCACAATGTAGAAACAAGTGGATGAAACTTTTCATAAGCCGTACAATTTTTGATTTTAGGTGGAAAATTTTAACTGTACATTCACATAAAATTGAATTTCTGTAGAGTAAAATTAATTTCACTTGTTTCTACAGAGCAACAAAAGTTTCCGATTTACTAAAAGCTGTCTTACCTTTTGCTTCAAATTTTGAAAATTTTCCGAATCATAAAAAGTTCTATTTATCCATATAAGACAGAAAGTATTTCCATACATGAGAAATTGTTTAACTTGTTCCTACATAGTACTGAAGATTGTCTGAGTCATGAAAATTTTCAGATTCTATAAACGATCTTTCATTTCACATTTCTGTACATGAATCCAACCAATTTGATGTTTGCTGAGGAATTGTTACTTGATTACTGATATTTTTAAAGAATTAAAAAAGAATTATCGGAAAAATATAGCGGAAAATTTTACACCTCACATCACTAGGTATCACAGACCTAAAGCTTTGTGAACGTATAGAAGTTTGTTTTAGGTGGGCCATTGGGATTGAAAATGGTTGTGAAACCATATGTAAAAACAAAAGTATTAATTTATCAATGATAATCAAGCAATTGATATAATTCCGATTATAAGCAAATACAATACTAATTGAGAGTGCTTCCAGGTGACGAAATCTACTTAACACTTATAATGCTCTCACATTTTTCATAATCGTTAGCCTGATCCAAACTGTTTAATCCAAAAGATTCTTACGGATAATTTACTTAAACAAAGTCACCTGTGTGTTAACACTCGAAGCTATCAAATATGCATTTATTTAGCGTCCTTGCAGTTCACTAGGGCTTACATACAGTGTTGTGTAGGATTCACTAGGTTCCGGTCTTCATTAACAATATTTTCCCGATCGTATTCTGTAAAAAATTCTATGGAACTTATTTTATTCTAACCTCTGAAACAGCCTTACTTTGGGCCTGAGACCGGTGATCAGAATCGATGAGACAAATAAAGAATCGATTTTAAGCTCTTGAGATCCTCTCAGACGGTTAGGAGGAAAATATTTACGGTATAGTCAGTCCTGTATTCGCTACTAGCTTTGTAAAACAGGTCATCACAAAGCATTCATACTGTGGGCTAAAAAATAATTTTTCATATAATCTCTCTGTGAGCTTTAAATAGTAACTAAGCGCAATCATCTCATTGATCAGAAAAAGTCGTTCATTTCAGAAGTCTCTTGATGAAAATTCTCCATATCCAAGTTCTTGAATGAAAAAGTATTCTGATTTAACGGTAGCATTGTCTTGATAAGAATATCGTATCACATTTCGTAATTCTGACATCCTCCTCCCCTCTAAGGCTATATACTCATTTTCTTGGTGAGTTAATACTTTCTTACTCGGAACATTTAATCAAATCTTCGCTCGCGTCTCGCGTGTCGATTTCCTCTTTGAAATATCCTTTGGATAGCTATTGCTCTTACGAAAGTTTCTCCACAACTACTGTAGAATGGTGAGATACACACCTGACCTTTTTATGTAAGAAGTAAGGGCCCTTTGTAATTCTAGCATAGTGTAAATAAGTGCAAGAAAAGTCGACAAAGAACATGTTATGACATTAGATCAGCTTTCATAATGGCAAGGTGTTCTAATCGTACTTGCAACTGAAGAAATTTCAGAACTGTCCAAAGTTGTACCGCTCTTAGGAGGTTTACACTTAAGGAATTTCTAGCCACGATTGGAGTCGTTATGTCAAGAATTGGTATAGAAAATCTTTGGGGTAATATGTACGCTAAGACAACTTTAGTGAAAATCCTGAATGGCCATGCCAACTGAAGAACATTGAAAAGTCGCTTCTAGACTTTGCTCGGCGATCATTACATCTGGTTATGAATGCATTTACAACCCTCTGAGTAGATAACAAAATCTAGGATCTGCGATCTTATTCGACAATGTCTGGATGAGGAAATCAATATGCAACATTTGCAAGGAAATGAACCTGTATGAAGAAAACAATGTTGTGGAAATCTCAAAATTAATACGATGACCTATACCGAAGCGGTAAATTTTGGCTGCAGTATATTGAGAAGGTCAGAATCGTATTGCTATTATTCCAAAGGGACTGAATCGAAAATGGGACTAGAAACTTCATTTGTTGGCAATTAAATTAATGCTTCCCTTTTCTCACGCAGCTGGTCATCTTTTCAATGCAAGATATGAATATCACTGTACTAAGCAGATGGAAGACTTGGAGGCAACAACGGTATCAGAGGATTACAAGAAATTAACACTCCAAGGAACAATCAAAATTCGCAGAAAAAGAATTTTTGTGGAACGAAAATCCAAGTGATATGAATATCGAACATCTTAAAGAAGGACACGAAATTTTCTGGTGGATTAACTCAATGTCACACACTACGTTAGCAAGATTAATCCTTCATTCGAAGAGACTGTTACGATAACAGAAGTTCTACAGGACTTTTGTGGGAAACCGTTTGTCATCTGAGCGGCAGATTGAGCTAATGTTACCTTCCTTGTGTGATAATACCTCATTGCGCAAAAATATCAATTCGACTGTGGTGAATATTGCAGTCTCTGTTGACTTATGTTATAAAACCCACACGTAGAAGGAAGAGTCCTTCTACACGCAATGTTGTGGACTAAAAATTTTAAATAAAATCTGTTAAGTACGTATATAAATTTAGTTAAGCGCTATTTTCACCTTATATTTTATGGATATAAACTACAATTAGACACTGAGAGTACCGAAAGACACGAAAGAGGTTTTGGAAAATATTTGCAACGATGGAATTTCATTCTGGAATTGCAGCCACGACAATTCATCACCGTTCGTGAGATACCTGGAGATCAATAATAGACGAATTCAAATAATGCAAAAATTTTTCCAAGGAGCAAAAGATAGCTTTATATGGTCAGCACTACTGGAAGAAACTATAACGTGAAATCTGAAGGTATTCAAAGATCTGATTCAGATCGTTAACAATCTTGCTAGAAGACTTCATGAGCAGTTACTGATTCTCTTAAGGCAACAAACAAGCAGAACTGAAACGAAATGATATGAAATAGTTACATCTAAAGAAACACTAGGCTGATTAAAAACTGCTTTCAATTTTTTTAAGATGAAACAGGCTGTGACACGACCTTAGCTATAATCAGGAGAAACAGTTGGCAGTCTAAAAGACCCTCCTGAAAGAAAAAGAATTGTGTTAGTCAGTGACTGTAGGATAGGATTGTAAATGAACCACATGTTAGTGTAAAACTGCCGATATGAAGTATTCTAGGTCTTGTGCATTCTGCCAAAGTAATTCATGTACACATGGTATATTGGAAGAAAGTCTGATATAGATGATGAACAACCGCTGTAGAAATTCGTACGTCATTGACAACGGCTTTATTGTTGTTCCAAATATTATGGTTACTATTTACTTATAAAAAAAAAAAACAAAATGGACATGAAAACTATATTGATGTAACTTTGGTACCTGAAGAGAAAGCGAAAACTTAGCAGGACAGATTTAATTGCAAGAGCAAAACCATTTCATTTAGACATCACATTCGCGTACTAGAGTATCATTCAATTGAATGATTATAAAAAATAAAATGAATTAGTTGAGCTCGTTAAATTATATCAGTCTTGCTACGATTTCGCTTCTCTTTGGGTTCCAAAGCCGCTCGTGTTAGAGGATTCCAAACTATGTAAACGGAATAATAAACCACCTTTATGTTTTATATCATGTCTTTATGCCTTTATTTAGAGTTAGGTCAAAATGGTCTTTATGTCCATTTTGTTAGATCCATAAGGCGGGACCGATGTTACAAAATATTGTTAATTATAACTGTTTGTATCAACAATTAAGTCGTTGTCAAAGAGTTATTGGTTTTCTAAACGGTTGTTCGTCTTCTATACTAGATTATCTTCCCATCTGCCATATGTACATGAACTTTGTGAGAATGCACATAACCTTGAATGCTGCACAACTGCCTTTTATAAAGGGGAAAGTGGCCATAATGAAGTATTTTTAACAACTTCCTTGTTATACCAGGGAGGACATGTTTCCTTTTCCATATAGGCGAATAAGAAATGTCTAATTTGACCATTATGTCAGGATTGAAATTAGGTTGGTTTAAGACTTTGCCTAACTTGCAAAATAATTTTTTCTTTTGAAGGATCTTTAAGACTGTCAATTATTCTCTCCTGATTATAGCGTGTCACGGCCTGTTGCATCATGAAAAATTTGAAATCAGTTTTTTAATGACGCTAGAGTTTCTTTAAGCTTAGTGATTTCGTAGCATCTCCATCTAGTTCTACTTGTGTGTGGCCTTAAGAGAATCAGCAACTGCTCATGATGTCTTCTATCAAGAATCTAAAATGATCTGAATTACAACCATTAACAGCTGCAGATTTCCCGTTTCTAGTTTCTTCCATTACTGTTGTCCATATACAGCCTTCTTTACTCCTTCCAAAATTGATTGCATGATTTGAAGCCGTCTAGTATTGATCTCAAAGTTTTTGAAGAACTGTGATTGAATAGTCGACGCTTCAATAGCAGAATTAAATTCGATCGTTCCAAATAATTCGCGATAGATTTTTTTTGTGTGTTTCGGCACTTTCCATGTATAATTGAATTTTATATCCATATTATATAAGGTAAAAATAGCGGCTTACATAATTTATATACGTACTTAACGGAAATTTTACTTCCAATTTTTAGTCCACACCATTGCGTGTAGAAGGACTCTTTTTTCTACGTGTGGGTTTTAAAACACAAGTCAACAGAGACTCGGCAATATACACTACAGTCGAATTGAATTTCTTGGGCATTGAGATATCACTCTAGGAAGGTGGCATCAACTCAACGAGCCGCTCAGGCTACAAACTGGTTTCCAAAAAAGCCATGTAGAACTTCTGTTATCGTAACAGTATTTGGGAATGAGGATTATCTTGCTAACGTAGTGTCCGACGTAGAGTTTATCCCTCAGAAAATTTCGTGGGCATTAAGCACGCTTCGATAAATATATCACTTGGAACTTCGCTCTAAAGGAATATTTTTTTTTCTTTTTGCGAATTGTGAAGGCTCCTAGAGTTTTTTATTTCTTGTAATCATCTGATACCGTAGTTGCCTTCAAGGATACAATCTGCTGTGTTACTATGTTAGTAGCGAACATAGGACTGACTATACCGTAAATATTTTCCACCTAACCGTCAAAGAGAAGATCTCAAAAGAACAAAATCGATTCTTTATTTGTCTCATCGATCCTCATCACGGGTCTCACGCACAAAGTAAGGCTGTTTCGGAGGTTAGAACATAATGAATTCCATAAAAAGTTTTACAGAACCCATTTGGGAAAATTTATTAATGACAGACCGGAACCTAGTAAAAACTACAAAACTGTATTCAAGCTCTAGTGAGCTGCAAAGACGATAACTAAAAGCATATTTGATAGCTTCGAGAGTTGACACACATGAGACTTTGTATAGTAATAAATCCGTAAGAACACAACTCTTTGGACTAAACAGTTCCTATCAGGCTAACGAAGAAGAAAAAGGTGAGAACATTATAACTGCTAAATAGATTTCGTCAGCAGGAAGCACTGTCAAATAGTATTATAGTTGCATATCGTCGAGAAGTATAGCTATTGCTTAATTATCATTGATAAATTAATACTCAAGTTTTATTACATTTGGTATCACAATTTTTTCAACCACAAGGGCCCACATAAAACAAACAGTTGTACGTTCCCAAAACTATACGTCTGTGATACCATCGTGTTATTAAAGGGAGAAGTAAAACAACGGTTTTTTAAGTGGTACGCCTTATATATAAGGTGAGCTTTATAAGGTGAGTTAAGTAGCTCTAAAAGCACTACTGCTTCGTTTTAGGAACCTAGGAAAAAAACACAAGATCTTGCGGCCTCCGACTCGGTGTTAAATTGCTTTAGAAGCTGTAAAGCAAGAGGAAATTCGGAATACATGTCGATACCCACAGCTGACTTCTAAATTACGCAGGATTATAAGAAAGAACTTACAAGCTGGTTAGCCTTACCGGACACGTCGGAAAAAAACCCTCTAATTATTGGAACGCCTGTTGCACCCTAAACCGTAATTAAAAATTGCAAACCTGCGTCGAATTTCAAAATTATTTCTATAATCACCGCATCACTTAGAGGTCGCTTTCATCCCTGATTAATATATCTTTTAAGTAAATAGAGAATACTATTACAAAGAAGTCGAGTGACTTTACTGATAACTTTATCATTTTAAGGTGGTCTGACGTTGCAAGTGAAAATTTCAAAAAGCTTCACCAGCTCCGGGATGCCTGGTCTATGGCTAATGCCCCTTCAACTTTTTCATGATTTTAACGCGCTTTCTCATTTCTGGTTTTACGAAGACAATACATTAATAGCTCAACCTGATATACATTCTTTCTCAGTTTAAGACCTCTTGTTCCACATTTCTCTGGGTTTAAACTCAGATATTTCGAATTTGCTAGTCCTAAGGACAATATGAGCTCCTTACTTTTCCCATTTCAATCCATTACAGAATTACAGACAAACTAGTCTACCTATATCACAATTCCACAATCGTTGTGGCGAAACTTTCACAAGATGGATAGCTATCGAAAGGTTAGTTTGGGAAAAGGGAATCGCGAGACACGAGTGAAGGCTTGATTAAATCTTCCGAGTAAGACACCATTGACACTTAGAACATGAGTATATAGCATTAAAGGGGAAGAGGATGTCAGAATTACGGAATGTGAAACGATATTCTTATCAAGACAATGCTACCGTTATATCACATTACTATTTCATTCAAGAATTTCAATATAAACGATTTATACAGGCCTGGTAGAAAATGTGTAGTTCACAGACGTCATCAATAATATCAATTGACAGATTTTCTCTCTACTTAGCTTATTAGACATTAGGGGACTATCAGATAAATCCCCCGACATAAATGTTCCAAGGCTCACTTCCCATATCTTGGAGCAGAGGCCTTAAATTACTCTCTTGGGAATAGTGTCGGAGAACTTAGACTCGCAGGACACAGAAAGTAAAGGAGACTGAGAGAATCTTTCGATTAGCCGAAAAGTTTAACGCGTCTATAAAAATTTTCGAGGGGGCTTTTGCAACCTTGACTTACTTCATTAAAGTTTTATATTGATAACGCTCCGTATTTCTCACACTAATCTTTAAGCTATAAAACTTTAAAATCTCACTGTTCGCGCGGATCATCTTGCACTACACTCTGCCATTTAGCACACTCTTATTAAACTTATTGGAGGAATTGAATTTCTCAATCTTCTCAACGTTTTCTCAACGGTGAGTAAATTTCTAGTTAGGTTACGCTCAGGAGCAGACAACTACAGAACTGTATTAGCTTTTCAACACCTTACATACGTGAGACGGAATGATCAACCACAAGAATTTCTATAATCATATTTTTTAAAATCAACACTACCTCATCTCGCTGACGTGAATAGAACTTGCATGTCCTGTCCACCGACTCTAAGCTGTATTCTCAAGAGCAGAAAGCTACTCCAGATATTCGTACCCGATTAATCATCTGCTGTTGAACATCTTAACAAATATATAATCAGACAATAAACAAAAGTTATCAACGTACAATTGAATTATACTGTAGTACTCGAATGTGATATCCAAATGAATTAGTTTAGCTCTTTAAATTTAATGTCTTGCAACGGTTTCGTTTTCTCTGCGGGTACCAAAGCCGTTTGTGTTAAAGGATTACAAAATATGTAAAGAATAGAATAAACCACCTTTATGATTTATACCTTATCTTTATAGCTTCATTTATAGTTACATCAAGATCGTCTTTATATCCGTTTTGCTTTTTCTATAAGGCTTGTCGTTATTACATTATAATAATCATAACTGATTGGATCAACAATTAAGTCGTTGTCAATGACACATTGGTTATCTACAGCTGTTGTTCGTCGTCATCTATATCAGATTATCTGCCTATCTGCCATTTGTACATGAACTCCTTTGGCAGAATGCACAAAACCTTGAATAATTCATATCGGCTCTTTTACACTAACATGTTGCCTGTTCACAATCCTATCTTATCACCTTTTTCTACAGGTAAGTAAACTTATCCAGTTGGAGCTGATGGTAGCTGTGGGTCCTGGAATTCGCATATCCTCTCTTACACACCAACCTCTATCGATTTGGTTCATGCTTAGACCATATCGCTCCTGGACTTTGAGGTACTTCCGAGTTGGTTGCTCCACAGCTTCCGTGTTAGTAGAGGAAAAAGTGGCCATATTGAAGTTTCGTAACTACTTTGTTGTTATACCTGATATGCCTTATACCAAAGAGGACATGTTTCCTTCTCCGTAAATTCGAATAAGATATGTCTTAATGTTGACCAATTTGTCAGGATTGAGATATGGTTGGTTGAAGACTCTAACTTGCACTATTCATTTTCTTTTTCAAGAATCTTGTAGGCTGCCAACTGTTTCTCCTGAGTATAGTTAAGGTCGTGTCACAGTTTGTTCCATCATAAAAAAAAGTGAAAGCAGTATTTTAATGGCGCCAGAGTTTCTTTTAATTTAATGATTTCACAGCTTTTCCTTTCTGATCTGCTTGAATGTGACCAGAAGAGAAGCAGCAACTGATCAAAAAGTATTCTAGCAAGATTCTTAAAAGATTTGAATTCGGACATTCAACAGCTACAGATTTCCCGTTTGTAATTTCTTCCATTACTGCTGTCCATATACGACTACCTTTTGCTCCTTGTCTATCTCACAATCCACAATGGTTTTGGCGAAGCTTTCACAATATGAATAGCTATCCAAAGTTTGTTTGAGAAAAGCAAATCGAGACGCGAGGGAAGACGATTAATACTTTCGCATAATATAGAATTAACACAGAGTTAACACACCGAGAGCATGAGTATATACTATTAAAGGGGATAAGGATGTCAGAATTACGAAATGTGATACGATATTCTTATCAAGACAAAGCTAGCGTAATATCAGATTACTTTTTTTTATTAAAGAAGATGGAAATGGAGAATTTTTACCAAGAGACTTCAGAATTGAATGACCTTTTCTGCTCTATGAAATGTGTGGTACTTAGTTACTAGTCAAAGCATACAGTGAGCTTATATGAAAAGATTGTTTGATCAGCTCATAGTTTGGTTGCCTTGCGATGAACAGTGTTAGTAAGTTGGTAGCGATTACATGACTGCCTATACCGTAAATATCCGCCTAATCTTGTATCTCAAATGAACTTAAAATTGATTCTTCTGTCATCGATTAGATCACCGGTCTCAGGACCAAAGTAAGGCCTTTAGGAAGTTAGTATATAATGGTTTCCAGAGCAAGTTTTACAGGAAAAAATCGGAATTCATGATGGACCGGAACCTTGTGAATGCTACCTAGTGTATTCCCTAGAGAGCATATTTGATGCTAAATAATGCATATTTGTCACCTTTGAGAGTTAACACAGTAGACTTTGTTTGAGTAATTTATCCGTAACAACGCAATTCTTTGGTTTAAACAGTTTGTATCACTTTAGAAGAACAGTTTGTATCAGAAGATTGAGAAATACGAATCATCCAATATGTATAATATGAGTGTGCGAATATGGCAGTCTGTAGTGAAAAATGAAACGGGCGAGCCTGAGAGATTTTACGTTCTATAGCCCAAAAGTTAGAGAGAGAGAGGTAGGTAGACTTATCAATATAGCTTCTTGATAAAATGAGTTAAGACGGCAAAAAACACCTCGAAATTTCTTATAGACGCAAGTTTAAAATTCAGGCTAAGACCGAACAGCTCCAAAGAAAACCCTCGAACTATTGGAACGCTTGTTGCTCCCTAAACCACTAATAAAAAATCGTATATCCCCGTCCATCCTCAAAATTATTTCTTTAATAATCGCATCACCTAGAGATCGCTTTCATCCCTGATTAATATCTTTTGAGAGCATGTAGAAACTATTACAATCAAGTCAAGTGACATCCCTGTTAACGTTCTCATTTTAAATAAGAAGAAGCATATTACAAAAATCTTCACCATCTCAGGGATGCCTGCCGTATCTGAGGAGTCCCATCAGCATGTTTATCTTTTTAACGCGCTTTCTCTTTACTAGTTTTACCTTATAAGTTCAATGTGATAATTTTCTTTTCTCAGCTAAAGAATTCTTGTTCATCATGTCACTGGGTGTAAACTCAAATATTTCGAATTTGCAAGTCCTAAGGACAATATCTGCTTCCGTGCTTTCCCATTTCAATCCAACCGATGTCGTCGTTTGTTGAGCATTCAAAGTCATTCCAATCGTTCTAATGCAAGTATCATGGCGGATCTCGACATCTACTGCTATTATCTCACTAGGGACAAAGTGACTAGGTCGTAGAGGGGGCCAGAAACTTCATTTGTAGCTATCAATTTCATTCTTCCGTTTCTCACGCATTGGTCATCTCTTGGATGCAAAATTTGCACACCACTATACTCAGCAGATAGAAGCCTTGCAGGCAACTACGGTATCAGATGATTACAAGAAATTAATAACTGAAGGAAACCACTATTCGCAGAAAAAGAGCCCTTCTGGAGCGAATTTCCAAATGATATGATTATCGAACAGTGCTTAATGAGGCCACGAAATTTTCTGGGGGATTAACTCAACGTCAGACACTACGCTAGCTACATTAATCCTATTCCTATATACTGTTACGATAACTGAAGTTCTACAATGCTTTTGTGGGAAACATTTTGTAATGTGTTGCACGTAGAGCTAATGCCACCTTCCATATGTGATGATATCTGAATACACAAAATGTCAATTCGACTGCGGTGAATAACATGTTGGTTTTCTGCAGCTTTTCTTCGTCCACATCTGTATCAGATATTCTTCCCATCTGCCATTTGTACATGAGATCTCGGGTAAGATACACAAAACATTGAATACTTCATTTCGGCTCTTTTATACTAACATGTGGCTCGTTCACAATCCTATCTTGCAGTCACTTTTTATCTACAGGTAAGTAAGTTTATCCGGCCAGAGCTGATAGTACCTGTGTGGGTCCTATTCGATTAACTTCATTCGATTGGGTTCATGCTTATACGTTTTCGCCATTCTGGATTTTCACTTGTATTGTCTTAGCGTACAGGATACCCCAAAGTTCTTCTATACCATTTTCTGAACTAATGTATCTAATCGTGCTTTGAAATTACTTTGTGGAAACTTCTTGAGGGCGGAAAACTTTGGACAGTTCAGAAATTTCTTAAGCTGCACAACTTTAAAGTATAATGTCTGATGTAGTAAAGTAATAACAGTTGTGCTTTGTCAACTTTTGTTACACTTATATATTGTATGCAAAGGAGTAGAATATATAGTACTGGTACTTGAGTTGAATTATTAAGGATATCCAGAATGACTAAACAGCTTATATCAAAAGGACGTGTGTGTATCTCACCATTTCCCAATCCTAGTGGCGTAGCTTTCACAAAATCAATAGCTATCCAAATGTTGTTTGAGAAACTGATATCGATAGGCAAGACGCGAATGTAGACTTGATTAAATCTTCCGAGTAAGAACGAATGGACACACCAAGAATATGAGTATATAGCATTAAAGGAATAAGGATGTCAAAAATACGAAGTGTGATACGATATTCTTATCAAGACAATGATACCGTGATATCAGATTACTTTTTCATTCAAGAACTTGAATATGGATAATTTTCATTGAGACTTCTGAAATGAATGACTTTTTCTGCTCTATGTAATGTGTGGCACATAGCTGATAACCAAGCATACAGTTTGTTTATATGAAAAGATTATTTGATTAGCCTACAGGTTGGTTGCTTTGTGATGATCAATGCTACTAAGTTAGTAGCGACCATAAATATTTTCCACCTAACCGTCTAAGAGAAGATCTCAAATGAACTTTAAATCATTCTTTATTTGTCTTATGGTTATATCAGTGTCTCAGACACACAGCAAGGCTGTTTCGGAGGTTAGAATATAATAGGTTCCATAGCAAGTTTTACAGGATATAATCGAGAAAATATTATTAATGATAGACAGAAACTTGGTGAATCCTACACAACTCGGGATGTAAGCCTTAGTGATCTGCCAGGACGCTAATTAAATGCAAATTTGAAAACTTCGAGTGTTAACACACAGGTGACTTTGTTTAAGTAAATTATCTACAATTAGTAATACCATTATTTCAGCAGAAAAACACAGCCGGCATCCTTTTAAATAAATTTTAATTCTTTTGCTATATGAAAGTAATTTTTGAACATATATTAGTCTATTACAGCGTGTGAGTTGCAAGTGGAAAATTCTATTCTCACAACGCTACACAGATGTAATTAGGTACGTGATTACCTTCTAGAACCTGTGAGACGTCCTGCCGATGAATTACTAAAGCTAGCGTAGTAAAGCACTGCTTCGCGAAACATAGGAGTTATACGGGCCAGGTAGAACAGGTGTAGAACAGAGACATCAACAAAATTATCAATTGACAGATTTTCTTTGTACTTAGATTACATTGGGAGATTATCAGTTAAGTACACCTGAAAGATATGAAACTTACTAGGCTCACTTCCCACATCTTGGACCAGAAGCCCTGAATTTCCTCCCTAGGGTATAGTGTTGAGAACTTGCTCATCTTGCTGCCCAAATAAAGTAAAAGAGAATTCGATAAACTTTCGATTTGCCTGAAAGTTAAACTTGCGTCTATAAAATATTTCGAGGTGTCTTTTGCAACCTTGCCTCACATTTTCAAGACGCTATATTGATATCGCTACGTATCTCTCACACTAAACTTTAGTAAATAGAATTAGAATTATCTCTGGCTCGCAAGGTATATCTTGCACTAAAGACTGCCATATCGCACACTTATTTTGCTTATTGGAGGATTTGATTTTGTCAATCTTCTCAACGTTTTCTCACAGGTCAGCACTACGATTATGAATTTCACTATATACTACAGCGAAACTATGGCTATGGCTTACACGAAAGAGGACATGTTTCCATCTTCATAAATGCGATTAAGATATGTCTAATGTTGACCATTTTGTCGAGATTGAGATATGGTTGGTTGAAGACTCTAACTTGCACTATTCATTTTCTTTTTGAAGAAGTTCATAGTACAAGATTTTGTGTAAGGATTCTTCGTCACAGGCCAGAGGTAATAGCTCCTCTGTCTGGCAGAGAATATGGTTTACTTTCAGAAGGATCTGACATAATAAGAGAGTTGGAGGAAGACATTGATGTAGATGCTATGGCACTAAGTCGTGTTGTTAAGTTGCTTCGAAACGATATGGTAAACCACAAGAGTCATTTTGCAGGAAAATTTGAGAATCACTGCCAGGAAGATTCTGTTCCTCCTTCACTAATAGCTGCTGCTGCTAATATGTTACTTCATGGTTCATCTGCTACCCATAATAGCAGCGTAAGTCAACCAACTTCAACTACTAGCTTACTTATATTTTAAAACTTCCATCAGAAAAAAAGGAGATATTTAAACAAAAACAGCGAGGCACAAACGCAATCGCGTGCAATCCCTTCTTCTCAATGTTGGACTGAGCTTTTCGGCTAAAACTCGTAAAAAATATATCATAAAAGAATTGCATTCACTAGGGTATTGTATATCGTCTACATGTGTAGAGGATATACCTTCAAGTCTTTCTCAGTGCTTGATAAAACAAAGTGACGAAATATATGTCCTTCCACTCTTCGTCGAGGTGTTTTAACCATTGCAACATTAGCTATATTGAGTACAATCCTTGTAGCACATCAAAGGATTTTTTTCATCCTACGAACATTTCTATTTTCCAGCTTCTGTATAAAGATAGCTCTTGCATTCAAGGTGACCATGTCTCACTGGATAATGTCAATATAAAAAGGAAAACTGCTCCTGTTCTCCCCGATAAATATGCTCTAGTATCTCCTAGTACGTTGAATCACTAAAACCAATTGCAGAATGTTTTTTCGTAACGAACCTCCTGAACTATGCTCGTTGGATTCCCGTACGCATTTTTTATTTCAAGAATTTGGAAGAAACACACCCTGAGATTTTGAATGCTTTCGAAATGGGTTATTTGGTGATAAGAAATACATCAAAACCTTTCTCTGCAATAGCTATAGTTCGGCTTACAAACAGAATTACAAAATTATAAAAGGGGATGGCGGGGCGATTTATCTCTTACACGGCTTCAATGCTCTTGTCAAATGGATGACAGCGGGACCAGAAATTAGTAGGCTAATTAACGAATTCAAAATGTCATATAATGATAATGATTTTGATAATAAGCACCATGAAAATTACTCGTCGAAGCAAGAAAAATTTAAATCGGCTGTTGGAAAGATGAAAGAAGTCTTCGTCGAATTTGTGGAATCCGTTTGAAGAAAATAGTGGACTCGTTAATGTTGCTGCCAGAATCATCTATAGCGGTGATATACGGTAATTGAATCCCTATATTCAGCAGAACAAAAAGGGTCTAATATGCAGAGATGTTCACCCACGCGAGGGTGGCCCTCTCGAGGGCATCCTCACCTTCAAGATCCCTCGCCCACAGTGACGCGAGGGAGTGGACAAGTTTTGGCCGCGAGGGCGAGGGTGCGCGAGGGCGAGGATGAGCTTCGATGCCGCCGGTGAGGGTGCGCGAGGGCGAGGAGAAGCTTCGATGACGAGGTTGAGGGTGCGCGAGGGCGAGGAAAAGCTTCGACGAAGAGGGCGAGGGTGGGCGAGGGCGTTGATAAGTTTCGGCAGCGAGGACGATGGTGCGCGAGGGCGAGGACAAGCTTCGATGCCGAGGGTGAGGGTGCGCGAGGGCGAGTAAAAGCTTCGACGAAGAGAACGAGGGTGAGGGGCAAGTGTTACTGCGGGAGCGAGGGTGCACGATGGCTAGAGACAACTTCCTTCAGGAGAACGAGGGCAAGCGAGGGAGGAGGAGAAGCTTCCTTAAAAGCAACTGCTTTGGAGTTTGCTGTTTGACCTCTTTTGAAGAAGCAAAATTTAAAATATCATCTGCCATGTCCCCTAGATGAAAAGTTAGTGTCATAGCAAGGTTATACATTGATCGTATGTTTCCTTTCAATTATTTGCAGTAGACAATTTCTCGTGTGTACGTACATCATTATTAAAAATAATAATGCAAATAAGAATAATATTTGATTTTTCCCATGAAAGTTTCCGGGTAGAAATAGCGCTACATCAAGAAGTAAGGGTGCCCCATTGTTGCCCTCCCTGTGCTGGAGACATTTTAGATAAGAAGTGTCTACTACACTGTCATATTTAAAGTGTTGGTAGACAGACAGACAGTCACTCACGTCATTCAGCTGTAAATGACAAGAGCGCTGATATCTGAACAAACACAATCAATGAGAGAACCATCAGAATACAATAGATCAGATAGAAAAAGACTTGATGGGATGACTTTGGTTCATAGATGGCCATTTTGCTCTGGACTCTCTCCGACTCGGGCTCATCTTTTTCAACTGGGCTCTCGCTCATTTATCCCTTTGGGAATCGTGTTCGGGCTCACTTCCCTCAGTTGGACTCGCGCTGACTTATTTCATTGGCGATCGGGGTAGCGCTTAATTATTGAACCCGAGAACGGTTGAGCGCGAATGCCGAGCTAGCGAGCGTTGAGCTCGTGAGTGTGGATGCCCATGAAATGGGCTGATTAATAGCATACATCCTCCTCCAATGTCCACCACTAATAAAGTTACAATTAATCGGAATTTTTAACTTTTCATACAGCCCAAACTATTATCTGAGTCGATATTTGTTAAAATAATGTCAGTCACTATTGTATCGATTTTCATTGTTTCTGCTTTTATAATCTACGTGGGTAGAGCTATCATTTAGTTACAAAATAAATAATAAATTTTTTCTTGTCCTTAAATAGAAATATCTGACACGTTAATACTGAAATTTTGTTAAAAGAGCTGCTTTAACAAAATAAATTTAATAAGTTCCACAAGACATAAGTTGTTTATGCAGCGGAAATTTGCAACTCTTGACTGATTGCCGTTTAGCGTCATCTTTCGTCGGCGAGGCTATGAGAATTGGACCTATAGGTTTAACGCGGAATTCGACCCACTGTCGTTCAATGTTCTCCCACTCGGAATTGTCCCCAGGACCCCATGCCCCAAAGGTTCGCGTGCAAGCCAGTGAGATAGGGTTTGTATGTTGTGTTAGGAATAAAATACTTTACAGGATGATATACTGATTGTAAATATTATAGTGCAAGTATTGGACGATTGTGTGGTAAAAGGAGAAATATAAATTTGGACAAATTAAAAAAAAGCCAAAAAAAAAAACTGTAGGATATATGAAACAAATAAAACTTAGGAAAAGCCACTTCAGCAAAACGAGAAGGATTTTGTTGTGGTTAAACAGTTTAATCATATTATTATTAATTTCGCACAAATGTGCCACACATCATAGCATGGGCGGCGATTAGAGGGGCAAATGGGGACATTTCACCCCCCCCCCCACTCTTTTGAAATGACCCATTAATGTCCCTATATAATTTCATATGGAAATATAAAGTTTTTGTATGTATTAAAATTCATAGAATGAAAGTGGTGCCATAAAATATTTGCCGTTCCGTGAAAACGTATTAGTTAAGAAAGCTACAAGAGTTGCGTTTTAATTGCCAGGAAAAATGACTCAAAAATTAACCTATGCGAGTGTACTTTCATATTCATTTCTTCTTACAAGGTCTCGATATGTTAGTCAGCCGCTTTGGAACTAATTGAGATAACATTTCGCAGAAAAAGAAGTCCTTCATAAGCAGTGTTTCTTTCAGAAACAATGTTCGGGGGGGGGGGGGGGGGTGCTGCAAACCTAAAACAAACTGCGGTGCGGACCCAAAGCTAAACGTTTGCGATACCCTCTTCTTATTAAAGGGAGAAGTAAATCCAAGGTTTTTAAATTTCTACGCCAATTTGTAATGTGAGTTAAGTAGCTCTAAAAGCACTTTTGATTCGTTTTTAAGTCCTACGTACGCAACACAAGATCCTGCCACCTCCGGTTTGGTGTTCAATTTTTTTACTAGCTGAAAGCCAACAGGAATTAAGGAATGCATGCCGAGGTCTGCTGCTGACTTCTAAATTTCTCAGAATTTACGATGGAACTTCTAAACCGTTTAGCACTAGCAGACACCTCGAAAGAAACCCCTCGAATTATTGGCACGCCATTTGCACCCTAATCCACTAATTAAAAATCAAACATCCTCTTCCATCCTCAAAATTATTTTTTTAATCACCACATCACTCACAGATCACAACGAAGAATACTATTACAATAAAGTCAAGAGACATCCGAGCTAATGTTCTCATATAAGTTGATTTCTGACTTTACAGATGCACATTACAAAAAGTTTCAGAAGCTCAATGATGCCTGCCCTATCGCAAGTGACACATCAACTTGTCCATTTTAACGCGCTTTCTCTTCACTAATTTTACGAAAGCAATAACTTACGAACTCACCGTAATATTTTTTTTTCTCAGCTAATGACTTCTTGTTTAGCACGTCACTGGATTTCGCACGTCACTCGAATATTTCGAACTTGCAAATGCTAACGAATATATTAGCTAGTATAGTTTTCCCATTTCTATCCACCGGATCTCTTCGATTGTACTGAAAGCAAACTGATTGCACTCGTTCTAATGCAATTATTATGGCGGATCTCGATATCTATTGCTTTTATTTTTTTTTATCTAAATGCATCCTGATATTTACAATTAGTAATACCTTTAATTCTGCGGAAAGCCAAAGCCGGCAGCTTTGTAGATAATCTTAAATCTTTTGCCATGTGTAAGTGATGTTTTGACAGAATTTAGTGTATTACAGCGTGTGAGTTGCAATAGAAAAATCCTAATCTCACTACGCTTCACATCAAATATTACTATGTTGGTTGTAGTGCATGCTATCTGGTTGCATTCGTTTTATTAAAAGAGCAACACGTATCTCGAAATCTCTTAGTAATATGTTGTCTAAATGTTTCGTGAAGTCTGCACTTGCTAATACAATTTTCTCTGAAAACAGTCTGAAGTATAGATATCTGTGTTTTTCGACTTTCTTCTTGCCAGTGTTAACGCCTCTTAGCTGGACTGTGCTGCGAATGTACTCTAGGCAGTTTGCCATGATATTCCGCTCTCTGAAGCGAACACCTATGCAGAATTCTACACACGACTTGGAGCTTATTTTTTTAGTAAAGGAATTTACTTGGTGATCTAGGATGGCTTTTGTCAAAGGCCATGGATATGCTCGCAAACATACCAGGCCGAATGTCAGGCTTTTGAATGTTGGAGATGAGTACATTTCCCAAGCCTTAACTGCTCACGATTAATCGGGTACACTTTGTGGAGTAGCTCTCTGCTCTTGGGAAGATACCCTTGAGTCGGTCGACAGGACACGCAAGCTCTATACACGTTAGCGATAAGAGGTAGTGTTTAGTTTAATAAATAAGATTACAGAAATTCTTCTTGTTGATGATTCCGTGTCAGAAATGAAAGATGTCGTAAAGCAAATGCAGTTGGTGCACTAGCCCGCTACTGAGTGGAAGCTTACCAGAAAATTACTCACCGTTTAGAAAACGTTGAGAGGATTAGAAATTCAAATCCTCTAATAAGCTTAATTAGAGTGTGCTATTATGGAAGTCTGTAGTACAAGATGAACCGCGTGAGTCAGTGAGATTTTAATTTTTTTTTAGCCTAAAGGTTAGTGTGAGAGATACATAGCGTTATCAATATAGCATCTTGATAAAGACGCCTCGAAATTTTTTATATACAAAAAAAAAGTCTGTCAATTGATAATATTCTTGATTTGGGTGTTCGTACCTGTTCAACCAGGCCTGTATAACTTTTTTGTATCGCGAATCTTTAGTAATTCACCGGCAGGACTTGTCTCAAAGGTTAAGAGAAGCTGGCATGGTTTTACAAGCAAATAAAATATCTAATTACCTAAGGATACACTACTAGAGTTTGAGGCCAATAAAATGCATGTGAATCCTTTACAAGCTTACGACTATAAGTGTAAAATAACTGATATGAAAAGTTGGAAGCTTTGTGGGCTTCTGTCGGCAAAGCAGCTTGGCACAGTCGCTAAAGAACAAATTGTTGAGAATTGATGATCCTTATGTCGTATAAAACCTAGGGCAATAAGTTGAAACCAACTGGGTTCGACCTGTAGTACAGCTTTTTAATCTTACGACCAAGTCTAGGATAAAAATTTATATGCAGTGAACGCATGTACGGAATATCCAAACATCGTTCTTTATTAAGATTGTTAATCTTTGATTGTATGCATGAGAGTCGACAATTAAACGGTAGTTACTAAATTTTAAGTGTCCTTGCATGTGGCAGAATCCTTGGAATCTGGGGAAGCACGCTTCAAAGTCATATCACTTGAAACTTCGCTCCAGAAGGCCTCTTTTTTGCGAATTGTGAAAGTTACATGAGTTGTTAATATCTTGTAATCCACTGGTACCGTAGTTGCCTCCAAGATTTCCATCTGCTGAGTATAGTGACGTTCAAATTTTGCATAGATGAGATGACCAGCTGCGTGAGAAAACTGAAGCAATATTTAATTGCCTACTAATGATGTTTCTAATTCCCTGTTCGATCTAGTCCCTTTGAATGAATAGCAATAGGATTCTGACCTTCTCTATATACTCCAGCCAAAGTTTACCGGTACGGTAAAGGTTATTTCTTAATTTTGAGATTCCTAGATATCGTCTTTTTCATTGTCTTAATGAGTCGTACCACTTAAAAAACCGTGGATTTACTTCTCGTATATAGTTTTGAGAACGTACTGCTGTTTGTTTGATGTGGGCCCTTGGGGTTGAAAAAATTGTGATACCAAATAAAAAAAACTTAAGTATTAATTTATCAATGATATTCAAGCAATAGCTATACTTCTCGTTTATATGCAACTATAATACTATTTCACAGTGCTTCCTGCTGAAGAAATCAAATTAGCACTTATAATGGTCTCACCTTTTTCTTCATCGTTAGGATGATAGGAACTGTTTAATCCAAAGAGTTGTGTTCTTACGGAAATGTTAGTTATACAAAGTCTCATATGTGTCAATTCTCAAAGCTATCAAATATGCATTTAGTTAACGTCTTTGCAGGTCACTAGAGCTTACATACAGAATTGTGTAAGATTCACTAGGTTCCAGTCTATCATTAGTTAATTTTCCCGATTTGGTTCTGTGATACCTTCTATGAAACCCAATATATTCTAATCTCCGAAACAGTCTTACTTTGGGCCTGAGACCCGTGATGAGGATCGATGAGACAAATAAAGAATCAATTTAAGTTCTTTTGAGATCTTTTCTTAGAGGGTTAAATTGAATATATGTACGGTATATCTTCTGAGCGGCACGTTGAGATGATGCCACCTTCCTAGTGTGATAATATATTCGACTGTAGTGAATATTCCCGAGTCTCTGTTGACTTGTTTTAAAACCCACACGTAGATCGAAAAGTCCTTCTACACGCAATGGTGTGGACTAAAAATGGGAAGTGAAATCTGCGTCAAGTACTCATATAAACTATTTCAAGCACTATTTTCATCTTATATATTATGTATATAAAATACTATTAGACATGGAAAGTGCCGAAAGACAAAAAAAAAAAAAAAAAAAAAATATCTTTAAGTTAATATCTGAACGATCGAATTTAATTCACCATTGAAGCCGCGACAATTGAATCACAGTTCTTGAAAAACTTTGAGATCAATACTAGACGGCTTTAAATGATGCAATCACTTTTCCAAACAGTAAAGGCAGTTGTATATGGGCAACAGTAACTGGGCATCTGTGACTGTGGATGGGTCTGATTCAGATCTTTTAAGAATCTTGTTAAAAGAATTCATGAGCAGTTCCTGATTCTCTTAAGCCCACATGCAAGCAGAAGTGAAAGGAAATGCTACGAAATCATTAAATTTAAAGAAACTCTAGAGTCTCTAAAAGACTGCTTTCAGTTTTTTCATGATCCAACCGGAGGTTGTACGACTCTAGAAAAGAATAGAGTCCTTGGAGATCCTTAAAAAAGAAAAAGAACTTTACAAGTTAGAGAGAGTTTTCAACCAACCAAATCTCAATCCTGACAAAATGGTCAAGATTGGACATTTCTTAATCGCCTCTATGGAGAAGGAAACATGTCCCTCCTCGTATAAGCCATATCAGATATAACAAGGAAGTAGTTACAAAGCTTCAATATGGTCACTTTTCCCGCAACTATTAAGGCAGCTGTGTAGCATTCAATTCGAAAGTACCTCCAAGTCCAGGAGCGAAATGGTCTAAGTATGAACCCAAATGAATAAGATTAGTGTATGCGAATTCCGGGACCCACACAGGTACCGTTAGCTCCAGCCGGATAAACTTACTTACCTGTAGATAAAAAGTTACTGCAAGATAGGATTGTCAACGAGCCACATGTTTGTTTAGAAGAGCCGATATGAAGTATTAAATGTTTTGTGCCTTTTGCCAAGTTATTCATGCACAAATGCCAGATCGCAATACAATTTGATATAGGTGATGACGAACAACAGCTGTAGAAAACCAATATGTTAATGATAACGGCATAAGTTTTAATTCACTCAGTTGTGATTATCTTGTAATAACGTCCCCCTTTATAGACCTAAAAAAATGGACATGAAGACGATCCTCATGTAACTTTAAATGAAGGTATAAAGAAAGGGTATAAAACATGTATTTGGCTTTTTATTGTGTTTACATGCTTTGGAGGTGGTTCTTTTTTTTGTTCACGAGCAGCTTTGGTACCCGAAGAGAAAACGGAACAGTAGCACTACACATTTAATTTAATGAGCTAAACTAATTCATTTAGATATAACATTCGCATACAACGGCGCGTTTAAATGATGGGTCCCTAGCGATAGGGCAGGCATTCCTGAGCTGGTGAAACTATTTCTAATATGCATCTGCAACGTTAGAAAACACCTTAAAATAAGAACATTCTAAGGATGTCACTTGACTTCATTGTAGTTGTATTCTACATTGATTTAGAAAGATATTAATCAGTGATGTGAGCGATCTCTAAGTGATGCGGTGATAAAAAAATAATTTTGTGGATGGATTGGGATGTTCGATTTTTGATTAGTGGTTTAGGTTTCAACAGGCTAAAGAGTTGTGTTCTTACGGAAATATTATATACACATAGTGTGCAGTGTTTTAACACTCCAGGCTTTAAATATGCATTTAATTAGCGTTCGTACTGCTCACAAAACCTTAATCTATCATTTATAATATTTTCCCGGATATATCGTGTAATACTTGCTATGGAACCTATTATATTCTAACCTCCGAAACAGCCTTACTTTGTGTCTGAGACCGCTGATACAATCAATAAGACAAATAAAGATTAGATTTAAAGATCTTTTGAGATCTTCTCTTAGATGGTTAGGTGGAAAATAATTATGGTCGCTACCAACTTAGTAGCACTGATCAAAACAAAGACACCAACCTGAAGGCTAATCAAATAATCTTTTCATATAAACAAACTGTATGCTTGGTTATCAGCTATGTGCCACACATTTCATAGAGCAGAAAAAGTCATTCATTTCAGAAGTCTCGATGAAAATTCTCCATATTCAAGTTGTTGAATGAAATAGTAATCTGATATAACGGTAGCATTGTCTTGATAAGAATATCGTATCACACTTCGTATTTTTGACATCCTTACTCCTCTAATGCTATATACTCATATTCTTGGTGTGTCCTTTCATTCTTACTCGGAAGATTTAATCAAGTCTACATTCGCGTTTCGCCTGTCGATTTCAGTTTTTGAAACAAGATTTGGATATCTGTTCATTTTGTGAAAGCTACGCCACAACGATTGTGAAATTCTGAGATACACACACCTCCTTTTGATATAAGCAGTGTAGTCATTTTGTATATCGTCAATAATTCAACTCAAGTACCAATACTATATGTTCTACTTTTTTGCATACAATATATGTGTAAGAAAAGTTGACAAAGTACATCTGTTATTACTTTAGTACATCAGCCATTATACTTTAAAGTTGTGCAAATCCTATATGCAGCTGAAAATATTTCTGAACTGTCCAAAGTTTTACCGCCCTCAGGAAGTTTCCACTTAAGTAATTTCTAGGCACGATCAGATACATTATTTCAGAAAATGGTATAGAAGAACTTTGGGGTATCCTGTACGCTAAGACTATACAAATGAAAATCCAGAATAGCGAAAACGTATAAGCATGAAAACAATCGAATGAGGTTAATGTATATGAATTTTAGGACCCACAGAGATACTACCAGCTCCAACCGGATAAACTTACTTACCTGTAGATAAAAAGTGACTGCAAGATAGGATTGTGTACGTGCCACATGTTAGTATAAAAGAGCCGATATGAAGTATTGAATGTTTTGTGTATATGACCCGAGATCTCATGTACAAATGGCAGATCGAAAAAAATCTGATACAGATGTAGACGAAGAAAAGCTGCAGAAAACCAATGTCATTCACCGCAGTCGAATTGACATTTTGTGTATTCAGATATCATCACATATTGAAGGTGGCATTAGCTCTACGTGCACCATATGACAAAATGTTTCCCACAAAAGCATTGTAGAACTTTAGTTATCGTAACACTATATAGGAATGAACAATTAATGTAGCTAGCGTAGTGTCTGACGTTGAGTTAATCCCCCACAAAACTTCGTGACTTCATTAAGCACTGTTCGATAATCATATCATTTGGAACTCGCTCCAGAATCTCATTCTCACTATCTCATAATCTCATATTCTGACATTCTCATTTCGACATTCTCATAATCTCACATTCTCATAATCTCCAGAATCTAATCTCTCTACCCTTCTTATCAAATGTCACTATGTCTGTTTGGTTTTACTGAATGCTATCTGCTTGCATTGGTTTTAACACGTACCTCAGCATCTCTTCTTACAAGGCAGGGTACCTCGGTGTAACACGCCGATTTTGATAAGATTGCACAGACATACAGATCATCAAAAAAGAAGCGACACGTATTTTTTTATATCGGCCAACAAGCGTATTGAAAGGGTCAAATGGGGGCATAAAAATGGGGTCAAAATGAGATTTTAAGCAATATAGCGAGAACGAGAAGAGATATCGGGAAAGGTTAAATGTACGAAATACTACCCATAGTTGACGCAAGCCATTGAGGTAGAACTTACCCATGTGAAGAAAGCAGAACATCCGGAAATGGACCAATCACGTTTACAACATTGTCATAATGTGCTACAGAAATGAGTGAAGAGGGTGGCAAGGAGCAGGAAGAAAGAAAACACGAAAATGTATAATACGTGTTTTTGCTTTCGGTGCATACGTTATCCATATGCGAAAGAGACGAAAATTTATCTCACTGCACGAAGATTCATCTCTACAAGCATGAAGGATGCAAACGCCGTTCATATAGGCAGCCAGTGAGACAATACTGCACAGTGGGTTGCATATATTGTGCAATGGGAGCAACGGTGAGATACATATTGGAAGCGGGAATTTTGTAGCTAGTAACACACACACACACACACACAATTTATTGCACAGTAGAATGTGATAGCAGGTGGTCCACATGTAGAATGAAGAGCAACAGCAATATCAGTTCTACGCATGAGTATCTACATTATATCATGAAATGAAAATGAAATGAAATCTTTGAGTTTTACGTCCCACGGTAATGCCGGTTAGGCTAAAGGAGACGGTGATTATGAGAGATGAGTGAAATGGTGGAATGAAGAAAATGAGAGGAAACGGAAGAACCCCGAGAAAATTCACGAGCACGGTGTATATTATATCATGAAAATACGCGTACATATGTACGTACAACATAAAAGTCAGCAGAGGTGTATGCTGAAAACAAGACGCTCACTCCTGATAAGTAGCACAAAAATGATATTTCAGGAAGAAATCGTCCAAACAAAAACAGTATTTGCAGCACGAACACTTGATGATGGATGGGTTCTGGCACTCTGCTTTTTCGCAGACCAATGACGTCAACTGATGAAAACAAAACTCCACTGGATTTGGAAAATAATCTGGTCGTGATGAAAGATATCCAGAACAAAACCATGCGTATTGGAATAGATGTATGTACCGTGGAGATGAAAGTTGATTATGCACAAGGGATTGAAGTTTCAGTATATTGTCTCTGCTGTATAGATTGATGTTGAGTTGCTGAAGGCGTACCGTATCAGATACTTTGCGTACGAAGTTCTACCAAATTCTGAAACCATACACATCCAGAGGTTGTATTAACCCTGTTGTGTGTGTAGGTATCGTCATAATGTTGCACTGCTTGTCCTGTGGCATTATTGTTGCCAAGTCGGATCGAACATAACCCGTCCACGAGTCTACTAACAGTACCGTTTGCTCATTGACTTGTGGATGGAACACTGATTGGAACCACGTCTTAACGATCTGTTTTGTCACTTTCCCAGATGATGATGCACAAATATATGTTTTGTGGGCGAAACATTGTTTGCTGAATCCGTGGCCCAAACGTACCATGAAGTTCTTTCAAGACTATGAGCATGGGCGACAGCAATCTTCCACTGGCAGATATAACAGGCTGTATTGTGTAGCTATGTGTGATGGCAGGTAGAGATTGCATTGTTGCTGTAATATGCTTCTCGCCTCGCAAAGCCAGAGAGCGTCCAGAGTGAAATTCTAAAGCAAAGCCACTCTGATCTGTGTTATATACGTTATCCTCGCCATGAGCAGTAATGAGTGATTGTACATTTTGGACGAAGGTTTTAGCGCTTTCGTGCACTTGTGTGGCCATCGCTGTAATGCTATGTGTTACAAATTTTGTAACTTTGCGTGAGACAATACCGTGACGTGTTTTAAAGCGCCATAACCATTTCTTCGAAGCTTTGGAATTAGCAACGGCTGTTGTTTGGTTTGCTTCTAACGCCCAACGTTGCAAGTCTGTGTCATGGACAATTAAATGCCGCTGTTTTGCTGTCGCAAATTTTTCATACACAGTTCGGTCTAACTAATACGTACTCACGGAACGGCAAATATTTTATGGCACCATTTTCATTCTATGAATTTTAATACATACAAAAACTTTATATTTCCATATGAAATTATATAGGGACATTAATGGGTCATTTCAAAAGAGTGGGGGGGGGTGAAATGTCCCCATTTGCCCCTCTAATCGCCGCCCATGCTATGATGTGTGGCACATTTGTGCGAAATTAATAATAATATGATTAAACTGTTTAACCACAACAAAATCCTTCTCGTTTTGCTGAAGTGGCTTTTCCTAAGTTTTATTTGTTTCATATATCCTACAGTTTTTTTTCAGGCCTTTTTTTTAATTTGTCCAAATTTATATTTCTCCTTTTACCACACAATCGTCCAAAACTTGCACTATAATATTTACAATCAGTATATCATCCGGTAACGTATTTTATTCCTAACACAACATACAAACCCTATCTCACTGGCTTGCACGCGAACCTTTGGGGCATGGGGTCCTGGGGACAATTCCGAGTGGGAGAACTTTGAACGACAGCGGGTCGAATTCCGCGTTAAACCTATAGGTCCAATTCCTATAGCCTCGCCGACGAAAGAGGACGCTAAACGGCAATCAGCCAACAGTTGCAAATTTCGGCTGCATAAACAACTTATGTCTTGTGGAACTTATTAAATTTATTTTGTTAAAGCAGCTCTTTTAACAAAATTTCAGTATTAACGTGTCAGATAAATCTATTTAAGGACAAGAAAAAACATATTATTTATTTTGTAACTAAATGATAGCTCTACCCACGTAGATTATAAAAGCAGAAACAATGAAAATCGATACAATAGTGACTGACATTATTTTAACAAATATCGACTCAGATAATAGTTTGGGCTGTATGAAAAGTTAAAAATTCCGATTAATTGTAACTTTATTAGTGGTGGACATTGGAGGAAGATGTATGCTATTAATCAGCCCATTTCATGGGCATCCACACTCACGAGCTCAACGGTCGCTAGCTCGGCATTCGCGCTCGACCGTTCTCGGGTTCAATAATTAAGCGCTACCCCGAGCGCCAATGAAATAAGTCAGCGCGAGTCCAACTGAGGGAAGTGAGCCCGAACACGATTCCCAAAGGGATAAATGAGCGAGAGCCCAGTTGAAAAAGATGAGCCCGAGTCGGAGAGAGTGCAGAGCAAAATGGCCATCTATGAACCAAAGTCATCCCATCAAGTCTTTTTCTATCTGATCTATTGTATTCTGATGGTTCTCTCATTGATTGTGTTTGTTCAGATATCAGCGCTCTTGTCATTTACAGCTGAATGACGTGAGTGACTGTCTGTCTGTCAACCAACACTTTAAACATGACAGTGTAGTAGACACTTCTTATCTAAAATGTCTCCAGCACAGGGAGGGCAACAATAAGGCACACTTACTTCTTGATGTAGCGCTATTTCTACCCGGAAACTTTCATGGGAAAAATCAAATATTATTCTTATTTGCATTATTATTTTTAATAATGATGTACGTACACACGAGAAATTGTCTACTGCAAATAATTGAAAGGAAACATACGATCAATGTATAACCTTGCTTTGACACTAACTTTTCATCTAGGGGACATGGCAGATGATATTTTAAATTTTGCTTCTTCAAAAGAGGTCAAACAGCAAACTCCAAAGCAGTTGCTTTTAAGGAAGCTTCTCCTCCTCCCTCGCTTGCCCTCGTTCTCCTGAAGGAAGTTGTCTCTAGCCATCGTGCACCCTCGCTCCCGCAGTAACACTTGCCCCTCACTATCGTTCTCTTCGTCGAAGCTCTTACTCGCCCTCGCGCACCCTCACCCTCGCCATCGAAGCTTGTCCTCGCCCTCGCGCACCCTCGCCCTCGCGGCCAAAACATGCCCACTCCCTCGCGTCACTGTGGGCGAGGGAACTTGAGGGTGAGGATGCCCTCGAGAGGGCCACCCTCGCGTGGGTGAACATCTCTGCATATTAGACCCTTTTTGTTCTGCTGAATATAGGGATTCAATTACCGTATATCACCGCTATAGATGATTCTGGGAGCAACATTAACGAGTCCACTATTTTCTTCAAACGGATTCCATAAATTCGACGAAGACTTCTTTCATCTTTCCAACAGCCGATTTAATTTTTTCTTGCTTCGACGAGTAATTTTCATGGTGCTTATTATCAAAATCATTATCATTATATGACATTTTGAATTCGTTAATTAGCCTACTAATTTCTGGTCCCGCTGTCATCCATTTGACAAGAGCATTGAAGCCGTGTAAGAGATAAATCGCCCCGCCATCCCATTTTATAATTTTGTAATTCTGTTTGTGAGCCGAACTATAGCTATTGCAGAGAAAGGTTTTGATGTATTTCTTATCACCAAGTAACCCATTTCGAAAGCATTCAAAATCTCAGGGTGTGTTTCTTCCAAATTCTTGAAATAAAAAATGCGAACGGGAATCCAACGAGCATAGTTCAGGAGGTTCGTTACGAAAAACCATTCTGCAATTGGTTTTAGTGATTCAACGTACTAGGAGGTACTAGAGCATATTTATCGGGGAGAACAGGAGCAGTTTTCTTCTTTATATTGACATTATCCAGTGAGACATGGTCACCTTGAATGCAAGGGTTATCCTTAGACAGAAGCTGGGAAATAGAAATGTTCGTAGGATGAAAAAAATCCTTTGATGTGCTAGAAGGATTGTAGTCAATATAGCTAATGTTGCAATGGTTAAAACACCTCGACAAAGAGTGGAAGGACATATATTTCGTCACTTTGTTTTATCAAGCACTGAGAAAGACTTGAAGGTATTTCCTCTACACATGTAGACGATATACAATACCCCAGTGAATGCAATTCTTTTATGATATATTTTTTACGAGTTTTAGCCGAAGCGCTCAGTCCAACATTAACAGGAAGGGGATGTACGCGATTGCGTTTCCGCCTTGCTGTTTTTGTTTAAATATCTCCTTTTTTCTGATGGAAGTTGTAAAATATAAGTAAGCTAGTAGTTGAACTTGGTTGACTTACGCTGCTATTATGGGTAGCAGATGAACCATGAAGTAACATATTAGCAGCAGCAGCTATTAGTGAAGGAGGAACAGAATCTTCCTGGCAGTGATTCTCAAATTTTCCTGCAAAATGACTCTTGTGATTTACCATATCCTTTCGAAGCAACTTAACAACACGACTAAGTGCCATAGCATCTACATCAATGTCTTCCTCCAACTCTCTTATTATGTCAGATCCTTCTGAAAGTAAACCATATTCTCTGCCAGACAGAGGAGCTATTACCTCTGGCCTGTGACGAAGAATCCTTACAAAAAATCTTGTACTATGAACTTCTATATATTCTGATTTATGCTTCTACATTATCGAAATTAACCGTGTTTTGTACAGTATAAAAAGATCGCTCATTTTGAATCGGCGGCTTCTTGGTAACACAAGAATTGCGCAGGTGCCTCAAACTTCGCCCTTTTGTGTGATTCCAAACTATTCCCGCTGAAACATTACAAATACTTCGAGAATAGTGCAGTTGTAATTATACCAAGTTTTTCAACACAGTTTGTTTTAGGCGGTCCCTTGGTGTTGAAAAAGGTTGTTATACCAAATGTAAAAAACATAAGAATTAATTTATCATGATAATCAAGCAATTGGTATACTTCCCGTTCATATGCAACTACAATACTATTCGAGAGTGCTTCCTGCTGAAAAATCTACTTAGCACTCACAACACACTCACGTTTTTCTAGATCGTTTCCTGATAGATACTGTTTAATCTAAAGAGTTGTGTAGTTACGGATAAATTACTTAAACAAAGAGACTTGTTAACACTCGAAGCTATCAAATATGCATTTAGTTAGCGTTCTTGCTGCTCACTAGGGCTTACATACTGATTTGTGTAAGATTCAATATATTCAAGACTATCATTAGTAATATTTTTCCGAATGTATCCTATAAAACTTGCTATTCAACCCATTATATTCTAACCTCCGAAACAGCTTTACGTTGGTCCTGAGTTTCTTTATGTGATCGAAGAGACAGATAAAGAAGAACAAAACTGTGGTCTATTCCAATAATCATTTCATACAAACTCACTCTATGCCTTGATTATAAATGCCACAAATTTTATACAGCAGGAAACGTCATTCATTCAGAAATCTCTCGATGAAAATTTTTATATCCAAGTGATTCAAAGAAAAACTAATCTGATATCACTGTAGCATTCTTTCGATAAGAATATCGTATCACATTTTGTAATTCTGACTTCCTCTTCCCCTTCTAATCTATATGCTAATGTTCTTGGTTTCAGTGCTGTATTACTCGGAAGATTAAATCAAATCTTCATTCGCGTATTGCGTTTCGATTTCTTCTTCTCAAACATCCTTTGGATATCTATTCATCTTGTAAAAACTTTGTCACAAAGATTAAGGAATTGTTAATTACATGCCTTTGCTTTTGTTATAAGCAGTGTAGTTCCTGTGTATTTCTTTAATAACTCAACATCAAATACTAATAATATATTTTATAGTCCATTGCATACATAAATAACTTCAAGCAAAGTGGACAAAAAACATGTATGACATTCATTCAGCTATGTATACGTAAAAAGTGTTCAAATCGTACTTGCAGCTGAGGAAAATTCTGAAATTTCGAAAATTGTACCGCCCTTAGGAGGTCTTCACTTAGGTAATTTATAGGCACAATTGGATACTTTAAGTCAGGAAATTATATAAAAGAACTATGGGGTATCCTGTACGCGTTGAAAACGTAAGTGTATATGCTGAATTACCATGAATACTCAAGATAATTGTGAACTCACTTCTAGATTTTGCTCGGATATCTTTACATGTAGTTATGAATAGATTTACAACCCTCTGACGAGATGGCAGAATCCAAGATCTGCGATTTTATTCAAAAATGTCTGGATGAGGAAATCAATATGCAACATTTACAAGAAAATGAAGCTGCATGGATAAAAGAAAACTATATCGAGGAATTATCAAAATTAAGACGATGACCTTTACCGAACCTGTAAATTTTGGCTGCATATATAGAGAAGGTCAGAATCGTATTGCTATTCATTCAAAGGGACTAGATCGAACAAAGGAGTAGAAACTTTATTTGTAGGCAATTTAATATTTCTTTCGTTTTCTCACGCAGCTGGTCATGTTTTCTATGCAAAATTTGCACATCACTATACTATGCAGATGGAATCCTTGGAGGCAATTACGTTATCAGATGATTACAGGAAATTAATAGCTCAAAGAACTTTCACAATTCGCAGAAAAGGAGGCCTTCTGGGGCGTAGATAAAAGTTATATAATATCGTACAGTGCTTAATGAGTCCACAAAATAATCTTGGGGATTAACTCAACGTCAGACACTACGTTAGTAAGAGTAATCCTTCTATCCCAAATACTGTCACGATAACAGAAGTTCTAAGGACCTTTATGGGAAAAGGTTTGTCATCTGAGGGGCACGTTGAGCTAACGCCACCTTCCTTGTGTGATCATTACTCAATCCACAGGAATGTCAATTCGACTCCGGCGAATACTACAGAGTCGCTGTGGTTTTCTGTTTTAAAACCCACACGTAGAAGATGGTGTCCTTCTAAACGCAATGCTGTGGACCAAAAACGACAAGTCATATCTGCGTTAAGTACGTATATAAATTAGTTATGCGCTTTTTTCATCTAATATTTTACGGATATAAATTACAATTAGACACGGAAAGTCCCGAAAGACCAGAAAGAGCTTTTGCGAAATATATAAAACGATAGAATTTAATTCTGCCTTTGAAGCCACGTCAATTCAATCACAGTTTTTGAGAAACTTCAAGTGATGAAGCAGCTGTTCAAGGAACAAAAGTTAGTTTATACGGACAACAGTAATTGAAGAAACTTCAAGCGGGAAATATGTGGCTTATGATGGGTCTGATTGAGATCTCTTAAGAATCTTGTTAGAAGAGTTCATGATCAGTGTCTGATTGTCTTAAGGCCAAATACAAACAGAACTAAAAGAAAATGCTAGTAATCATTAAATTTTAGAAACTCTACTGTCATTAAAAATACTGCTTTCACTCTTTTCATGATGCAACAGGCTGTGAATCGATTTCATCTATATTCAGGAGAGAATAGCTGGCAGCCTACAAGATCGTTCAAGAAGAAAAAGAATTCTATAAGTTAGAGTCTTCAACCAATCAGATCTCAATGTATACAAAATGGTCAATATTCGACACTTCGTATTCCCCTGTATGGAGAACGAAACGTATCCTCTTTGGTATAAGCCACATTAGGTATAACAAGGAAGTAGTTCCAAATCATCAGTATCGCCACTTTTCCCCTTACTAACACGGCAGCTGTGAAACATCAACTCGGAAGTACCTACAAGTCCAGGAGCGAAAATATCTAAGCATAAACCCAACCGAATAAAGTTACTGTATACCATTCTCAGGACCCACGTAGCTCATATCAGCTCCAGCCGGATAAGCTTACTTACCTGTAGAAAAAAAGTGAATGTAAGGTAAGATTGTGAACGAGCCACATTTTAGTGTAAAACCAGGATATTATGTAGGAAGTCTGATAGGATCGGAAGAAAGTCTGATATAGATGATGACGAACAACAGCTGTAGAAAATCATTCTCTTATTGACAAAGGCTTAATTGTTGATCCAATCAGTTATGTTTAATGTATTGTAATTACGTCCCCACCTTATAGACCTAAGAAAAATGGACATGAAGACGATCTTGATGTAAATTTAAATGAAGTATAATGACAAGGCATATAACATGGTGGCGGTTTATTATTCTGTTTACATATTTTGGAATCCTTTAACATGAGAGGCATTGGTACCCGATGAGAAAACGAAACTGTAGCAGAACACATTTAATTTGATGAGTTAAACCAACTCAATTAGATATAACATTCGCGTACTACAGAACTATTCAATATTACGTTTATAACAATTATTAATTTTTTATTGTTGTCTGTTAAGATGTTAAACAACAGTTTACTTCCTCAAAGGATTCTGCCATCTGCAAGGACACTTAAAATTGTGTAACTACCGTTTAGTTCTCAATTCTCCTACTAAGAATCATAGTTTAACATTCTTAATAAAGAGCAATGTTTGGATATTCCGCACATACAAAGATTCCATGTACATTTTTATCCAAGACGGAGTCCTAAGAATGAAAGCTCTACTACACGTCGATCCAAGTTGGTTTCAAATTATTGTCCTAGGTTTTTATACGACATACGAATAATCAATGCTTACTGCTCAGCGCATTGTTCCTTTGCGGCTGTATCAAGCTCTTTTTCACACAGAAGCCAACGAGGCTTTCGTATTTTCTATAACAGATATATTACACTTACTGTAGTAAGGTTGTAAAGGATACCCATCCAAGTTGTTGCACTGAATCACTACTAGATGATCCTTATGTAATTAGGTATGTGATTAGATGGTAGAATCTGTGAGACTAGTCCTGCCGATAATTACTAAAGCTAGCGTAGTAAAGAACTGTTTCACGATACAAAGGAGTTATACAGGCAAGGACGAACAGGAGTAGAACAGAGACATCAACAAAATTTAAAATTGGCAGAATTTTTTTTATGTAGTTAGGTAACTTTGGGAGATTTTCAGTTTACACCTGAAACACGGAAAACTTCCTAGGCTCACTTCCAACATCTCGGACCAGAAGCAATAATTTCTGGTCTTGGGAATAGTGTTCGAGAACTTACTCTCCTGCGCAAAGGAAGTAAATGAGACTGCGATTAACTTTCGATTAGCCAAGAAAGTTAAACTTGCGTCTATAAAAATTTTCGAGGCGTCTTCTGTAACTTGACTCACTTCTTCAAGATGCTATATTAATAACGCTACCTATCTCTCACAGTGATCTTTAGGCTTTATCTAGTGGTATATACTCAAGTACTTGGCGTGTCAATGCTGTCTTACCCGTAAGAATTAATCGTCTTCACTCATAAAGCTATACATCTGTGACACCCTCGTCTTATTAGAGGGAGAAGTAAATTCACGTTTTTTAAAATGGTACGCCTTTTTATAATGTGAGATAAGTAACACTAAAAGACTACTGCTCCATTTTTAAGACCTTCAGAAGTTTCTGGGGCTCCGATTCCATATAGAATCATTTTACTGACTGGAAGCTATTAGGAGTTAAAGATTACATGGCGATGTACAATGATGACTTCTAAATTTTTAGAAAAAACTTACAAGCCTTACCGAACAACAAGAAAAACAACCCACAGATTATTAGCACGCCTTATGCACCTTACCGTCACAAAGTCCTTTCACTTCTGTTATCATTACAGTTTTTCTGAAATAAGGATTAATCTTACTAACGTAGTGTCTGACGTTGAGTTAATCCTTCAGAAAATTTCGTGGCCTCATTAAGCACTGTTCGATAATGTTATCACTTATAACTTTGCAACTCTATTTCTGTGAATTTTTAAAGTCCCTTGAGGTCTTAATTTCTTGTTATCATCTGGTACCGTAGTTGCCTCCAAGGCTTCCATCTTCTGAATGAGGTGATGTGCTAATATTCCATAGAAAAGACGACCAGCTGCGTGAGAAAATGGAAACATTAATTTAATTGCCTACAAATGACATTTCTAATCCCCTGCTCGATCTAGTGCCTTTGGATGAATATCAATAGGATTTTGACCTTCTCTATGTACTGCAGCCAAAGTTTACAGGTTCGCTAAAGGTCATTGTCTTAATTTTGAGATACCTAGATATCGTCTTTTTCTTGCAGCTTCATTTCCTTGTATATGTTGCATATTGATTCTATCATCCACAAATTGTTGAATAAGATCGCAGGTCTTAGATTTTGTCATCCCCTTAGAAGGTTGTAAATCTCTTCATAAATACACGTAAAGGTCGCCCAGCAAAGTCTAGAAGCGAGTTCTCAATGATTTTTAGTAGTAATGACCATTAAGCAATCTACTAAGGGGATACGCCAAGGTTATTCAATACAATTTCCTGACATAATGTATCCAATCGTGCCTAGAAATAAAGTGGAAACCTAATAACGGCGGTTCATTTTTGGATGGTTGAGAAATTTCCTTAGCTGCAGTTATGATTTGAACACCTTTAAAGTACAATGGCTGATCTAATGTAATAACACGTATTTCGTCCACTTTTATTGTACTTATTTTCTGTATGCAAAAGCGTAAAATAGAATATTGGTACTTGATAATGAATTATTGAAGAATTACAGACGGAGTTGTCTGCTTGCCAAAATTATCAGCTCTTAGGTGGAGTGTGAATGTACTCTAGCCAGTTTGCCATAATATTCCGCTATATGCAGCGAAGACGTATGCAGAATTTTAGAGACAACTTACTGCTTCATTTTTGGAAAGTAATTTACTAATTAAAAATCGAACATTTCTAAACATCGGAAAATTTTCATCACTGGTGATACGCTCCTCTTATTAAAAGGAGATGTTAATCCACGATTTTTTAAATGCTACGCAATTACGCCATTGTTAATGTGTCCTGCGATGGTTTCGTTTCTCTTCCGGGACCAAAGCCGCTCATTTATACTATTTAATAAAAGATTTAAACATAAAACGCACCACTTTCATATTTTATACCTTGTCTTTATACCTCCATTTAAATTTACATGAATATCGTCTTCATGTCAATTTTTTTTCTAAAAAGCGTGGACGTTATTACAAAATAATAATCATAACTGATTGGACTGTTGTAACGAATAGTGATTCCATTGATTGTGTGGAAACAGTAACATGAAATAACAAAGGGCGTAAAGAAAACATCAAAGTGCCTGCATGTATTGCTTCATATAACAAATACAAGACTGGCGTAGATTTATATACAAATTGATGAGCCTATACCCAATCAAGGTGAAGGGAAATAAGTGGAATTGGAACTAATTTACGAATGTTGTGGAAACTGCTTTAGTTGCTAGATGGAAACTTTATCGGAACTTGTACTTACGTAATTTGGATCTTCTAGAATTTCACAGAAGTGTTACAGAATCTCACAGTCTGCAGACTTCGTCCGCGGCTTCAGGGATTTTACAAAAAGTGTTCTGAAGCACGGAAACATAGCAAACATACCCGAATACAAAATGAGAAAGGAAAGCAAATATGTCAAGGATGTCAAAAGAGCCGATAACATAATGTCAGGAATGCCAGGTTGGCTTGAGTGCTGTTCCGTGCTTGATAATTACCATCGTTAGTGTAAAAGTGCGATGTAAATTTGCTAAGACAGCCTTACTTTGGGCCTGAGACCGGTGATCAGGATCGATGAGACAAATAAAGAATCGCTTTTAAGTTTTCTTCAGATCCTCTCTTAGACGGTTAGGAGGAAAATCTTTACGGTATAGTTCGCTACTAGCTTTGTAAAACAGGTCATCCCAAAGCATTCATACTGTGGGCTAAAAAATAATCTTTCATATAAGCTCACTGTGAGCTTTGAATAGTAACTAAGCGCAATCATTTCATTCAGCAGAAAAAATCGTTCATTTCAGAAGTCTCTTGATGAAAATTCTCCATATCCAAGTTCTTGAATGAAAAAGTATTCTGATTTAATGGTAGCATTGTCTTGATAAGAATATCGTATCACATTTCGTAATTCTGACATCCTCTTCCCCACTAATGCTATATACTCATTTTGTTGGTGAGTCAATACTGTCTTACTCGGAACATTTAATCAAATCCTCGCTCGTGTCTCGCGTGTCGATTTCCTTGTCTCAAATAACCTTTGGATAGCTATTCCTCTAACGAAAGTTTCGCCACAACTACTGTAGAATGGTGAGATACACACCTCACCTTTTTATATAAGAAGTAAGGGCCCTCTGTAATTCTTCAATAATTAATATCAATTATCTTTACTATATGTTCTACTTTTGTGCATAGTGTAAATAAGTGCCAGAAAATTCGACAAGAAACATGTTTTGACATTAGATCAGCTTTCATATTGGAAAGGTGTTCAAATCGTACCTGCAACTGAAGAAATTTCAGAACTGTCCAAAGTTGTACCGCCCTTATGAGGTTTCTAGCCACGATTGGAGTCGTTATGTCAAGAATTGGTATAGAAAATATGTACGTTAAGACAACTTTAGTGAAAATGCTGAATGGCCATGCCTACTCAAGAACAAAGAAAAGTCGCTTCTAGACTTTGCTCGGCGATCATTACATCTGGTTATGAATGCATTTACAACCCTCTGAGAAGATAACAAAATCTAGGATCTGCGATCTTATTCGACAATGTCTGGATGAGGAAATCAATATGCAACATTTGCAAGGAAATGAACCGGTATGAAAAAAACAATGTCGTGGAAATCTCAAAATTAATACGATGACCTATACCGAAGTGGTAAATTTTGGCTGCACTATATTGAGAAGGTCAGAATCGTATTGCTATGCATCCAAAGGGACTGGATCAAAAAGGGACTAGAAACTTGAATTGTTGGCAATTAAATTAATGCTTCTCTTTTCTCACGCAGCTGGTCATCTTTTCAATGCAAGATTTGAATATCACTGTACTAAGCAGATGGAAGACTTGGAGGCAACAACGGTATCAAAGGATTACAAGAAATTAACACTTCAAGGAACAATCAAAATTCGCAGAAAAAGATTTTTTGTGGAACGAAAATCCAAGTGATATGAATATCGAACAGCTTAATGAAGGATACGAAATTTTCTGGTGGATTAACTCAATGTCACGCACTACGTTAGCAAGATTAATCCTTCATTCGAAGAGACTGTTACGATAACAGAAGTTCTACAGGACTTTTGTGTGAAACCGTTTGTCATCTGAGCGGCATATTGAGCTAATGTTACTTTCCTTGTGGGATAATACCTCATTGCGCAAAAATATCAATTCAACTGAGGTGAATATTGTAGTCTCTGTTGTCTTATGTTATAAAACCCACACGTACAAGGAAGAGTCCTTCTACACGCAATGTTGTGGACTAAAAATTTTAAATAAAATCTGTGTTAAGTACGTATATAAGTTTGGTTAAGCGCTATTTTCACCTTATATTTTATGGATATAAACTACAATTAAACACTCAGAGTACCGAAAGACAAGAAAGACCTATTGAAAAATATCTGCGAGGATGGAATTTCATTCTGCAATTGCAGCCACGACAATTCATCACCGTTTCTGAGATACATGGAGATCAATAATAGACGAATTCAAATAAGGCAAAAAAATTTCCAAGGAGCAAAAGATAGCTTTATATGGACAGCACTACTGGAAGAAACTACAACGTGAAATCTGAAGGTATTCAAAGATCTGATTCAGATCCTTAAGAATCTTGCTAGAAGACTTCATGAGCAGTTACTGATTCTTTTAAGGCCACAAACGAGCACAACTGCAACGAAATAATATGAAATCATTACATCTAAAGAAACTCTAGGGTGATTAAAAGACTGCTTTCAATTTTTACATGATAAAACAGGCTGTGACACGATCTTAGCTATAATCAGGAGAAACAGTTGGCAGTCTTAAAGATCCTCCTAAAAAAAAAAAGAATTGTGTTAGAGTCCTCAAACAACCAAATCTCAATCCTGACAAATTAGTCAACATTAGACAATGCTTATTCGCTATTATAGAGAAGGAAACATGTCCTCTTTGGTATAAGGGTCAGTTGTTGTATTACCTGAAGTTGCCATATCAGGTATATCAAGGAAGTAGTTACTAAGATTCAATATGGCCACTTTTGCCCCTACTAACGCTGCAGCCGTGCAGCATTCAATTCGGTAATATCTCCAAGTCCAGCAGTGAAATGGCTTAAGCATGGACCCAATCGAATGTGGTTTGTGTGTCAAAGAGTATATGCAAATTCCGGGATCCACACAGCTAGCTAGCATCAGGTCCACTCGGTTAAGCTTACTTACCTGCAGATAAAAAGTGAATGTAAGATAGGATTGTAAACGAACCACATGTTAGTGTAAAACTGCCGATATGAAGTATTCTAGGTCTTGTGCATTCTGCCAAAGTAATTCATATACACATGGTATATTGGAAGACAGTCTGATATAGATGATGAACAACCGCTGTAGAAATTCATACGTCATTGACAACGGCTTTATTGTTGATCCAAATATTATGGTTATTATTTAGTCTTATAGAAAAAACAAAATCGACATGAAGACCTTGTTGATGTAACTTTCGTACCTCAGAAGAAAGCGAAAACTTAGCAAGACAGATTTAATTTCAAGAACAAAACCAATTCATTTAGATATCACATTCGTGTACCTCAGTATCAATCAATTGAATGATTATAAAAATTTAAATGAATTAGTTGAGCTCGTTAAATTATATCAGTCTTACTACGATTTCGCTTCTCTTCGGATTCCAAAGACGCTCGTGTTAGAGGATTCCAAACTATGTTAACTGATTAATAAACCACCTTCATGTTTTATACCATATCTTTATACCTTTATTTAGAGTTATGTCTAAATGGTCTTTATGTCCATTTTGTTAGATCTATAAGGCGGGGACGTAGTTACAAAATATTGTTGATTATAACTGTGTGTATCAACAATTAAGTCGTTGTCAAAGAGTTATTGGTTTTCTAAATGGTTGTTCGTCAACTTCTATACTTGATTATCTTCCGATCTGCCATATGTACATGAACTTTGTCACAATGCACAAAACCTTGAATAACTCATATCGGCTATTTTATACTGCCATGTGCTTCGTTCACAATTCTATCTTGCATTCACTTTTTATCTATAGGATGTATGTACGTATGTATGTATGTATGTACGTATGTATGTATGAATGTATGTATGTATGTATGTATGTATGTATGTATGTATGAATGTGTACGTTTATCCGCCTTCAACTAATGATACCTGTGTGGTCCTGGAATTGTATTCATTAATCTTATTCGACCTTGCGAAGGCATAGACCACTTCGCTCCTGTACTTGGAGGTACTTCCGAATTGAATGCTGCACAACTGCCGTTTTATAAAGGGGAAAGTGGCCATAATGAAGTATTTTTAACTACTTCCTTGTTATACCAGGGAGGACATGTTTCCTTTTCCATACAGGCGATTAAGAAATGTCTAATTTGAAGATTATGTCAGGATTGAAATTTGGTTGGTTTAATACTTTGACTAACTTGCACAATAATTTTTTCTTTTGAAGGATCTTTAAGACTGCCAATTATTCTCTCCTGATTATAGCGTGTCACGGCCTGTTGCAGAATCTAAAATGATCTGAGTTACAACCATCAACAGCTGCAGATTTCCCGTTTGTAGTTTCTTTCATTACTGTTATCCATATATACAGCCACCTTTACTCCTTCCAAAAGTGATTGCATCATTTGAAGCCGTCTAATATTGATCTCAAAGTTTTTCAAGAACTGTGATTGCATAGTCGTCGCTTCAATGGCAGATTTAAATTCGATCGTTCCAGATATTTACCGAAAGATTTTTTTGTGTGTGTTTCGGCATTTTCTATGTATAATTGAATTTTATATCTATATAATATAAACTAAAAATAGCGGTTTACATAATTTATATACGTACTTAACGGAGTTTCACTTCCAATTTTTAGTCCACACCATTGCGTGTAGGACTCTTTTTTCTACGTGTTTGTTTTAAAACACAAGTCAACAGAGACTCGGCAATATACACTACAGTCGAATTGATAATCTTGCGCATTGAGATATAACTCTAGGAAGGTGGCATCAACTGAACGTGCTGCTCAGGCTACAAACTGTTTTCCAAAAAAGCCATGTAGATCTTCTGTTATCGTAACAGTATTTGGGAATGAGGATTAATCTTGCTAACGTAGTGTCCGACGTAGAGTTATCCCTCAGAAGATTTCCTGGGCATTAAGCACGCTTCGATAAATATATCACTTGGAACTTCTCTCCAAAGGAATAATTTTGTTTCTGCGAATTGTGAAGGCTCCTATTGTTGTTTATTTCTTGTAATCATCATATAGCGTAGTTGCCTTCAAGGATACCATCTGCTGTGTTACTATGTTAGTAGCTAACACAGGACTGACTATACCGTAAATATTTTCCACTTAACCGTCTAAGAGAAGATCTCAAAAGAACTTAAAGTCGATTCTTTATTTGTCTCATCGATCCTGATCACGGGTTTCATGCCCAAAGTAAGGCTGTTTCGGAGGTTAGAACATAGTGAGTTCAATAAAAAGTTGAGCTGCAAAGAAGATAACTTAAAGCATATTTGATAGCTTGGAGAGTTGACTCACATGAGACTTTGTATAATAATAAATCCGTAAAAACACAACTCTTAGGATTAAACAGTTCATATCAGGCTAACGAAGAAGATAAAGGTGAGAACATTATAAGTGCTAAATAAATTTTTTCACCAGGAAGCACTGTCAAATTGTATTATAGTTGCATATTCACGAGAAGTATAGCTATTGCTTAATTATCATTGATAAATTAATACTCAAGTTTTTTACATTTGGTATCACAATTTTTTCAACCCCAATGGCCCACATAAAACAAGCAGTTGTACGTTCCCAAAACTATACGTCTGTGATACCATCGTGTTATTAAAGGGAGAAGTAAATCCACGGTTTTTTAAATGGTACGCCTCTCTATAAGGTGAGTTAAGTAGCTCTAAACGCACTACTGCTTCGTTATAGGAACCTAGGTAATAAACACAAAATCTTGCTGCCTCCGACTCAGCGTTAAATTACTTTAGAAGCTGTAAAGCAAGAGGAAATTCGGAATACATATCGATACCCACAGCTGACTTCTATATACGCAGCATTTTAAAAAAAAACTTACAAGCTGGTTAGCCTTCCCGGACACCTCGGAAAACAACCCTCGAATTATTGGAACGCCTGTTGCACCCTAAACCGTAATTAAAAATTGAAAACTTCCGTCCAATTTCAAAATTAATTCTATAATCACCGCATCACGTAGAGATCGCTTTCATCCCTGATCAATATATCTTTTTAGAATACTATTACAGAGAAGTCAAGTGACTTTACTGATAACGTTCCTATTTTAAGGTGATGTCTCACGTTGCACGTGAAAATTTCAAAAAGCTTCACCAGCTCCGGGATGCCTGGCCTATCTGACCCATCAACTTTTTCATGATTTTAACGCGCTTTCTCATTTCTAGTTTTACGAAAACAATACATTAATAGCTCAACCTGATATACATTCTATTTCAGTTTAAGACTTCTTGATCCACATTTATCTGGGTTTAAACTCAGATATTTCGAATTTGCTAGTCCTAAGGACAATATGAGCTCCTTACCTTTCCCATTTCTATCCATCCAATCTCGTCCGTTGTACTACTTGCAAACTGATTCGATTCGTTCTAATGCATGTATCATGGCGGATCTCGACATCTATTGTTATTATTTATTTATCTAACTCCATCCTGATAATCTTAACATTATATTATCTTATCAGAAAAAAGAAGACTTTTTTTAACTTCCGCGCCTTATAGATCTAACTAAACGTACACGAAGACCATCTTGATATAACTCTGAATTAAGGTATGAAGACAAATTATAAAACATGAAGGTTGTTTAATATTGTGTTTACATATTATGGAATCCTCTAACACGAACGTATTTGGTACCCGAAGAGAAAACGAAATATTAGCAGGACATATTTGATATAACGAGCTAACCCAATTCATTTAGATATCACATTCGCTTACTACAATTTCATTCACTGTATGTTTATAACATTTTTTTTATTATTTGAGTATCTGTTAAGATGTTAAACATCAGATAATTGACTGCAAGGATCCAGCGAAGGGCATGGACACATAAAATTGTGTAACTACCGTTCAGTTTTCGAGTTTCCTACAAAGAAGATTAGTTAAAACACTTAATAAAGAACGATTTTTGGATATTGCGTATAGGCAAATATTCCATGTACATTTTTATCCAAGACGGGATTGTAAGAATGAAAGCTGTGCTACACGCCGATCTCAGTTGGTTTCAACTTATTCCCCTTGATTTTATACGACATAAGGAAGACCAATGTCAGCACCTTCTTCCTGTACGACTGTACCTAGCTGTTTTTCAGACAGAAGCCCACGAAGCTTAACAATTATCCGTAACAGTTATATTACGGTTATGATCTTAAACTTGTATAGGATAATGGCCTGAAACTCTAGTAGGAGATGCTTATGTAATTAGGTATGTGATTACCTTGTAGAACCTTTGAAACCTGCCTATGAACTAATAAAGCTGGCGTACCAAAGCACTGTTTCGCGAAACAAACGAGTTATACGGGCCAGGTAGAACAGTTGTAGAACAGAGACATGAACAAAATTATCAACTGAAAGATTTTTTTTCTTTTTGTACTTGGATTAAATTGGGAGATTTTCAGTTAAGTGCACCTGAATAATATAAAACATCGTACGCTTACTTCCCACATGTTGAACCAGAAGCCCGGAATATACCCCTTGGTATAGTGTCCGAGAACTTGCTCGTCCTTCTTCTCAAATCAAGTAAAAGCAACAGCGATATTTCGAGGTTTCTATAAGATATTTCGAGGTTTCTTTTGCAACTTTTTACCCACTTCATCAAGAAGTTATATTGATAACGCTACGTATCTCTCACATTAATCTTTAGTAAATAGAATTTTAAATTATCTCTGGTACACAAGGTATATCTTAAAGTACAGACAGCCATATCGCACACTCTTATGAAGCTTATTGGTGAATGGGAATTTGTCAATCTTCTCAACGTTTACTCACAGGTCAACAATACGATTCTGATATTCACTATATACTACACCGTAAGATTACTGGTTCGGAAAACATCACTGTCTTATTTATCAGAATTCCTCGATAACATTTTTCTCATGCATATTGATAATGTTGCATATTGATTTTCTCGTCGAGGCATTGATGAATAAGATCGAAATCCTAGATTTTGTCATCTCTTCAGAGGGTTGTAAATGTCTTCATATCCAGATGTAAAGGTAGCCGAGCAAAGTCTAGAAATGGGTTCTTAAAGATCATGAGTAGGCATGGCCATTCAGCATTTTCACTAATGTTGTCTTAGCGTACAGGATACCCCAATGTTCTTCTTTGCCATTTCCTCACATAATGTATCCAATCGTACCTAGAAATTACTTAAGTGGAAACCTCCTATGGGCGGTACAACTTTGGACAATTCAGAAATTTCTTCAGGTGCAAGTACGATTTGAAGACCTTTCCAGCAGAATGGCTGATCTAATGTGATTTGTCTACTTTTCTTGCACTTATGTCTACTTTCTTTTCTGTGTTCAGAAGAGTAGAATATATATATAGTATTGGTACATGATGTGAATTATGGAAGATGGACTACACTGCTCATATCAAAGGAGTTGTGTGTATGTCACAGTTCTACACTCGTTGTAGCGAAGCTGTCACAAGATGAATAGCTATCCAAAGATTGTTTTCAGAAAAGCAAATCGAGACGCGACACGCGTGTGTAGACGATTAATGCTTGTGAGAGACAGCATTTACACACCAAGAACACGAGTACATACCAATAGAGAAGAAAAGGATGTCAGAATTACGAAATGTGATACATTCTTATCAAGACAATGCTACCGTGATATCAGATTACTTTATCATTCAAGAACTTCGATATGAAGAATTTTCATCAAGAGACTTCTGAAATGAATGACTTATACTGCTCTATTATATGTGTGGCACTTAGTTACTAATCGAAACATACAATGAGGTTTTATGATAAGATAATAAGATTTGCTTAATGTTTGGTTGTTTTATGATGACAAGTGTTGGTAAGTAGGTAGCGAACACAGGAATGACAATACCATAAATATTTTCCACCTAACTGCCTAAGAGAAGATCTCAAAGGAACTTAAAATCGATTGTAACTTGTTTATTTGTCTCATTGATTATATCTCTAGTCTCACGCCCAATGTAAGGCGGTTTTGGAGGTTAGAATATAATGGGTTACATGGAAAGTCTTAGAAAGTTATTAATGGTTGACCGGAACCTACAGAATTTTGTATGTTGGCCCTAGTGAGCAGCAAGGACCCTAATTAAAGGCACATTTATAGCCTCGAGTGTTAACACACAGGAGACTTTGTTTAAAAAATATATCCGTAAACACCACTCTTTGGATCTATCAGTTAATATTAGGCTAACAATCAAGAAAAAGGTGTAGTAAGTATAGTAATTGCTTGATTATCATGATAAATAAATACTTATGTTTTTTTTTTATTTGGTATCACAATCTTCTTACATCCAAAGGGCCCATTTAAAACAAACCGCTGTATGTTCGCAAAGCTATACGTCAATCATACCCTTGTCCTATTAAAGGGACAAATAAATCCACGGTGTTTTAAATCGTACGCCAATGTATAATGCGAGATAAGTAGCCCTAAAAGAGTAGTGCTTCGTTTTTAAGACCCAGTTACACGATACTAGTTTCTGCGCCTCCGTATCAAGGTTGAATTCCTTTACTAGCTGGAAGCCATTAGGAATTAGGAATTCATGCCGATGTCCACTGCTTACTTCTAAATTTCACAGTCAGAAAAGCAGATTCGTACAATCACAAGGAAACAAGGTGCTTAGCAGCTTTAGCTAAGGTGAGGTAGTTTTGAAATTAATAAATAAGATTACTGGAATTCTTTTTGTTGATAATTCTGATCTTCGAAACGCTAAAACAGTTGGTGCACTAGGCTGCTACTGAAGGTTACCAGAAATTTTCTCAGCGCTGAGAAAACGTTTTGATGTTTAAGAAATCCTAATCCTGCAATAAGCTTAATAAGAGTGTGCGATTATTGCAGTCTGTAGTGCAAAATGAACCGTGCGAGCCAGAGAGATTTTGAGTTTCTATAGCCTAAAGATTAGAGTGAGAGTTACGTAGCGTTATCAATAAAGCATCTTGATGAAGTGAGTCAGATTATAAACGACGTCTCGAAAATTTTTATAAACTCAAGTTTAATTTTCAAGCTAATCGAAAGTTAATCGCAGTCTCTTTTACTTTCGTACGGCAGCGAGATTAATTTCTCTAACACTATTCCCAAGAGGGGAAATTCATGGCCTGAGGTCCAAGATGTGGGAAGTGAGCCTAGGAAGTTTTTAAAGTAACCTAAAAAAAAAAAAAAAAAAAAATCTGTCAAAAATAATTTTGTTGATGTCTCTGCTCTAAACCTCTTCTACCATGCCAGTGTATCTTCTTTGTATCGCGAATCAGTGCTTTACTACGCTAGCTTTAGTAATTGTTCGGCAGGACTTGTCTCAAAAACCAAGAGAAGCGGGCCTGGTTTTACAAGGTACGAAATTACCCAATTACCTAAGGATCACCTACTAGAGTTTAAGGCCAATAACCTACATGTGAATCCTTTACAAGCTTACGACCATAAGCGTAATACAACTGTTAAGCAAAATTGTTAAGCTTGGTCAGTCAGAAAAGCAGCTTGGTACAGCCGCAAAGGAACAAGGTGCTAAGCACATTGCATTGATTATCCTTATGTCGCTTATACCTAGGGCAATAAATTGAAAAGAACTGGAATCGTGGTCTCTTAGAACTTTCATTCTTACGACCCCGTCTTGGATAAAAATATACAGTACACCTTAGCCGTAAATCTCCATATGGCTCTACCATTTAGAAGTGTCACCCGCTGTACATGGAGTGTTTGCATCTACGGAATATCCAATAATCGTTTTTTATTAAGAGTGATAAACTTTGCTTCTTTGTAGGAGAGTCGAAAAGTAAACGCTACTTACACAATTGTAAGTGTCCTTGTAGATGGCAGAATTTTTGGAGTCAATCATCTGCTGTTGAACATCTTAACAAATATACAACCAGACAATAAAGAAATGTTATCAACGTACAATTGAATTATACTGTAGTACTCGAATGTGATATCCAAATAAATTAGTTTCGCTCTTTAAATTAAATGTGTCTTGAAGGTTTCGTTTTCTCTGCGGGTACCAAAGCCGTTCGTGTTAAAGGATTACAAAATATGTAAAGAATATAATATACTACGATTATGATTTATACCTGATCTTTATAGCTTCATTTAAAGTTACATCAAGATCGTCTTTATATCCGTTTTGCTTTTTCTATAAGGCGTGGACGTTATTACATTATAATAATCATAACTGATTGGATCAACAATTAAGTCGTTGTCAATGACACATTGGTTTTCTACAGCTGTTGTTCGTCATTATCTATATCAGATTGTCTGCGTATCTGCCATTTGTACATGAACTCCTTTGGCAGAATGCACAAAACCTTGAATAATTCATATCGGCTCTTTTACACTAACATGTTGTCTGTTCACAATCCTATCTTGTTGTCACTTTATCTACAGGTAAGTAAGAATATCCAGCTGGAGCTGATGGTAGCTGTGGGTCCTGGAATTAGCATATCTTCTTTTACACACCAACCTCTATCGATTTGGTTCATGTTTAGACCATATCGCTCCTGGACTTTGAGGTATTTCCGAGTTGGTTGCTCCACAGCTTCCGTGTTAGTAGAGGAAAAAGTGGTCATATTGAAGTTTCGTAACTACTTTGTTGTTATACCTGATATGGCTTATACCAAAGAGGACATGTTTTCCTCTCCGTAAATGTGAATAAGATATGTCTTAATGTTGACTATTTTGTCAGGATTGAGATATGGTTGGTTGAAGACTCTAACTTGCACTATTCATTTTCTTTTTGAAGAATCTTGTAGGCAGCCAACTGTTTCTCCTGAGTATAGTTAAGGTCGTGTCACAGCATGTTCCATCATAAAAAAAGTGAAAGCCGTATTTTAATGGCGCCAGAGTTTCGTTTAATTTAATGATTTCATAGCATTTCCTTTCAGATCTGCTTGTATGTGACCATAAAAGAGGCAGCAACTGATCAAAAAGTATTCTAGCAAGATTCTTAAAAGATTTGAATTCGGACATTCAACAGCTACAGATTTCCCGTTTGTAATTTCTTCCATTACTGCTGTCAATATACGACTACCTTTTGCTCCTTGTTTATCTCAGAACCCACAATGGTTTTAGCGAAGCTTTCACAATATGAATAGCTATTCAAAGTTTGTTTGAGAAAAGCAAATCGAGACGCGAGACACGTGGGAAGATGATTAACTCTTTCGAGTAAGACTGAATTTACACACCGAGAGCATGAATATATACTATTAGAGGGGAGAAGGAAGTTAGAATTACGAAATGTGATACCATATTCTTATCAAAACAACCCGTTACGGAAGTTAGAATATAATGAATGGGTTTAATAGTAAGCTTAACTATTTTCTGTAGGAGATTACTTTTTTTTATTAAAGAAGTTGGATATGGAGTATTTTCACCAAGAGACTTCTGAAATGAATGACTTTTCTGTTCTACGAAATGTGTGGCACTTAGTTACTAATCAAAGAATACAGTAAGCTTATATGAAAAGATTGTTTAATTAGCTCACAGTTTGGTTGCTTTGTGATGAACAGTGTTACTAAGTTGGTAGCGATAACATGACTGACTATTCCGTAAATTTTTTCCACCTAATCGTGTATCTCAAACGAACTTAAAATTGAATCTTTATTTCTCTCATCGATTAAATCACCGGTCTCAGGCACAAAGTAAGGCCGTTTCGGAGGATAGAATATAATGTAATACTACGTCGTGTACTTTTGAATCGAGAAGATTCGACTTTTAGTTGAGAAGATATGGTCAAAAACTAACACTATGAATTCGTAGAGGCGGCAATTTTTATAGCCGACATATTGGATTCTCACGATCTGTCAGAGTGATGCCATTTCGATTCCTGCTTAGTTGGATCAGGGAAACTACATATCCGAGTGGCACCTTATTAACACAAAGTGCAGGATACTTCTTGTAAGATCCCCTACTAAGTAAGCCCGTTACGGAGGTAGGAATGTAATGAATGGGTTTAATAGCAAGCTTAACAATTTTCCGTAGCAGTTATATTACGCTCATGGTCGTAAGCTTGTAAAGGATAATGGCCTGAACTCTAGTAGGTGATCCTTATGTAGTTAGGTATCTGATACCTTGTAGAACCAGGCCAGTTTCTCTTTTCCTGTGAGAGTGGTCCTGCCGATGAAATACTAAAGCTAGCTTAGTAAAGGATTGATTCGAGATACAAAGAAGTTTCCCGGGTCCGGTAGATCAGGTGTAGAACAGACATCAACAAAACTAATAAATGACTTTTTTTTGTACCTTTTGTACCTTGTGAGATTTTCAGTTAAGTACACCGGAAAGATATAAAACTTAAGCTCACTGTGGACATGTTCAACCAGAAACCTGAATCCTCCCCTTGGGTATGGTGTTCGAGAACTTACACATCTTGATGCCCAAAGAAATTAAAAGAGACTGCGATAAACTTTCGATTAGCCTGAAAGTTAAACTAGCGTCTTTAAAAATTTCGAGGCGTCTTTTGCAACCTTGACTCACTTCATGAAGATGCTTTATTGATAACGCTACGTATCTCTCACACTAATCTTTAGTAACTAGAATTTTAAATAATCTCTGGTTCGCAAGGTTCATCTTGCACTACAGACTGCCATATCGCAGACTCATATTAAGTTTATTGGAGTATTTGAATTTGCGAATTTTCTCAACGTTTTCTCACAGGTGAGTAAATTTCTAGTAACCTTCCGCTCAGGAGCAAACTAGTGCACAATCTGTATTATCTTTTCAGACACATTACATATCAAAAACCGAATGATCATCAAGAAGAATTTCTGTAATCTTATTTATTAAATTCAACACTACCACATCTCGCTGACGTGAATATAGCTTCCGTGTCCTGTACACCAACTCAAAGGTATTTTCTCAAGAGCAGAAAGGAACTCCATAACATGTACCCCATTAATCGCCAGCAGTTGAGGCTTACGAAGTGTCATTTGGCCTGGTATGATTGCGAACATATTCATGGCCGTTGACCATAGCCATCCTAGTTCACCAAGTAGATTCCTTTACGAAAATGAAGTAGCAAATCGTCTGTAGATTTTCTTAATAGGTGTTCGCTGCATATAGCGGAATATTATGGGAAACTGGCCTTCACACTCCACCTAAGAGCTGTTAACACTGGCAAGAAGAAAGTCGAAACACAAAGATATGTGCTTAGATCTGTACTTAGATCAATGAGAGTGCTTCCTGCTGAAGAAATCCACTTAGCACACATAACGATCTCACCTATTTCTTGATTGTTACCCTGATAAAAGCTTTTTAATCCAATGAGTCATGGACTTACAAATATATTATTTAAACAAAGTCTCATGTATGTTAACACTCTCGGCTATAAAATATGCATTTGATTATGTGCTTGCTGTTTACTAGGGCTTACGTACAGAGGTGAGTAGGATTCATTTCGTTCCGGTCATTCATTATTAATGTTTTCCCGTCGGTATCTTGTATAACTTTCTATGGAACCCATTATAATCTTACCTCCGAAGCAGCCTTACTTTGGGCATGAGACCGGTGATCTAATGAATGACACAAATAAAGAATCGGTTTTAAGATCTTTTTAAATCTTCTCTTAGACGGTTAAATGGAATATTATTTCGGTATAGTAGTCCTGTGTTCGCTACCACCTTTCGAAAACTGTCATCACAAAGCAACCAAACTGTGGGCTGATCAAATAATCTTTTCATATAAGCTCACTGTATGCTCTGATTAGAAACTAAGAGCCTCACCATTCTTAGAGCAGAAAGGTCATTCATTTCAGAAGGCTCTTCATGAAATTCTCTATATCGTACTTCTTGAATGAAAAAGTAGTCTATCACGGTAGCATTGTCTTGATAGAAATATCCAAACACATTTGGTAATTATGAAATCCTTTTCCCTTCTAATGCTATATACTCATGTTCTTGGTGTGTCAAGGCTGTCTTACTCGGAAGAATTAATAAATGTTCACTCGCTTCTTGCGTCTCGATTTCCTTTTTTCAAACTACATTTGGAAAGCTATTCATCTTGTAAATACTTCGCCACATCGATTGTTAAATGCTGAGATAAACACCTCTACTTTTATATAAGCACAGAAGTCCGTCTGTAATTCTTCAATAATTCAACATCAAGTACCAATACTCTATTCTACGCTTTTGCATACAGAAAATAAGTACAATAAAAGTGGACCAAACACTTGTTATTACATTAGATCAGCCATTATACTTTAAAGGTGTTCAAATCGTACCTGCAGCTAAGGAAATTTCTCAACAATCCATAAATTAACCACCGTTATTGGGTTTCCACTTAATTTCTAGGCACGATTGGATACATTATGTCAGGAAATGGTATAGAAGAACTTTGGCGTATCCTGTTTGGGTATCCTGTACGCTAAGAAAACATTAGTGAAAATGCTGAATGGCCATTACTACTCAAGATCATTGAAAACTCACTTCTAGACTTTGCTCGGCGACCTTTACGTGTATTTACGAAGAGATTTACAACCCTCTGAGGAGATGACAAAATCTAGGACCTGCGATCTTATTCAACAATTTGTGGATGTTAAAATAAATATGCAACATATACAAGAAAATGAAACTGGATGAAAAAGATGATATCTAGGAATCTCAAAATTAAGACAATGATCTTAATCTCAGGTGCAAGTAGAGATTTGAACACCTTTCCAGTATAATAGTTGATCTAATCTTATAACACATGCGATTTGTCCATTTTTCTAGCACTTATATAATGTATTCAGAAGAGTAGAATAATATAGTATTGGTACTTGATGGTATTGGTATTTGTACGTGTACACTGAAGGACTACACTGCATATATCAAAAGGAGTTGTTGTATCTCACAATTCTACAATCGTTGTAGCGAAGCTTTTACAATGTGAATATCTATTCAAAGATTGTTTGAAAAAACAAAATCGAGACGTGAGACGCGAGTGAAGACAATTAATTCTTACAAGTAAGACAGCATTGACACACCAAGGACATGAGTATATACCACTAGAGGGGAACTTAAACAGAGTGTGCGATTATGGCAGTCTGTAGATGAACCGTGCGTGCCAGAGAGATTTTGAGGTTGTATAGAATAAATGTCAGTGGGAGAGATACGTAGCGTTATCAATATAGTATCTTGAAGAAGTGAGTGAAGTACAAAAGAGGCCTCGAAAGTTTTTATAGACGCAAGTTTAACTTTCAGGCTAATCGAAAGTTAACCGCAGTCTCCTTTACTTTTTTGGGCAGCCAGAGTAAGTTCTCGAACTCTATTCCCAAGGGGAGAAATCATTGCTACTGGTCCTAAATGTTGGAAGTGAGCCTAGTTAGTTTTATATCTTTCGGTGTAACTGGATTTCTCCCTTGTTATTTGTTGTATACTTCATTTAAATTACATCAAGATCGTCTTCATGTCCATTTTACTTAGGTCTATAAGGTGGTGATGTTATTGCAATATATTAACCATAACTGATTCGATCAACAATTAAGCCGTTGTCAATAACATAATGATTTTCTACAGCTGTTGTTCATCATCATCTATAACAGACGATCTCTCATTTTTGCATGAATTCCTTTGGCAGATTGCTCAAAACCTTTAATATTTAATATCGGGTTTTTTACACTAACATGTGGCTCGCTCACAATCTTACTTTACATTCACTTTATATCTACAGGTAAATAACCTTATCTGGCTGGAGCTGATAATAGCTGTGTGGGTCTTGCTAATGGCATACACTAACCTCATTTAATTGTGTTCATGAATATTTCGCTCCTGGACTTGTAGGTACTTCCGATATGATGCTGCACAGCTGCGCTTTAGTAGGGAGAAAAGTGGCCATACTGATATTTTGCAACTTTTTCCTTTTATACCAAATATGGCTTATACCAAGCAGGACATGTTTCTTTCTCTATACAGGCGGATAACAAAATCTTGACCATTTTGTCAAGATCGAGATCTGATTCGTTGAAGACTAACTTATACAATTCTTTCTCTTTTTGAACGATCTTGTAGGCTGCCAGCTCTTCTTGCCTGAATATAGATGAGGTCGATTCACAGCCTGTTGCATCATGAAGAAAGTGAAAGTAGTTTTTTAATGAGTCTAGAGTTTCTATAAATTTAATGATTTGTATCATTTTCTTTTAGTTCTGCTTGTATAGCTATTGCTTGAATATCATTGGTAAATTAATACTTTTTAATATGTTTTTTTTATTGTGTATCACAATTTTTTCAACACCAAGGGCCCACATAAAACAAACAGCAGTACGTTCTCAAAACTATACGTCTGTGATACTATCGTGTTATTATAGGGAGAAGTAAATCCACGGTTTTTTAAGTGGTACGACAATGATAAGACGATATCTAGGATTCTCAAAATTAAGACAATGACCTTTACCGTACCGGTAAACTTTGGCTGGAGTATATAGAGAAGGTCAGAATCCTATTACTATTCATCCAAAAAGACTAGATCGAACAGGGGAATAGAAACATCATTAGTAGGCAATTAAATATTGCTTCAGTTTTCTCACGCAGCTGGTCATCTTATCTATGCAAAATTTGAACATTACTATACTCAGCATATGGAAGCCTTGGACGCAACTACGGTATCAGTTGATTACAAGAAATTAACAACTAATGTAACTTTCATAATTCGAAGAAAAAAGGCTCTCTGGAGCGAAGTTTCAAGTGATATGAATATTTAATCGTGCTTCAGGAGATGATTGACTCCAAGGATTCTGCCACCTGCAAGGACACTTAAAAATCAGTAACTACCGTTTAGTTGTCGACTCTCCTACAAACAATCAAAGTTTAACAATCTTAATAAAAAACGATGTTTGGATATTCCGTACATGCGTACACTGGATTTACATTTTTATCCTAGACTTGGTCGTAAGATTAAAAGCTGTACTACAGGTGGAACCATGTTGGTTTAAAATTATTGTCCTCGGTTTTATACGACATAGGGATCATCTATTCTCAACAATTTGTTCTTTAGCGACTGTACCAAGCTGCTTTGCCGACAGAAGCCCACAAAGCTTACCAACTCTTCGTATCAGTTATTTTACACATATAGTAGTCAGCATGTAAAGGATTCACATGCATTTTATTGGCCTCAAACTCTAGTAGTGTATCCTTAGGTAATTAGGTATTTTATTACCTTGTAAAACCATGCCAGTTTCTCTTAACCTTTGAGACAAGTCCTGCCGGTGAATTACTAAAGATTCGCGATACAAACAAGTTATACAGGCCTGGTAGAACAGGTACGAACACCCAAATCAAGAATATTATCAATTGACAGACTTTTTTTGTCTATAAAAAATTTCGATGAGTCTTTATCAAGATGCTATATTGATAACGCTATGTATCTCTCACAAAAACCTTTAGGCTAAAAAAACCTTAAAATCTCACTGGCTCACGCTGTTTATCTTGTACTACAAACTTCCATAATAGCACACTCTAATTAAGCTTACTGGAGGATTTGAATTTCTGAAACTTCTCAACGTTTTCTAACCGCTGAGTAATTTTCAGGTAAGCTTCCGCTCAGTAGCGGACTAGTGCACCAACTGCATTTGCTTTTCGACATCTTTCATTTCTGACACGGAATCATCAACAAGAAGAATTTCTGTAATCTTATTTATTAAACTAAACACTACCTCATCTCGCTGACGTGAATAGAGCTTACCTGTCCTGTCGACCGACTCAACAGCAGAGAGCTACTCCACAAAGTGTACCCGATTAATTGTCAGGAGTTAACGCTTGGGAAGTGTACTCATCCCTAACATTCAAGAGGCTGACATGTGGCCTGGTATGTTTGCGAGCATATTCCTGTACTATAAAAAAAAAAAAAGCACAAGTCGACTGTACAATTCTGCATAGGTGTTCGCTTCAGATAGCGGAGTATCATGGCAAACTGCCTACAGTACATTCCCAGCACAGTCCACCTAAGAAGCGTAACACTGGCAAGAAGAGAGTCGAAACACGCAGATATCTATACTTCAGACTGTTCTCAGAGAACATTGTATTAGCAAGTGCAGACTTCACGAAACATTTAGACAATATTTTACTAAGAGGGGATTTCGAGATACGTGTTGCTCTTTTATCAAAACGAATGCAACCAGTTAGCATGAACTACAACCAACCAAACATAGTAATATTTTATATGAAGCGTAGTGAGATTAGGATTTTTCTATTGCAACTCACACGCTGTAATACACTAAAATCTGTCAAAACATTACTTACTCATCGCAAAAGATTTAAGATTATCTACAAAGCTGCCGGCTGTGGCATTCTGCAGAAATAAAGGTGTTACTAATTGTAGATATCAGGATGCATTTAGATAAAAAAAAAAAATAAAAAATAAAAAAAAATAAAAGCAATAGATGTCGTCATCCGCCTCAATAATTGCATTAGAACGAGTGCAATCAACCTACTTGCAGTACAATCGACTAGATCGGGTGGATAGAAATGGGAAAACTATAGTAGCTAATATATTCGTTAGGATTTGCAAGTTCGAAATATTCGAGTGACATGCGAAATCTAGTGACGTGCTAAACAAGAAGTCATTACCTGAAAAAAAGGAATATCACGGTTAGTTCGTAAGTTATTGCTTTCGTAAAATTAGTGAAGAGAAAGCGCGTTTAAATGATGGACAAGTTGATGTGTCACTTGGGATAGGGCAAGCATCACTGAGCTGGTGAAGCTTTTTGTAATGTGCATCTGTAAAGTCAGAAATCAACATATATGAGAACATTAGCTCCGATGTCTCTTGACTTGATTGTAATAGTATTCTTCGTTGTATCAAAGAAGATATTAATCAGGGTTGAAAGCGATCTGTGAGTGATGTGGTGATTAAAAAAATAAATTCGAGCATGAACGAGGATGTTCGATTTTTAATTAGTGGATTAGGGTGCAAATGGCGTGCCAATAGTTTCTTTCGAGGTGTTTGGTAAGGCTAAACGGTTTAGAGGTTCCATCGTAAATTCTGAGTAATTTAGAAGTCAGCAGCGGACCTTGGCATGCATTCCGTAATTCCTGGTGGCTTACAGCTAGTAAAAAAATTCAACACCAAACCGGAGGCCGCAGGATCTTGTGTTGCGTACGTAAAACTTAAAAACGAATCAAAAGTGCTTTTAGAGCTACTTAACTCACATTATAAATTGGCGTAGAAATTACAAACCTTGGATTTACTTCTCCCTTTAATAAGAAGAGGGTATCGCAAACGCATAGCTTTGGGTCCGCACCGCAGTTTGTTTTAGGTAGGCCCTTGGGGTTGAAAAAGGTTGCTATACCATATGTAATTCTTAGGTTTAATTTATCATATAATCAAGCAATTGCTATATTTCCCGTTCATATGCAACTACAATACTATTCGAGAGTGCTTCCTGCTGAAGGTATCTACTTAGCACTCATAACACTCTCTCGTTTTTCTTGATCGTTTCCTGATAGAAACTGTTTAATCTAAAGAGTTGTGTTGTTATGGCAAAATTATTTAAATAAGTCTCCTGGGTGTTAACCCTCGAAGCTACCAAATATGCATTTAGTTAGCGTCCTTGGTGCTCAAAAGGCTTACGTACAGAGTTGTGTAAAATCACTAGGTTCCAATGTATCATTAATAATATTTTCCCGATTGTTTCTAGTAAAACTTGTTATGGAACCCATTCATTATAATCTAACCTCCGTAACAGCCTTACTTAGTAGGGGATCTTACGGGAAGTATCCTGCACTGTGTTAAAAAGGTTCTACTAGGATATGTAATTTCACTGATCCAACTAAGCAGGAATCGAAGTGGCATCACTCTGACAGATCGTGAGAATCCAATATGTCAGCTATAAAAAATGGCCGCCTTTACGAATTCATAGTGTTGGTTTTAGACTATATCTCTTTAACTAATTGTCGAATCTTGACGATTCAAAAACTAAACGACGTAGAAAATAACAGGGTCAAAAAATTAACAAAAGTTTTTACTTCACTCAGAAATTAAACCCTACAAAAATTTCCTAATTTGGAACTTTGCATTTCTTATGATGGAGTTTACGCATATTTTTTAAAATAACAAGTAAACGGCTGGGATTATCGGAAAAGATGTATAACTTTTTAAAGACTGTTAGATTATTTTACTTTTGGTGTATAGTTCATTCAGATTGGTTAATAAACCCCGAAGTTATGACAATTTTAAGATTCACGTTGAGTCGATTGATTTTCCCAAATATTGAAAAAAAGAGGTCATTTACCGTAATAAAACATTACTCATGGATGATGCAATGTACCAAACAAATCATTTTCTTCTCATGTATTTCTCAAAAGTCCCACTTTCAGCAGAAGCACAAAGTAGGCTGCTAAAGGCCGGTTATGAATCTCATATGGCGGCCAATAATTATAATACGTTAGTTTCTGCGAAATATTGACCCGAGTATCTAGATTTGTAAACGAATACGCACAAAGCATTATCACCTATTCTGTTACTATTCACTTTTACCCTTAAATTAAATTTAGGAATATCTTAAGAAAATACGTGCATAGCGTAACGGTAGAAAAGTTTTATGGTTTCATCTGAATTGAAAGAGAACTGCACTGAAAGACTTAAGAAGTAAGTTCATGTATGTAAACCACAGACATTTTTTTTTACATCCATTACAATATTATAAGGAAAATTACATAAAGCTATATATTGTTATAAATTAGAAAGTAAATAATTTCTTTCGTATTGTAAGAACAGAAATACAACACAAACATATGGTTGGATAATTTGAAATTCACAATATATCTTTTGTTTTTTTTTACGTGTAGAAACATTTTTATGATTTAGACGAACAGTTAATATTACTCTGTGCAGGCTATTCTATAAAGAAACATACATTTAAGTTTTTCTATTTATTGGTACATTTCCAACGTGGTGTAAATTTACTATGGATCAACAGAATTTTCTAAAATAATGAGTACTACTTACATTAAAGTTTTATTGGTCTAGGTCTTCGTTTTAAGTTTCCATCACCTTTCCACATGTTCCCCTACACACAGAACACAAAATAGCAACACGGGGCGCTTGCACTTCTACAATAACATATTGTGGTACATGTCTTTGCAGGCACATTTCAAAAAGAATTTTCTACATGATTCGTATACAACTGGAATGGAAGTCCATGTTGGAGAAAGTTCACTTCCAAGTTCAGTCCGTTCTCAGTTTACTGGTGAATAAATATATGCTGTCTTCATTATTCCCTGGCCCCAGATTTGTCTAGTTTGGTATGTTGCACGTTTGGTGTTAAGAAACAAGGCTTGACAAGTTAGTGGATTTCTCGCCGGGATTCATTACTTGACATGTTTCACTTGTTATTGAATATATTCGGGCAACATATCGTGGCAGTGAATTAAAACAATCTTCCCTTATGTGGATTACAGGGTGTGAAATTGTTAGGAAAGCTGTGGTCACCTCTGTATACATAAGCCAATTTTGCCATGCTGATATATTTCCATTTCCGAGAAAGTATGACACTGTATCACATCCTGTAAACGCACGGAAGTCTCTTAACGTAGTTGATTTTTCTTTTCCTTATGCTTTTGAAATATGATGAATTGGAAGAAATCGATGATGTTTCTTGGTGCCGGAAGTACCACTAGTTACGGATAAATTACTTAAAACAAAACTCTTGTTAACACTCTTAGCTATCAAATATGCATTTAGTTAGCGTCCTTGCTGCTCACTAGTGCTTACATACAAATTTGTGTAGGATTCAGTATATTCAAGACTATCATTAGTAATATTTTTCCGAATGTATCCCGTAAAACTATCTATTGAACCCATTATATACTAACCACTGATACAGCTTACCGTTGGTCCTGAGACTGGTGATCTGATCGAAGAGAATAATAAAGAATCTATTTCAAGTTCCTTTAAGATCTTCTCTTAGCTACTTAGACGGTGGAAAATATTTACGGTATAATCAGTCCTGTGTTCGTTACCAAATTAGTAACACTGGTCATCACAAAGTAACAAAACTGTGGTCTATTCAGATAATCTTTTCATACAAACTCACTGTATAACTTGATTATAAGTGCCACAAATTTTATACAGCAGGAAACGTCATTCATTCAGAAATCTCTTGATGAAAATTTTTATATCCAAGTTCTTGAAAGAAAAAGTAATCTGATATCACTGTAGCATTGTTTCGATAAGAATATCGTATCACATTTCGTAATTCTGACTTACTCTTCCGCTCTAATCTATATGCTAATGTTCTTGGTGTGTCAGTGCTGTATTACTCGGAAGATTACATCAAATCCTCATTTGCGTATCGCGTTTCGATATCTTCTTCTAAAACAACCTTTTGATATCTATTCATCTTGTGAAAACTTTGTCACAACGATTCTGGAATTGTTAGTTACATGCCTTTGCATTTGTTATAAGCAGTGTAGTTCCTCTGTATTTCGTTAATAAGTCAACATCAAATTCTAATACTATATTTTCTAGTCCATTGCATACATAAATAACTGCAAGAAAAGTGGACAAAACACATGTGTTATGACATTCATTCAGCTATGTATACCTAAAAAGTGTTCAAATCGTACCTGCAGCTGAGGAAAATTCTGAAATTTCGAAAATTGTACCTTATAAGACCTTATAAGGTCTTCACAGGTAATTTATAAGCACAATTCGATACTTTATGTCAGGAAATTATATAAAAGAACTATGGGGTATCCTGTACGCGTAGAAAACGTAAGTGAATATGCTGAATTACCATGAATACTCAAGATCATTGTGAACTCACTTCTAGATTTTGCTAGGATATCTTTACATGTAGTTATGAATAGATTTACAACCCTCTGACGATTTGGCACAATCTAAGATCTGCGATCTTATTCAAAAATGTCTGGATGAGGAAATCAATATGCAACATTTACAAGAAAATGAAGCTGCATGAAAAAAAAAAACGATATCGAGGAAATCTCAAAATTAAGACGATGACCTTTACCGAACCGGTAAATTTTGGTTCATATATAGAGAAGGTAAGAATCGTACTGCTATTCGTTCAATGGGACTAGATCGAACAAAGTACTAGAAACTTTATTTGTAGGCAATTTAATATTTCTTTCGTTTTCTCACGCAGCTAGTCATGCTTTCTATGCAAATTTTTGCACATCACTATACTAAGCAGATGGAATCCTTGGAGGCAATTACGTTATCAGATGATTGCAGGAAATTAATAGCTCAAAGAACTTTCAAAATTCGCAAAAAAAGAGGCCTTCTGGGGCGTAGATAAAAGTTATATAATATAGTACAGTGCTTAATGAGTCCACAAAATAATCTTGGAGATTAACTCAACGTCAGACACTACGGTAGTAAGATTAATCCCTCTTTCCCAAATACTGTTATGATAACAGAAGTTCTAAGGACCTTTATGGGAAAAGGTTTGTCATCTGAAGGGCACGTTGAACTAACGCCACCTTCCTTGCGTGATCATATCACAATCCACAGGAATGTCAATTCGACTGCGGCGAATATTACAGAGTCGCTGTGGTTTAGTGTTTAAAAACCCACACGTAGAAGATGGTGTCCTAAACGCAATGGTGTAGACTAAAGGTGACAAGTCATATCTGCGTTAAGTACGTATATAAATTATGTTATGAGCCTTTTTTATCTAATATTTTACGGATATAAATTACAATTAGACACGGAAAGTCCCGAAAGACCAGAAAGAGCTTTCGCGAAATATCTCAAACGATAGAATTTAATTCTGCGTTTGAAGCCACGTCAATTCAATCACAGTTCTTGAGAAACTTCAAGTGATGCAAGCACCTTTTCAAGAAACAAAAGGTAGTTTACATGGACAACATTAATTAAAGAAACTTCAAGCGGGAAATATGTGGCTTATGATGGGTCTGATTCAGATCTCTTAAGAAGCTTGTTAGAAGAGTTCATGATCAGTGGCTGATTGTCTTAAGGCTAAATACAAGCAGAACTAAAAGAAAATGCTAGAAATCATTAAATTTTAGAAACTCTAGTGTCATTAAAAAACTGCTTTCACTTTTTTCATGATGCAACAGGCTGTGAATCAATTTCATCTATTTTCAGGAGTGAATATCTGGCAGCCTACAAGATCGTTCAAAAAGAAAAAGAATTCTATAAGTTAGAGTCTTCAACCAATCAGATCTCAATTTATACAAAATGGTCAATATTCGACATTTCTTATTCCCCTGTATGGAGAAGGAAACGTATCCTCTTTGGTATAAGCCACATTAGGTATAACAAGGAAGTAATTGCAAATCATCAGTATCGCCACTTTTCCCCCTACTAACACGGCAGCTGTGAAACATCATCTCGGAAATACCTACAAGTCCAGGATCGAAAAAATCTAAGCATGACCCCAACCGAATGAGGTTAATGTATGCCATTTTCCCACCCAGCTCAAATCAGCTCCAGCCGGATAAGCTTACTTACCTGTAGATAAAAAGTGAATGTAAGGTAAGATTGTGAACGAGCCACATTTTAGTGTAAAACCAGGATATTATGTATTGAAGGTTTTGAGCATTCTGCCAAAGGACTTTATGTACAAATGCGAGATCGGAAAAAAGTCTGATATAGATGATGACGAACAACAGCTGTAGAAAAACATTATGTTATTGAGAAAGGCTTAATTGTTGATCCAATCAGTTATGTTTAATATATTGTAATTTCGTCCCAACCTAAGAAAAATGGACATGAATACGATCTTGAAGTAAATTTAAAGAAGTATAATGACAAGGCATTTAACGGTGGCGGTTTATTATTCTGTTTACATATTTTGGAATCCTTTAACATGAGAGGCATTGGTACCCGATGAGAAATTGAAACTGTAGCAGAACACATTTAATTTGATGAGTTAACCCACTCATTTAGATATAACATTCGCGTACTACAGTATTAATCAATATTAGGTTTATAACAATTGTTTATTTTTTATTGTTGTCTGTTAAGATGTTAAACAACAGTTTACTGCCTAAAAGGATTCTACCATCTGCAAGAACACTTAAAATTGTGTAATTACCGTTTAGTTCTCAATTCTCCTACTAAGAATCATAGTTTAACATTCTTAATAAAGAGCAATGTTTGGATATTCCGCACATACAAAGATTCCATGTACATTTTTATCCAAGACGGGGTCCTAAGAATGAAAGCTCTACTACACGTCGATCCCAGTTGGTTTCAAATTATTGTCCTAGGTTTTTATACGACATAAGAATAATCAATGTTTACTGCTCAGCGCCTTGTTCCTTTGCGGCTGTACCATGCTGCTTTTCAGACAGAAGCCAACGAAGCTTTCCTATTTTCTATAACAGTTATATTACACATACTGTAGTAAGGTTGAAAAGGATTCACATCCAAGTTGTTGCACTGAAACTCTAGTATATGATCCTTATGTAATTAGGTATGTGATTAGATGGTAGAACCTGTGAGACTAGTCCGATAATTACTAAAGCTAGCGTAGTAAAGCACTGTTTCACGATACAAAGGAGTTATACGGGCAAGGACGAACAGGAGTAGAACAGAGACATCAACAAAATTTAAAATTGGCAGAATTTTTTTTTATGTACTTAGTTAACTTTGAGAGATTTTCAGTTAACACCTGAAACATGTAAAACTTTCCCAGGCACACTTCCAACATCTCGGGCGAGAAGCAATAATTTCTGATCTTGGGAATAGTGTTCGAGAACTTACTCTCCTGCGCAAAGAAACTAAATGAGACTGAGATTAACTTTCGATTAGCCAGAAAGTTAAACTTGCGTCTATAAAAATTTTCGAGGCGTCTTTTGTAACTTGACTCACTTCTTCAAGATGCTATATTGTAACGCTACCTATCTCTCACAGTGATCTTAAGGCTATAGAACCTTAAAATCTCTCTGGTTTGCACGGTTCATCTACAGACTGCCATAATCGCACACTCTGTTTAAGCTCCCCTCTAGGATAATATACTCATGTATACCCCTCAAATATACTCATCTACTTTTTGTGTCAATGCTGTCTTACCCGTAAGAATTAATCGTCTTCACTCCCAAAGCTATACATCAGTGACACCCTCGTCATATTAGAGGGAGAAGTAAATTCACGTTTTTTAAAATGGTACGCCTTTTTATAATGTGAGATAAGTAACACTAAAAGACTACTGCTCCGTTTTTAAGACCTTCACAAGTTTCTGAGGCCTCCGATTCGATGTAGAATCATTTTACTGACTGGAAGCTATTAGGAATTAAAGATTACATGGCGATGTCCAATGATGACTTCTAAATTTTCAGAAGGAACTTACAAGCCGCTTAGCCTTACCGAACAACTCGAAAGACAACCCACAGATTATTAGCACGCCTTTTGCACCCTAAACCGTCACAAAGTCCTTACACTTCTGCTATCATTACATTTTCTGAAATAAGGATTAATCTTACTAACGTAGTGTCTGACGTTGAGTTAATACTTCAGAAAATTTCGTGGCCTCATTGAGCACTGTTCGATAATGATATCACTTATAACTTCGCAACTGTTTTTCTGTGAATTGTGAAAGTCCCTTGAGATCTTAATTTCTTGTAATCATCTGGTACCGTAGTTGCCTCCAAGGCTTCCATCTGCTGAATATAGTGATGTGCAAATTTTCCAAAGAAAATATGACGAGCTGCGTGAGAAAACGGAAATATTAATTTAATTCCCTACAATGACATTTCTAATCCCCAGCTCGATCTAGTGCCTTTGGATGAATTTCAATAGGATTTTGACCTTCTCTACATACTGCAGCCAAGGTTTACAGGTTCGCTAAAGGTCATTGTCTTAATTTTGAGATACCTAGATATCGTCTTTTTCATGACGCTTCATTTTCTTGTATATGTTGCATATTGATTTTATCATCCACAAATTGTTGAATAAGATCGCAGGTCTTAGATTTTGTCATCTCCTCGGAGGGTTGTAAATCTCTTCATAAATAAACGTAAAGGTCGCCCAGCAAAGTCTAGAAGCGAGTTCTCAATGATCTTGAGTAGTAATAAAGCATTCTACTAAGAGGATACGCCAAGGTTATTCTATATTTTTTCCTGACAATGTATCCAATCGTGCCTAGAAATTAAGTGGAAACCTTCTAAGGGCGGTTCATTTTTGAAGGGTTGAGAAATTTCCTTAGCTGCAGGTAGGATTTGAACAGCGTTAATGTATAATGGCTGATCTAATGTAATAACACGTGTTTTTTCCACTTTTATTGTACTTATTTTCTGTATGCAAAAGCGTGGAATAGAATATTGGTACTTGATAATGAATTATTGAAGAATTACAGACGGATTTGTCTGCTTATATCGAAAGTAGAGGTGTGTATGTCAGCATTTAACAATCGATGTGGCGAAGCTTTTACAAGATGAAAGCTAACCAAATGTTGTTTGAGAAAAAGAAATTGACACGCGAGAAGCGAGCGAAGACTTGATTAATTCTTCCGAGTATGACCGCCTTGACACACCAAGAACATGAGTATATAGCATTAGAGGGGAAAAAGATTTCATAATTACCAAATGTGATACGATATTTCTATCAAGACATTGCTACCGTGATATCAGATTACATTTTCATTCAAGAACTTGGATATAGAGAATTTCATCAAGAGCCTTCTCAAATGAATGACTTTTTTGCTCTAAGAAATGTGTGGCTCTTAGTTATTAATCAAAGCATACAGTGAGCTTATATGAAAAGATTATTTGATTAGCCCACAGTTTGGTTGCTTTGTAATGACCAGTTTTCGAAAGCACACAGGATTACTATACCATAAATATTTTCCAGCTAACAGTCTAAGAGAAGATTTCAAAAGATCTTAAAATCGATTCTTTATTTGTCTCATCGATTCTGATCACGGGTCTCAGGCCCTAAGTTTACAAGATACAGTCAGGAAAATAATATTAATGATAGACCGGAACGAAGTGAATCCTACTCAACTCTGTATGTAAGCGCTAGTGAGCAGCAAGCACGCTAATTAAATGCATATTTGATAGCCTCGAGTGTTAACACACAACAGACTAGGTGTAAATAATATATTTGTATGTACACGACTTTTTGGATTATACATCTTTTATCAGGGTAACAATCAAGAAAAAGGTGAGATCGTTATGTGTGCTAAGTTGATTTCTTCAGCGGGAAGAACTCTCAGATAGCATTCTAGTTGCATATAAACGGGAAGTTTAGCTATTGCTTGATTATCAATGATCAATTAATACTTATGCTTTTTACATTTGGTATCAGAACCTCTTTCAAACCCAAGGGCGCACCTAAAACAAACAGCTGTACGTTCCGAGGCTATACGTGTAAAATACCCTCGTCTTATTAAAGGGAGAGGTAAATCCACGGTTTTTTAATTGGTACGTTTCTCTATAAGGTGAGTTAAGTAGCTCTAAAGGGACTACTTATTCGTTTTTGAAACCTAGCTAAAGATCAAAAAATCCTGCGGCCTCCGATTCGGTGTTGAATTCCTTTGCTAGCTGCAAGCCAATAGTAATTTAGGAATACATGCTGATGTCCACCGCTGACTTCTAGATTTCGCAGCATTTTAAAAAGGAACGTCGAAGCCGTTTAGCCTTACCGGACACCTCGAAAGAGAACTCTCGAATTATTGGCACGCCTGTGGCCCCCTAAACCACTAATTAAAAATCGAACATCCCCGTCCATCCTAAAAATAATTTCTTTAGTCACCGCATCACTTAGAGATCGCTCCCTTTCATGATTAATATATCATTTAAGACAATGTAATATACTATTAGAATGAATTCAATTGACATCCACGTTAATGTTCTTAGTGTTATCATTTTAAGGTGATTTGAGACGTTGCAGATGCATATTACAAAAAGCTTCACCAGCTCACGGATGCGAGCCCTAACGCGAGTGACCCATCAACTTGTCAATCATTTTAACTTAATTTCTTTTTACTAATTTTACGAAAACAATAATTTACGAGCTCACCGTGCTATTACTTTTTTCTCAGCTAATGATTTCTTGTTTCGCAAGTCACTGGGTTTCGCATGTCACTCGATTAATTCGAATTTGCAAGTCCTAAGGACTGTATGAGCAGCCGTGCTTTTCCCATTTCAATCCACCCGCACTCCTCCGTTGTACTGCGCGCAAACGGATTCCACTCATTCTAATGCAAGCATCATGGGTGTTCTCGATATCTATTGTTCCTAACTTTTTATCTAAATGCATCCTGATATCAACAATTCGTAATAACATTATTGCTGCAGAAAGCCACACCTGCAGCCTTGTAGATAAATCTTAAATTTTTTGCCATATCAAAGTAATGCTTCAACAGATTTTAGTCTACTACAGCTTATAAGTTGCAATTGAAAAATCCTAATATCACTACCCTTCTTATCAAATATTACTATGTCTGGTTTGGTTTAGTATTAAAGTTGCAAATCAACGAGAAGTATAGCTACTGCTTAATATGGTTGATAAATTAATACTCAAGTTTTATTACATTTGGTATCACAATTTTTTCAACCACAAGGGCCCACCTAAAAAAAACAGTAGTACGTTCCCAAAACTATACGTCTGTGATACCATCGTGTTATTAAGGGGAGAAGTAAATCCACGGTTTTTTAAGTGGTACGCCTCTCTATAAGGTGAGTTAAGTAGCTCTAAAAGCACTACTGCTTCGTTTTAGGAACCCAGGAAAAAAAAACACAAGATCTTGCGGCCTCCGACTCGGTGTTAAATTGCTTTAGAAGTTGTAAAGCAAGAGGAAATTCGGAATACATGTCGATACCCACTGCTGACTTCTAAATTACGCAGGATTTTAAGAAAAAACTTACAAGCTGGTTAGCCTTACCGGACACCTCGGAAAAGAACCCTCGAATTATTGGAACGCATGTTGCACCCTAAACCGTAATTAAAAATTGAAAACCTCCGTCGAATTTCAAAATTATTACTATAATCACCGCATCACTTAGAGGTCGCTTTCATCCTTGATTAATATATCTTTTAGAAAATGGAGAATACTATTACAAAGAAGTCAAGTGACTTTACTGATAACGTTCTCATTTTAAGGTGGTCTGACATTGCAAGTGAAAATTTCAAAAGGCTTCACCAGCTCCGGGATGCCTGGCCTATGGCTAATGACTCATCAACTTTTCCATAATTTTAACGCGCTTTATCATTTCTAGTTTTACGAAAACAATGCATTAATAGCTCAACCTGATATACATTCTTTCTCAGTTTAAGACTTCTTGTACCACATTTCTCTGGGTTTAAACTCAGATATTTCGAATTTGCTAGTCCTTAGGGCAATATGAGCACCTTACTTTTCCCATTTCAATCCATTAAACCTCGTCCGTTGTACTACTTGCAAACTGAATCGATTTGTTCTAATGCATGTATCATGGCGGATCTCGACATCTATTGTTATTATATATTTGTCTAACTGCATCCTGATATCTTCAAAGACTAACAACATTATAGGTAATCTTAAATCATTTGCCATATGAATGTAATATTTAACAGATTATAGTCTATTACTCCGTGTGTGTTGCGATTAAAAAATCCTCAACTCACTACGCTTCTTATCAAACATTACTAAGTCAGGTTGGTTGTAGTGCATGCTAACAGCTTGCATTCGTTTTGATAATATAACAACACGTATCTTCTTTTCTTGTACTTATTTACTATATGCAGAAGTGTAGAAATGGAGTATAGGTACTTGATGTAGAATTATTGAAGAATTACAGACGGACTAGTCTGCCTATATCAAAAGAAGATGTTTGTAAATCACAATTCCACAATCGTTGTGGCGAAACTTTCACAAGATGGATTGCTATCGAAAGGTTAGTTGGGGAAAAGGGAATCGATACGCGAGACGCGAGTGAAGACTTGATTAAATCTTCCGAGTAAGACAGCATTGACACCTAGAACATGAGTATGTAGCATTAGAGGGGAAGAAGATGTCAGAATTACGGAATGTGATACAATATTCTTATTAAGACAATGCTACCGTTATATCACATTACTATTTCATTCAAGAACTTGAATATAAACTAGTTATACAGGCCTGGTAGAACATGTGTAGAACACAGACATCAACAATAATATCAATTGACAGATTTTTCTTCTACTTAGGTTATTAGACATTAGGGGACTATCAGATAAATCCCCCTATATAATTGTTCCAAGGCTCACTTCCCACATCTTGGAGCAGAAGCCTTAAATTACTCGGTTTCGGTTCGTATTCTCTGCGGGTACCAAAGCCGTTCGTGTGAGAGGATTAAAAAATATGTAATGAACATAATAAACCTCTTTTATACCTTATCTTTATAGCTTCATTTAAATTTACATCAAGATCATCTTCATGTCCATTTTGTTTTTTTCTATAAGGCGTGGACGTTATTACATAATAATAATCATAACCGATTGGATCAACAATTAAGTTGTTTTCAATGACACATTGGTTTTCTACAGCTGTTGTTTGTCATCATCTATATCAGATTGTCTGGCGATCTGCCATTTGTACATGAACTCTTTTGGCAGAATGCACAAAACCTTGAATAAATCATATCGGCTCCTTTACACTAACATGTTGCCTGTTCACAATCCTATCTGGTTGTCACTTTTTTCTACAGGTAAGTAAGCTTATCCAGCTGGAGCTGATGGTAGCTGTGGGTCCTGGAATTCGCATATCCTCTTTCACTCACCAACCTCTATTGATTTGGTTCATGCTTAGACCATATCGCTCCTGCACTTTGAGGTACTTCCGAGTTGGTTGCTCCACAGCTTCCGTGTTAGTAGAGGAAAAAGTGGCCATATTGAAGTTTCGTAACTACTTTGTTGTTATACCTGATATGGCTTATACCAAAGAGGAAATGTTTCCTTCTCCGTAAATTCGAATAAGATATGTCTTAATGTTGACCAATTTGTCAGGATTGAGATATGGTTGGTTGAAGACTCTAACTTGCACCATTCATTTTCTTTTTCAAGAATCTTGTAGGCTGCCAACTGTTTCTCTCGAGTATAGTTAAGGTCGTGTCACAGCCTGTTCCATCATAAAAAAAGTGAAAGCAGTATTTTAATGGCGCCAGAGTTTCTTTTAATTTAATGATTTCATAGCATTTCCTTTCAGATCTGCTTGAATGTGACCACAAGAGAAGCAGCAACTGATCAAAAGGTATTCTAGGAAGATTCTTAAAAGATTTGAATCGGACATTCAACAGCTACAGATTTCCCGTTTGTAATTTCTTCCATTACTGCTGTCCATATACGACTACCTTTTGCTCCTTGTCTATCTCACAATCCACAATGGTTTTGGCGAAGCTTTCACAATATGAATAGCTATCCAAAGTTTGTTTGAGAAAAGTAAATCGAGACGCGAGGGAAGACGATTAATTCTTTCGCATAATATAGAATTAACACAGAGTTAACACACCGAGAGCATGAGTATATACTATTAAAGGGGATAAGGATGTCAGAATTACGAAATGTGATATGATATTCTTATGAAGACAATGCTAGCGTAATATCAGATTACTTTTTTTATTAAAGAAGATGGAAATGGAGAATTTTCACCAAGAGACTTCAGAAATGAATGACTTTTTCTGCTCTATGAAATGTGTGGCACTTAGTTACTAATAAAAGCATACAGTGAGCTTATATGAAAAGATTGTTTGATCAGCTCATAGTTTGGTTGCCTTGCGATGAACAGTGTTACTACGTTGGTAGCGATTACATGACTGACTATACCGTAAATATTTTCCGCCTAATCTTGTATCTCAAATGAACTTAAAATTGATTCTTCTGTCATCGATTAGATCACCGGTCTCAGGACCAAAGTAAGGCCGTTTCGGAGGTTAGTATATAATGGTTTCCAGAGCAAGTTTTACAGGATACAATCGGAATTAATGATGGACCGGATCCTTGTGAATGCTACCTAGTGTATTCCATAGTGTGCATATTTGATGATAAATAATGCATATTTGTCACCTTTGAGGGTTAACACAGTAGACTTTGTTTGAGTAATTTATCCGTAACAACGCAATTCTTTTGATTAAACAGTTTGTATCAGTTTAACGTAGATTTCTTCAGCAAGAAGCACTCTCAAATATTATTGTAGCTGCATATAAATGGGAAGTATAGCTATTGCTTGATTATCATTGATAAATTAATACTTATGTTTTTTACATATGGTATAACAACATTTTTCAATCTCAAAGGCCCACCTGAAAAAATCCGCTGTAAGTTCCCAAAGCAATACATGTGCGATATCCTCGTCTAATTAAAGGGAGAAGTAAATCCACGGTTTTTTAAATGGTACGCCATTGTATAATGTGAGTTAAGTAGCATTACTGCTTCGTTTTTAGGACATACCTAAAGAACACAAGATCCTGCGGCTTCCGATTCGGTGTTGATTAATTTTCTAGCTGTAAGCCAATAGCAATAATTATTAACTAATACATGTCGATGTCCTCTGCTGACTACTAAATTTCACATCATTTCTTCGAAACAAAACCCTCGGAAGATACATCTGAGTCGGTGGACAGAACACGCAAGCTTTATTCACATCAGCGAGATAAGGTAGTGTTGAATTGAATAAATAAGATTAAAGAAATTATGCTTGTTGATCATTCCGTCTATGATATGAAAGGTGTCGAATAGCTAATAGAGTTTGTGCATTAGTCTCCTCCTGATCGGAAAGTTACCACACATTTACTTACCGGTAAAAAAAAGTTAAGAAGATTGAGAAATACGAATCATCCATTATGTATAATAAGAGTGTGCGAATATGGCAGTCTGTAGTGAAAGATGAACCGGGCGAGCCGAAAGATTTTACGTTCTATAGCCTAAAAGTTAGAGAGTGAGGTAGGTAGACTTATCAATATAGCTTCTTGATAAAATGAATTAAGACGGCAAAAAACACCTCCAAAATTTTTATAGACGCAAGTTTAACTTTGAGGCTAAGAACGAACACCTCGAAAGAAATCCCTCGAATTATTGGTACGCTTGTTGCTCCCTAAACCACTAATTAAAAATCGTATATCCCCGTCCATCCTCAAAATTATTTCTTTAATAAACGCATCACTTAGAGATCGCTTTCATCCCTGATTAATATCTTTTGAGAGCATGTAGAAACTATTACAATGAAGTCAAGTGACATCCCTGTTAACGTTCTCATTTTAATAGATTTCTAATGTCGAAAAAGCATATTACAAAAATCTTCACCACCTCAGGGATGCCTGCCGTATCTGAGGAGTCCCATCAGCATGTTTATCTTTTTAACGCGCTTTCTCTTTACTATTTTTACCTTATAAGCTCAATGTGATAATTTTCTTTTCTCAGCTAAAGAATTCTTGTTCATCACGTCACTGGGTGTAAACTCAAATATTTCGAATTTGCAAGTCCTAAGGACAATATCTGCTTCCGTGCTTTCCCATTTCAATCCAACCGATGTCGTCGATTGTTGAGCATTCAAAGTCATTCCAATCGTTCTAATGCAAGTATCATGGCGGATCTCGACATCTACTGCTATTATCTCACTAGGGAAAAAGGGGACTAGATCGCAGAGCGGACCAGAAACTTCATTTGTAGGCTATCAAATTGATTCTTCCGTTTCTCACGCATTGGTCATCTCTTTGCACTTCACTATACTCAGCAGATGGGAGCCTTGCATTCAACTACGGTATCAGATGATTACAAGAATTTAATAACTGAAGGAAACAACTATTCGCAGAAAAAGAGCCCTTCTGGAGCGAAGTTCCAAATGATATGATTATCGAACAGTGCTTAATGAGGCCACGAAATTTTCTGGGGGATTAACTCAACATCAGACACTATTCTAGCTACATTAATCCTATTCCTATATACTGTTACGATAACTGAAGTTCTACAATGCTTTTGTGGTAAACATTTTGTCATGTGTTGCACGTAGAGCTAATGCCACCTTCCATATGTGATGATATCTGAATACACAAAATATCAATTCGACTGCGGTGAATGACATATTGGTTTTCTGCAGCTTTTCTTCGTCCACATTTGTATCAGATATTCTTCCCATCTGCCATTTGTAAATGAAATCTCTTGTCAGAGTACACAAAACATTGAATACTTCATATCGGCTCTTTTATACTAACATGTGGCTCGTTCACAATCCTATCATGCAGTCACTTTTTATCTACAGGTAAGTAAGTTTATCCGGCCGGAGCTGATAGTACCTGTGTGGGTCCTGGAATTCGTATACATTAACTTCATTCGATTGGGTTCATGCTTATACGTTTTCGCCATTCTGGATTATCACATTTATTGTCTTAGCGTACAGGATACCCCAAAGTTCTTCTATACCATTTTCTGAACTAATGTATCTATCGTGCTTTGAAATTATTTTGTGGAATCTTCTTGAGGGCGGAAAACTTTGGACAGTTCAGAAATTTCTTCAGCTGCACAACTTTAAAGTATAATGTCTGATGTAGTAAAGTAATAACAGTTGTGCTTTGTCAACTTTTCTTACACTTATATATTGTATGCAAAGGAGTAGAATATATAGTACTGGTACTTGAGTTGAATTATTAAGGATATCCAGAATGACTAAACAGCTTATATCAAAATGACGTGTGAGTATCTCACCATTTCCCAATCGTAGTGGCGTAGCTTCCACAAAATCAATAGCTATCCAAATGTTGTTTGAGAAACTGATATCGACAGGCAAGACGCGAATGTAGACTTGATTAAATCTTCCGATTAAGAACGAATGGACACACCAAGAATATGAGTATATAGCATTAAAGGAGTAAGGATGTCAAAAATACGAAGTGTGATACGATATTCTTATCAAGACAATGATACCGTGATATCAGATTACTTTATCATTCAAGAACTTGAATATGGAGAATTTTCATCGAGACTTCTGAAATGAATGACTTTTTCTGCTCTATGTAATGTGTGGCATATAGCTGATAACCAAGCATACAGTTTGTTTATATGAAATATTATTTGATTAGCCTACAGGTTGGTTGCTTTGTGATGATCAATGCTACTAAGTTAGTAGCGACCATAAATATTTTCCACCTAACCGTCTAAGAGAAGATCTCAAAAGAACCTTTAAATAATTCTTTATTTGTCTTATGGTTATATCAGCAGTCTCAGACACACAGCAAGGCTGTTTCGGAGGTTAGAATAAAATAGGTTCCATAGCAAGTTTTACAGGAAATAATCGAGAAAATATTATTAATGATAGACAGGAACTTAGTGAATCCAACACAACTCTGGATGTAAGCCTTAGTGATCTGTAAGGACATTAATTAAATGCATATTTGAAAGCTTCGAGTGTTAACACACGGGTGACTTCTTTAAGTAAATTATCTACAATTAGTAATACCATTATTTCAGCAGAAAAACACAGCCGGCAGCCTTCTAAATAAATTTTAATTATTTTGCTATATGAAAGTAATTTTTGATCATATATTAGTCTATTACAGCGTGTGAGTTGCAAGTGGAAAATTCTATTGTCACAACGCTACACAGATGTAATTAGGTACGTGATTACCTTCTAGAACCTGTGAGAAGTCCTGCCGATGAATTACTAAAGCTAGCGTAGTAAAGCACTGTTTCGCGAAACATAGGAGTTATACGGGCCAGGTAGAACAGGTGTAACAGAGACATCAACAAAATTATCAATTGACAGATTTTTTTTTGTACTTAGATTACATTGGGAGATTACGTTAAGTACACCTGAAAGATATGAAACTTGTTGGCTCACTTCCCACATCTTGGATCAGAAGCCCTGAATTTCCTCCCTAGGGTATAGTGTTGAGAACTTGCTCATCTTGCTGCCCAAATAAAGTAAAAGAGAATTCGATAAACTTTCGATTAGCCAGAAAGTTAAGCTTGCGTCAATAAAATATTTCGAGGTGTCTTTTGCAACCTTGCCTCACATTTTCAAGACGCTATAATGATATCGCTACGTATCTCACACTAAACTTTAGTAAATAGAATTTAAAATTTTCTCTGGCTCGCAAGGTATATCTTGCAGTAAAGACTGCCATATCGCACGCTTATTATGCTTATTGGAGGATTTGATTTTGTCAATCTTTTCAACGTTTTCTCACAGGTCAGCAATACGATTCTGAATTTCACTAGATACTACAGCGAAACTATGGCTATGGCTTACACGAAAGAGGACATGTTTTCATCTCCATAAATTACGATTAAGATATGTTTAATGTTGACCATTTTGTCAGGATTGAGATATGGTTGGTTGAAGACTCTAACTTGCACTATTCATTTTCTTTTTGAAGAATCTTGTAGGCTGCCAACTGTTTCTCCTGAGTATAGTTAAGGTCGTACAAAAGCCTGTTCCATCATGAAAATGTGAAAGCAGTTTTTATAGACGCCAGAGTTTCTTTTAATTTAATGATTTAATAGCATTTCCTTTCAGTTCTGCTTGTGTGTTGCCATAAGAGAATCAGCAAATGCTCAAGAAGTCTTCAAGCAAGATTCTTAAAAGATCTGAATTAGACAATTAAACAGCAAAGATTTCCCGTTCGTAATTTCTTCCATTACTGCTGTCCATATACGGCTAACTTTTGCTACTTGTCTATCTCGCAATTAACAATGGTTTTGGTGAAGCTTTCACAATATGAAGAGCTGTCCAAATTTTGTTTGAGAAAAGCAAATCGAGACGCGAGATGCGAGTGAAGACGATTAATTCTTTCGAGTAAGACAGAATTGACACACCGAGAGCATGAGTATATACTATTAGAGGGGAAAAGGATGTCAGAATTACGAAATGTGATACGATATTCTTATCAAGACAACCCGTTACGGAAGTTAGAATATAATGAATGGGATTAATAGCAAGCTTAACAATTTTCCGTAGAAGATTACTTTTTTAATTAAAGAAGTTGGATATGGAGAATTTTCCTCAAGAGACTTCTGAAATGAATGACTTTTCTGCTCTACGAAATGTGTGGCACTTAGTTACTAATCAGAGAATACAGTAAGCTTATATGAAAAGATTGTTTGTTTAGCTCATAGTTTGGTTGCTTTGCGATGAACAGTGTTACTGAGTTGGTAACGATAACATGCTGACTATTCCGTAAATATTTTCTACCTAATCGTGTATCTCAAGCGAACTTAAAATTGATTCTTTATTTCTCTCATCGATTAAATCACCGGTCTCAGGCAGAAAGTAAGGCCGTTTCGGAGGTTTGAATATAATGTAATTCTACGTCGTTTAGTTTTTGAGTCGTAAAGATTCGAGTATTAGTTAAGAAGATATAGTCAAAAACTAACACTATGAATTCGTAGAGGCGGCAATATTAATAGCCGACATATTGGATTCTCACGATCTGTCAGAGTTATGCCACTTCGATTCCTACTTAGTTGGATCAGGGAAACTACATATCCGAGTGGCACTTTTTAACACAAAGTGCAGGATACTTCTCGTATGATCCCCTACTAAGTAAGCCCGTTACGGAGGTTAGAATATAATGAATGGGTTTAATAGCAAGCTTAACAATTTTCCGTAGCAAGTATATTACGCTCATGGTCGTAAGCTTGTAAAGGATATTGGCCTGAAACTCTAGTAGGTGATCCTTATGTAGTTAGGTACCTGATACCTTGTAGAACCAGGCCAGTTTTTCTTGGCCTAGAGAGTGGTCCTGCCGATGAAATACTAAAGCTAGCTTAGTAAAGGATTGATTCGAGATACAAAGAAGTTTCCAGGGTACGGTAGATCAGGTGTAGAACAGAGACATTAACAAAACTAATAATTGACATTTTTTTTGTACCTTGTTTACTTTGTGAGATTTTCAGTTAAGTACACCGGGAAGATATAATACTTAAGCTCACTGCGGACATGTTGAACCAGAAACCTGAATCCTCCCCTTGGGTATAGTGTTCAAGAACTTACTCATCTTGGTGCCCAAAGAAATTAAAAGAGACTGCGATAAACTTTCGATTAGCCTGAAAGTTAAACTTGCGTCTTAAAAAATTTCGAGGCGTCTTTTGCAACCTAGACCCACTTCATGAAGGTGCTATATTGATAACGCTACGTATCTCTCACACTAATCTTCAGTAACTAGAATTTTAAAAAATCTCTGGTTCTCAAGGTTCATCTTGCACTACAGACTGCCATATTGCAGACTCTTATTAAGTTTATTGGAGTATTTGAAATTGCGAATTTTTTCAACGTTTTCTCACAGGTGAGTAAATTTCTAGTAACCTTCCGTTCAGGAGCAAACTAGTGCACAATCTGTATTATCTTTTCAGACACATTACATATCGAAGATCATCAAGAAGAATTTCTGTAATCTTATTTATTAAATTCAACACTACCATATCTCGCTGACGTGATTATAGCTTCCGCGTCCTGTACACAAAAATTACTTCTTTAATGACCGCATCACTTAATTGATTTCATTCCTCATTAATATCTCTTTTGAGACAATGTAGAAAAATATTACAATGAAATCAATTGACTTCTGCTAATGTTCTCATTTGAAGGTGATTTCTGAAGTTGCAGATGCACATTACAAAAAGCTTCACCAGCTATGAAAGCCTGGCCTATCGCTATTGACCCATCAACATGTCCATCATTTTAACGCGTTTTCTCATTACTAGTTTTATGAAAACAATACCTTTTTAGCTCAACCTGATATACATTCTTTCTCAGTTTAAGACTTCTTGTTCCACATGTCACTGGGTTTAAACTGGAATAATTCGAAGTTGGATGTCCTAACGACAATATGTACTACCGTAGTTTTCCTATTTCAATCCACCTGAACTCGTATGTTGTACTGCATGCAAGCTGATCCCACTCGTTCTAATGCAAGTATCAAGGCGGATCTCGACATCTACTGTTATCATCTTTTTATTTAAATGCATCCTGATATCTACAATTAGTAATACCATTAATTCTTGAGAAAAGCACACCTAGCAGCCTAGTAGATAATTTTAAATCTTTTGCCATATCAATGTAAAGTTCAAAAGATTATAGCCAATTACAGCGAGTGAGTTGCCAATGAAAATTCTAATCTCACTACGCTTCTTATCAAATATTACTATCTGTTTGGTTGTAGTGCATGCTAACTACTTGCATTCGTTTTGATAAGAGAACAACTCGTATCGCGACATCTCCTCTTAGTAAAATGTCTAAAGTTTCGTGATGTCCGCTCTTGGTAACACAATATTCTCTGAAAACAGTCTGAACCATAGATAACTGTGTGTTTCGTCTTTCTTCTTGCCAGTAATAACAGCTCTTAGCTGGACTCTGCAGGGAATGTACTTTAGGCAGTTTGCCATGATATTCCGCTATATGAAGCGAACACCTATGCAAAATTCTACCCATGACTTGGTGCTTCTATTATTTTTAAAGGAATTTAATTTGAAATCTACGATGTCTCTGGTCGACAGCCATTTATATGCTCGGAAATATACCAGACCAAATAACAGTCTTTTTCGTTATTAGATTTTAGTACACTTCGTAAGCCTCAACTGCTGGCGATCAATCGGGTACATTTTTTGGGGAAGCTTTTTGCTCTTGAGAAGATATCTTTTACTCGGTTGACAGGACACGCAAACTCTATTGACGCAAGCGAGATGAGGTAGTGTTGAATTTAATAAATATGATTACATACATTTTTATTTGTTGATCTTTCCGTCTCAGATATGAAAGGTGTTGAACAATTAGTAGACTAGTCTGCTCCTGACCGGAAGCCTAACAGAAATACACTCACTGGAGAGAAAACGTTGGGAAGATTGTGAAATTCAAATCCTCCAATAAGCTTAATAAGAGTGTGTGATTATGGCTGTCTGTAGTGCAAGATGAACCATGCGATCTAGAAAAATTTAAAGGTTCTATAAGATTAAAGATTAGTGTGATTGATACGCAGCGTTATCAATATAGCGTCTTCAAAAAGTGAGGAGAGGTTGCAAAAGACACCTCGAAATATTTTATAGACGCAAGTTTTACTTTCAGGCTAATCGAAAGTTTATCGCAGCCTCTTTTACTTTATTTGGGCAGCAAGATAAGCAACTTCTTAGACACTATACACAAGGGAGGAAATTCAGGGGTTCTGGTCCAAGATGTGGGAAGTGAGCCTAATAAGTATGAGATCTTTTAGGTGTACTTAACCCATTTGGTGCAATACTTTTTCTTGTACTATTTCTGATTGAGTGCTACATATTTTCTCACACATAGGACATATATACAAAAGAAAAATAGTTTTGATTGTATGTACCGGGGTACGAATTTTACAGCCTATCCTATATATAGGATATTGTCCTTTTGGGTTGACAATACTACAAACTAAAAACAATTATATTTATTTTTTACTAAGCTTTATTAAACAACGTTTGCAAGATTACATACCCTTACAATGTGTCTTAGCAAATTTACATCGCACTTTTACACTAACGATGGTAATTATCAAGCACGGAACAGCACTCAAGCCAACCTGGCATTCCTGACATTATTATAAAGAGCAATGTTTGGATATTCTGGACATACGAACATTCCATGTACATTTTTATCCAAGACGGGGTCGTGAGAATGAAAGCTCTGCTACACGTCGATCCCAGTTGGTTTCAAATTATTGTCCTAGGTTTTTATACGACATAAGAATAATCAATGTTTACTGCTCAGCGCCTTGTTACTTTGCGGCAGTACCATGCTGCTTTTCAGCGGAAGCCAAAGAAGCTTACCTATTTTGTATAACAGTTATATTACACATACTGTACTAAGGTTGTAAAGTATTCACATCCAGGTTATTGCACTGAAACTCTAGTAGAAGATCCTTATGTAATTAGGTATGTGATTATATGGTAGAACTTGTGAGACAAGCCCTGCCGATAATTACTAAAGCTAGCGTAGTAAAGCACTGTTTCACGATACAAAGGAGTTATACGGACCAGGGAGAACAGGAGTAGAACAGAGACATCAACAAAATTAGCAAATTGGCTGAATTTTTTTATGTAGTAAGGTAACTTTGGGCGATTTTCAGTTTACACCTGAAACATGTAAAACTCCCCAGGCTCACTTCCAACATTTCGGACCAGAAGCAATAATTTGTGGTCTTGGGAATAGTGTTCGAGAACCTCATTTTACTGACAGGAAGCTACTAGGAATTACGGATTACATGGCGATGTCCAATGATGACTTCTAAATCTTCAGAAAAAACTTACAAGCCTTACCAAACAACTCGGAAGACAACCAACCCACAGATTATTAGCATGCCTTTAGCACCTTAAATCGTCACAAAGTCCTTACACTTCTGTTATCGTAACAGTTTTTGTGAAATAAGGATTAATCTTACTAACGTAGTGTCTGACGTTGAGTTAATCCTTCAGAAAATTTGGTGGCCTCATTAAGCACTGTTCGATAATGATATCACTTATAACTTTGCAACTCCTTTTCTGTGAATTGTGAAAGTCCCTTGAGATCTTAATTTCTTGTAATCATCTGGTACCGTAGTTGCCTCCAAGGCTTCCATCTGCTGAATATAGTGATGTGCAAATTTTCCATTGAAAATATGACCAGCTGCGTGACAAAACGGAAACATTAATTTAATTGCCTACAAATGTCATTTCTAATCCCCTGCTCGATCGAGTGCCTTTGGAAGAATATCAATAGGATTCTGGCCTTCTCTACATACTGCAGCCAAAGATTACAGGTTCGGTAAAGGTCATAGTCTTAATTTTGAGATTCCTAGATATCGCCTTTTTCATGCAGCTTCATTTTCTTGTATATGTTGCATATTGATTTTATCATCCACAAATTGTTGAATAAGATCACAGGTGTTAGATTTTGTCATCTCTTCAGAGGGTTGTAAATCTCATCATAAATACACGTAAAGGTCGCCCAGCAAAGTTTAGAAGCGAGTTCTCAATGATCTTGAGTAGTAATGGCCATTATGCATTCTACTAAGAGCAAACGCCAAGGTTCTTCAATACCATTTCCTGACATAATGTATCCAATCGTGCCTAGAAAATAAGTGGAAACCTAATAAAGGCGGTTCATTTTTGGATGGTTGTGTAATTTCCTTACCAGCTGGTACGATTTGAACACTATTAAAGTATAATGGCTGATCTAATGTAACAACATGGGTTTGGTCCACTTTTATTGTACTTATTTTCTGTATGCAAAAGCGTAGAATAGAATATTGGTACTTGATGATGAATTATTGACGAATTACAGACGGACTTGTCTGCTTATAACAAAAGTAGAGCTGTGTATCTCAGCATTTTACAATCGATGTGGCGAAGCTTTTACAAGATGAAAGCTATCCAAATGTTGTTTGAGAAAAGGAAATTGAAACGCGAGAAGCGAGCAAAGACTAGATTAATTCTTCCTAGTAAGACAGCCTTGACTCACCAAGAACATGAGTATATAGCATTAGAGGGGGAAAAGATTTCATAATTACCAATGTGATACCAATGTGATACGATATTTCTATCGAGACAATGCTACCGTGATATCAGATTACATTTTCATTCAAGAACTTGGATATAAGAATTTCAAGAGCCTTCTGAAATGAATGACTTTTTTGCTCTAAGAAATGTGTGGCTCTTAGTTATTAATCAAAGCTTATATGAAAAGATTATATGAAAAGATTATTATATGAAAAGAGTTTATAAGTGAGCTTATATGAATAGATTATTTGATTAGCCCACAGTTTGGTTGCTCTGTGATGACCAGTTTTTGAAGCTCTGGTAAGCTTTCGCTGAGTAGCACACTAGTGCGCAACTGTATTTGCTTTCGACCCCTTTCATATCTGAGTCGGAATGATCAACAAGAAGTATTTATGTAATTTTATTTATTAAATTCAACACTACCTCGTCTCGCTGACGTGAATAGATCTTGCGTGTCCTGTGCACCGACTCAAAGGTATCTTCTCAAGAGCAGAAAGCTACTCCACAAAATCTACCCGTTTAATCGCCAGCAGCTGAAACTTACAAAGTGTACTCACCAAACACTGTACCAGACTGTCATTTGGCTTGGTATGTTTGCGAGCATATCCATGGCCGTTGAGCAGAGCCATCCTAGATCACCAAGGAAATTCCATTACAAATTAGGAGCACTAAATCGTCTGTAGAATTCGGCATAGTTTTTCGCTGCATATAAAGGAATATCACAGCAACTGCCTAAAGTTTTTTCTTGTACAATAAAAGCTTACACTTACAGCTTACAGCCGTTAACACTGGCAAGAAGAAAGTAGAAAAGCATAGTTATGTGCTTAGAACTATATTTCAGAATGTATTCAGAGAACATTGTATTACCAAGTGCAGACATCGCGAAACATTCAGATAATGTTTTACTAAGAAGAGATGTTGAGGTACGTGTTAAAACCAATGCAAGCAGATAGCATTCAGTAAAACCAAGCAGACATAGTGATATTTGATAAGAAGGGTAGTGAGATTAGATTCTGGAGATTATGAGAATGTGAGAATATGAGAATGTGAGAATATGAGAATGTCAGAATATGAGATTATGAGATAGTGAGAATGGGATTCTGGAGCGAAGTTCCAAACGATATGCTTATCGAACAGTGCTTAATGAAGTCACGAAGTTTTGTGGGGGATTAACTCAACGTCAGACAGTACGCTAGCTACATTAATCGTTCATTCCTATATAGTGTGACGATAACTGAAGTTCTACAATGCTTTTGTGGGAAACATTTTGTCATGTGTTGCACGTATACCTAATGCCACCTTCCGTATGTGATGAGATCTGAATATACAAAATGTCAATTCGACTGCGGTGAATGACATTGGTTTTCTCCAGCTTTCTTCGTCCACATCTGTATCAGATTTTCTTCCGATCTTCCATTTGTACATGAGATCTCGGGTCATATACACAAAATATTCAATACTTCATATCGGCTCTTTTATACTAAGATGTGGCTCGTACACAATCCTATCTTGCAGTCACTTTTTATCTACAGGTAGTAAGTTTATCCGGCTGGAGCCGATAGTACCTGTGTGGATCCTAAAATTTATATACATTAACCTCATTCGATTGGGTTCCTGCTTATAAGTTTTCGCCATTCTGGATTTTCAGTTGTATAGTCTTAGCGTACAGGATACCCCTAAGTTCTTCTATACCATTTTCTGAAATAATGTATATAATTGTGCCTAGAAATTACTTAAGTGGAAACTTCCTGAGGGCGGTAAAACTTTGGACAGTTCAGAAATATCTTCAGCTGCATGTAGGATTTGCACAACTTTAAAGTATAATAGCTGATGTAGTAAAGAAATAACAGATGTGCTTTGTCAACTTTTCTTACACTTATATATTGTATGCAAAGGAGTAGGATATATAGTATTGGTACTTGAGTTGAATTATTGAGAATATACAGAATGACTACACTGCTTATATCAAAAGGAGGTGTGTGTATCTCACAATTTCAAAATCGTTGTGGCGTAGCTTTCACAAAATGAATAGATATCCAAATGTTGTTTCAAAAACTGAAATCGACAGGCGAGACGCGAATGTAGACTTGATTAAATCTTCCAAGTAAGAAAGAATGGACACACCAAGAATATGAGTATATAGCATTACAGGAGTAAGGATGTCAAAAATACGAAGTGTGATACGATATTCTTATCAAGACAATGCTACCGTGATATCAGAGAACTTTTTCATTCAACAACTTGAATATGGAGAATTTTCATCGAGACTTCTGAAATGAATGACTTTCTCTGCTCTATGAAATGAGTGGCACATAGCTGATAACCAAGCATACAGTTTGTTTATATGAAAAGATTATTTGATTAGCCTAAAAGTTGGTGTCTTTGTGATGATCAATGCTACTAAGTTGGTAGCGACCATAAATATTTTCCACCTAACCGTCTAAGAGAAGATCTCAAAAGAACTTTAAATCGATTCTTTATTTGTCTTATTGATTATATCAGCGGTCTCAGAAACAAAGTAATGCTGTTTCGGAGGTTAGAATATAATAGGTTCCATAGCAAGTTTTACAGGATATACCCGGGAAAATATTATTAATGATAGATTAAGCTTTTGTGAGCAGTACGAACGCTAATTAAATGCATATTTATAGCCTGGAGTGTTAAAACACTGCACACTTTGTTTATATAATATTTCCGTAAGAACACAACTCTTTAGCCTGTTGAAACCTAAAGCACTAATCAAAAATCGAACATCCCAGTCCATACACAAAATTATTTTTTGATCACCGCTTCACTTAGAAATCGCTCACATCACTGATTAATATCTTTCTAAATCAATGTAGAATACAACTACAATAAAGTCAAGTGACATCCTTAAAATGTTCTTATTTTAAGGTGTTTTCTAACGTAGCAGATGCATATTAGAAATAGTTTCACCAGCTCAGGAATGCCTGCCCTATCGCTAGGGACCCTTCAACTTGCCCATCATTTAAACGCGCCGTTGTATGCGAATGTGATATCTAAATGAATTAGTTTAGCTCATTAAATTAAATGTGTAGTGCTACTGTTCCGTTTTCTCTTCGGGTACCAAAGCTGCTCGTGAACAGAAAAAAGAACCACCTCCAAAGCATGTAAACAAAATAAAAAGCCACATACATGTTTTATACCCTTTCTTTATACCTTCATTTAAAGTTACATGAAGATCGTCTTCATGTCCATTATTTTAGGTCTATAAAGGGGACGTTATTACAAGATAATCACAACTGAGTGAATTAAAACTTAAACCTTTATCATTAACATATTGGTTTTCTACAGCTGTTGTTCGACATCACCTATATCAAATTGTATTGCGATCTGGCATTTGTGCATGAATAACTTGGCAGAAGGCACAAAACATTTAATACTTATATCGGCTCTTCAAATCAAACATGTCGCTCGTTGACAATCCTATCTTGCAGTAACTTCTTATCTACAGGTAAGTAAGTTTATCCGGCTGGAGCTAATGGTACCTGCGTGGGTCCCGGAATTAGCATACACTAATCTTATTCATTTGGGTTCATACTTAGACCATTTCGCTCCTGGACTTGGAAGTACTTTCGAATTGAATGCTACACAGCTGCCGTAATAGTTGGGGGCCATATTGAAGCTTTGTAACTACTTCCTTGTTATATCTGATATGGCTTATACGAGAAGGGACATGTTTCCTTCTCCATACAGGCGATTAAGAAATGTCCAATCTTGACCCTTTTGTCAAGGCTGGAGTCTATTCTTTTCTACAGTCGTATAACTTCCGGTTGGATCATGAAAAAAGTGAAAGCAGTCTTTTAGAGACTCTAGAGTTTCTTTAAATGTAACGATTCCGTAGCATTTCCTTTTACTTCTTGCATGTGGGCTTAAGAGAATCAAGAACTGCTCATGAAGTCTTCTAACAAAATTCTTAAAAGATCTGAATCAGAATCATCCACAGCCACAGATTTCCCGCTTGAAGATTATTCCATTACTGTTGTCCATATACAACTGCCATTACTCTTTGGAATTGTGATTGCATCATTTAAAGCCGTCTAGTATTGATCTCAAAGTTTTTCAAGAACTGTGATTCAATTGTCGTCGCTTCAATGGGGAATTAAATTCGATCGTTCAGATATTTCCTGAAAGATATTTTTCTTTTTGTCTTTCGGCACTTTCCGTGTCTAATTCTATTTTATATCCATATAATATAAGATGAAAATAGCGCTTGACATAATTTATAAGAGTACTTGACGAAAATTTCACTTCCCATTTTTATTCCACACCATTGCGTGTAGAAGGACTCTTCTTTTCTACGTGTGGGTTTTAAAACAAGTCAACAGAGACCCGGTAATATTCACTACAGTCGAATTGATATTATTGCCAATTGAGATATTATCACACTAGGAAGGTGGCATCATCTCAACGTGCCGCACAGATGATATACCATAAATATATTCAACTTAACCCTCCAAGAAAAGATATCAAAAGAACTTAAATCGATTCTTTATTTGTCTCATCGATCTTTATCACGGGTCTCAAACACAAAGTAAGACTGTTTCGGAGATTAGAATATATTGGGTTCCATAGAAAGTTTCACATAAACAAATCGGGAAAATTATATAATGATAGACCGGAACCTAGTGAATCCTACACAACTCTATATGTAAGCTCTAGTGACCTGCAAAGACGTTAACTAAATTCATATTTGATAGCTTTGAGAGTTGACACATATGAGACTTTGTATAAATAACAATTCCGTAAGAACACAACTCTTTGGATTAAACAGTTCCTATCATCCTAACGATGAAGAAAAAGGTGAGACCGTTATAAGTGATAATTTCATTTCTTCAGCAGGAAGCACTGTGAAATAGTATTATAGTTGCATATAAACGAGAAGTACAGCTATTGCTTGAATATCATTGATAAATTAATACTTAAGTTTTTTTTATTTGGTATCACAATTTTTTCAACCCCAAGGGCCCACATAAAACAAACAGCAGTACGTTCTCAAAACTATACGTCTGTGATACTAACGTTTTATTATAGGGAGAAGTAAATCCACGGTTTTTTAAGTGGTACGACTCAGTAAGACAATGAAAAAGACGATATCTAGGAATCTCAAAATTAAGAAAAGACCTTTACCGTACCAATAAACTTTGGCTGGAGTATATAGACAACGTCAGAATCCTATTGCTATTAATTCAAAGGGACTAGATCGAGCAGGGAATTAGAAACATCATTAGTAGGCAATTAAAAATTGCTTCAGTTTTCTCACGCCGCTGTTAGACCATTGGCATTAGACCATTGGCCGCATTAGACCATCACTATACTCAGCAGATGGAAGCCTTGGAGGCAACTACGGTATCAGTAGATTACAAGATATTAACAACTCATGTAAGTTTCACAATTAGCAGAAAAACAGGCCTTCTGGAGCGAAGTTTCAAGTGATATGACTTTTGAAGCGTGCTTCCCCAGATGATTGACTCCAAGGATTCTGCCATCTGCATGGACACTTAAAATTTAATAACTACCGTTTAGTTTTCGACTCTCCTGTAAACAATCAATGTTTAACAATCTTAATAAAGAACGATGTTTGGATATTCCGTACATGCGTACACTGCATATACATTTTTATCCTAGACTTGGTCGTAAGATTAAAAGCTGTACTACAGGTCGAACCCAGTTGGTTTCAACTTATTGCCCTAGGTTTTATACGACATAAAGATCATCAATTCTCAACAATTTGTTCTTTAGCGACTGTACCAAGCTGCTTTGCAGACAGAAGCCCACAAAGCTTACCAACTTTTCGTATCAGTTATTTTACACTTATAGTCGTAAGCTTGTAAAGGATTCACATGCATTTTATTGGCCTCAAAATTTCGAGGCGTCTTTATCAAGATGCTATATTGATAACGCTATGTATCTCTCACACTAATATTTACGCTAAAAAAACCTTAAAATCTCACTGACTCACGCGGTTCATCTTGTACTACAGACTTCCATAATAGAATACTCTAATTAAGCTTATTGGAGGATATGAATTTCTGAATCGTCTCAACGTTTTCTAACCGGTGAGTAATTTTCTGGTAACCTTCCACTCAGTAGCGGACCAACTGTGCACCAACTACATTTGCTTTTCGACATCTTTCATTTCTGACACGGAATCGTCAACAAGAAGAATTTCTGTAATCTTATTTATTAAACTAAACACTACCTCATCTCGCTGACGTGTATAGAGCTTGCGTGTCCTGTGGACAAACTCAAGGGTTTCTTCCCAAGAGCAGAGAGCTACTCCACAAAGTGTACCCGATTAATCGTCACATGTTAAGGCTTGAGAAGTGTACTCATCTCCAACATTCAACAGGCTGACATTCGCGCGCTTGCCGTCGCGCCCTCGCGCTTGCCGTCGAAGCTTGTCCTCGCCCTCGCGGCCAAAACTTGTGCTCGCCCTTGCGCACCCTCGCCCTCGGCATAGAAGCTTTTCCTCGCCCTCTCGCACCCTCTCCCTCGCCATCGAAGCTTGTCCTCGCACTCGCGCACCCTCACCCTTGCTGTCGAAGCTTCTCCTCGCCCTCGCACACCCTCGCGCTTTTCGTCGAAGCTTTTCCTCGCCCTCGCACACCCTCAACCCTCATATCATTGAGGGCGAGGGTAATTGAGGGTGAGGAGGCTTCGAAAGGGCCTCCTTCGTGAGGATCAGAGCATCAATTATGAACCTATTTGTTGAATTATTTCCTTATCGTCAGTGGCGGATCCAGGGGGCCATTCGGGGCGATCGCTCCCCCCCCAGAAGAGGAAACTTCTTTATTTTATATATACAAATAAAACGCATCCCAGAGTTTGGAATTCTTAAAAGAAGCAGTATTACAACCCACCACCCCCACCAGAAGTCCGTCCTGGATCCGCCCTTGCTTAACATACGTCCTAAAGACACGAAACTAAACATATCATCATATAACTTACTGTGGAACACCTAAAATGGAACAACTGTTACAATGAAGATCTCGGTCGATAGTGACGTTTACATCATTTATCAACAGTCTGAAGAGTGTTTCTTCCAGACATGTTTTTTTGAAGGGTACTGCCCCCCGAAGCTCTGAGAGCCTCCCCCCGAAGGAGACCAAAATAATACGTCTATAATATAATATTGAATATATTAGTACCTGCAGTGCCGCGCCGGGATACTAAGTGTGCCCCCCCCCCCAGAACATAGTTTCTCAAAGAAGAACTGCTTATAAAGGACTTCTTTTTCTGCGAAATGTTATCTCAATTAGTTCCAAAGCGGCTGACTAACATATCGAGACTTTGTAAGAAGAAATGAATTTGAAAGTATACTCGCATAGGTTAATTTTTGAGCCATTTTTCGTGGTAATTAAAACGCAACTCTTGTAGCTTTCTTAACTAATACGTACTCACGGAACGGCAAATATTATATGGCACCATTTTCTTTCTATTAAACTTAATACATACAAAAACTTTATATTTCCATATGAAATTATATAGCGACATAAATGGGTCATTTCAAAAGAGGGGGGGGGTTTGAAATGTTCCCATTTGCCCCTCTAATCGCAGCCCATGCTATGATGTGTGGCACATTTGTGCGAAATTAATAATAATATGATTAAACTGTTTACCCACAACAAAATCCTTCTCGTTTTGCTGAAGTGGCTTTTCCTAAGTTTTATTTTTTTCGTATATCCTAGTTTTTTTTCAGGCCTTTTTTTAATTAGTCCAAATTTATATTTCTCCTTTAACCACATAATCGTTCAATACTTGCACTATAATATTTACAATCAGTATATCATCCTGTAACGTATTTTATTCCTAACACAACATACAAAGCCGATCTCACTCGCTTGCACGCGAACCTTTGGGGCATGGGGTCCTGGGGACAATTCCGAGTGGGAGAACATTGAACGACAGTGGATCGAATTCCGCGTTAAACCTATAGGTCCACTTCTCATAGCCTCGCCGAAGAAAGAGGACGCTAAACGGCAATCAGTCAACAGTTGCAAATTTCGGCTGCATAAACAACTTATGTCTTGTGGAACTTATTAAATTTATTTTGTTAAAGCAGCTCTTTTTAAAAAAATTCAGTATTAACGTGTCAGATATTCTATTTAAGGACAAGAAAAAACATATTATTTATTTTGTAACTAAATGGTAGCTCTACCCACGTAGATTATAAAAGCAGAAACAATGAAAATCGATACAATAGTGACTGACATTATTTTAACAAATATCGACTCAGATAATAGTTTGGGCTGTATGAAAAGTTAAAAATTCCGATTAATTGTAACTTTATTAGTGGTGGACATTGGAGGAGGATGTATGCTATTAATCAGTCCATTTCATGGGCATCCACACTCACAAGCCCAACGCTTGCTAGCTCGGCATTCGCGCTCGACCGTTCTCGGATTCAATAATTAAGCGCCACCCCGAGCGCCAATGAAATGTCAGCGCGAGTCCAACTGAGGTAAGTGAGCCCGAACACGATTCCCAAAGGAATAAATGAGCGAGAGCACAGTTGAAAAAAATGAGCCCGAGTCTGAGAGAGTCCAGAGCAAAATGGCCATCTATGAACCAAAGTCATCCCATCAAGTCTTTTTCTATCTGCTCTATTGTATTCTGATGGTTCTCTCATTGATTGTGTTTGTTCAGATATCAGCGCTCTTGTCATTTACAGCTGAATGACGTGAGTGACTGTCTCTCTGTCTACCCACACTTTAAACATGACAGTGTAGTAGACACTTCTTATCTAAAATGTCTCCAGCACAGGTAGGGCAACAATGAGGCACACTTACTTCTTAATGTAGCGCTATTTCTACCCGGAAACTTTCATGGGAAAAATCAAATATTATTCTAATTTGCATTATTATTTTTAATAATTATATACGTACACACGAGAAATTGTCTACTGCAATTAATTGAAAGGAAACATACGATCAACGTATAACCTTGCTATGACACTAACTTTTCATCTAGGGGACATGGCAGATGATATTTAAAATTTTGCCTCTTCAAAAAAGGTCAAACAGCAAACTCCAAAACAGTTGCTTTTAAGGAAGCTTCTCCTCCTCCCTCGCGTGCCCTCGTTTTCCTGAAGGAAGTTGTCTCTAGCCATCATGCACCCTCGCTCCCGCAGTAACACTTGCCCCTAACCCTCGTTCACCCTCGCCCACTTCGTCGAAGCTTTTCCTCGACCTCGCGCACCCTCCCCCCGCCATCGAAGCTTGTCCTCGCCCTCGCTGCCGAAACTTGTCCTCGCCCTCGCGCACCCTCACTCTCGGCATCGAAGTTTGTCCTCGCCCTCGCGCACCCTCGCCCTCTTCGTCGAAGCTTTTACTCGCCCTCGCGCACCCTCACTCTCGGCATCGAAGTTTGTCCTCGCCCTCGCGCACCATCGCCCTCGCTGCCGAAACTTGTCCTCGCCCTCACTCACACTCGCCCTCTTCGTCGAAGCTTTTCCTCGCCCTCGCGCACCCTCAACCTCGCCATCGAAGCTTGTCCTCGCCCTCGCGCACCCTCACCCTCGCCATCGAAGCTTGTCCTCGCCCTCGCGCACCCTCGCCATCGCGGCCAAAACTTGTCCACTCCCTCGCGTCACTGTGGGCGAGGGAACTTGAGGGTGAGGATGCCCTCGAGAGGGCCACCCTCGCGTGGGTCAACGTCTCTGCATATTAGACCCTTTTTGTTCTGCTGAATATAGGGACTCAATTACCTTATTACACCGCTATAGATGTTTCTGGAATCAACATTAACAAGTCCACTATTTTCTTCAAACGGATTCCACAAATTCGACGAAGACTTCTTTCATCTTTCCAACAGCCGATTTAAATTTTTCTTGCATCGACGAGTAATTTTCATGGTGCTTATTATCAAAATCATTATCATTATATGATATTTTTAATTCGTTAATTAGCCTACTAATTTCTGGTCCCCCTATCATCCATTTGACAAGAGCATTGAAGTCGTGTAAGAGACCAATCGCCCCGCCATCCCCTTTTATAATCTATTCTCTTTGTGAGCCGAACTGTAGCTATTGCAGAGAAAGGTTTTAATGTTTTTCTTATCACCAAGTAACCCATTTCGAAAGCATTCATAATCTGAAGATGTGTTTCTTCCAAATTCTTCAAATCAAAAATGCGAACGGGAATCCAACGAGCATAGTTCAGGAGGTTCGTTACGAAAAACCATTCTGAAATTGGTTTTAGTGATTCAACGTACTAGGAGGTACTAGAGCATATTTATCGGGGAGAACAGGAGCAGTTCTCTTTTGTTTATTGACATTATCCAGTGAGACATGGTCACCTTGAATGCAAGGGTTATCCTTAGACAGAAGCTGGAAAATAGAAATGTTCGTAGGATGAAAAAAATCCTTTGATGTGCTAGAAGGATTGTAGTCAATATATCTAATGTTGCAATGGTTAAAACACCTCGACGAAGAGTGGAAGGACATATATTTCGTTACTTTGTATTATCAAGCACTGAGAAAGACTTGAAGGTATTTCCTCTACACATGTAGACGATATACAATACCCTAGTGAATGCAATTCTTTTATGATATATTTTTTACGAGTTTTAGCCGAAAAGCTCAGTCCAACATTGAGAAGAAGGGATTGCACGCGATTGCGTTTGTGCCTTGCTGTTTTTGTTTCAATATCTCCTTTTTTCTGATGGAAGTTATAAAATATAAGTAGGCTAATAGTTGAAGTTGGTTGACTTACGCTGCTATTATGGGTAGCAGATGAACCATGAAGTAACATATTAACAGCAGCTATTAGTGAAGGAGGAACAGATTCTTCCTGCCAGTGATTCTCAAATTTTCCTGCAAAATGACTCTTGTGGTTTACCATATCCTTTCGAAGCAACTTAACAACACCACTTAGTGCCATAGTATCTTCATCAATGTCTTCCTTCAACTCACTTATTATGTCAGATACTTCTGAAAGTAAACCATATTCTCTGCCAGACAGAGGAGCTGTTATCTCTGGCCTGTGACGAAGAATCCTTACACAAAATCTTGTACTATGAACTTCTATATCTTCTGATTCAGGCTTCTACATTATCGAAATTAACCGTGTTTTGTACAGTATAAAAAGATCGGCGGCTTCTTGAATCGGCGGCTTCTTGTTACACAAAAATTGCGCAGGTGCCTCAAACTTCGCCTTTTTGGGTGATTCCAAACTATTTCCCCTGAAACTTTACACGGGATTTACTCATTGTTACTTTCAGCATAAATATTTCGAGAATAGTGCAGTTGTGATTATTCCAAGTGTTTCAGCACATTTTGTTTTAGGTGGTCCCTTGGGGTTGAAAAAGGTTGTTATACCAAATGTAAAAAACAAAAGTATTAATTAATCATGATAATCAAGCAATTGGTACACTTCCCGTTCATATGCAACTACAATACTATTCGAGAGTGCTTCCTGCTGAAAAATCTACTTAGAACTCACAACACACACACGTTTTTCTTGATCGTTACCTGATAGATACTGTTAAATCTAAAGTGTTGTGTAGTTATGGATAAATTACTTAAACAAAGACTCTTGTTAAATCTCGCAGCTATCAAATATGCATTTAGTTAGCGTCCTTGCTGCTCACTAGGGCTTACATACTGATTTGTGTAGGATTCAATATATTCAAGACTATCATTAGTCATATTTTTCCGAATGTATCCTTTAAAACTTGCTATTGAACCCATTATATTCTAACCTCCGAAACAGCTTGACGTTGATCTTGAGTTTCTTTATCTGATCGAAGAGACAAATATAGAAGAACAAAACTGTGGTCTATTCAAATAATCTTTTCATACAAACTCACTCTATGCTTTGATTATAAGTGCCACAAATTTTATACAGCAGGAAACGTCATTCATTCAGAAATCTCTTGATGAAAATTTTTATATCCAAGTGATTCAAAGAAAAACTAATCTGATATCACTGTAGCATTGTTTCGATAATAATATCGTATCACATTTCGTAATTCTGACTTACTCTTCCCCTCTAATCTATATGCTAATGTTCTTGGTGTGTCAGTTCTGTATTACTCGAAAGATTAAATCAAATCTTCATTCGCGTATCGCGTTTCGATATCTTCTTCTAAAACAACCTTTTGATATCTATTCATCTTGTGAAAACTTTGTCACAACGATTCTGGAATTGTTAGTTACATGCCTTTGCTTTTGTTATAAGCAGTGTAGTTCCTCTGTATTTCTTTAATAACTCATCATCAAATACTAATACTATATATTCTAGTCCATTGCATACATAAATAACTGCAAGAAAAGTGGACAAAATACATGTGTTATGACATTCATTCAGCTATGTATACAAAAAAGTGTTCAAATCGTACCTGCAGCTGAGGAAAATTCTGAAATTTCGAAAATTGTACCGCCCTTAGGAGGTCTTCACTTAGGTAATTTATAGGCACAATTGGATACTTTAAGTCAGGAAATTATATAAAAAAACTATGGGGTATCCTGTACGCGTAGAAAACGTAAGTGAATATGCTGAATTGCCATGAATACTCAAGATAATTGTGAACTCACTTCTAGATTTTGCTCGGATATCTTTACATGTAGTTATGAATAGATTTACAACCCTCTGACGATTTGGCACAATCTAATATCTGCGATCTTATTCAAAAATGTCTGGATGAGGAAATCAATATGCAACATTTACAAGAAAATATAGCGGCATGAAAAGAAAAAAAACGATATCGAGGAATTATCAAAATTAAGACGATGACCTTTACCGAACCGGTAAATTTTGGTTGCATATATAGAAAAGGTCTGAATCGTACTGCTATTCATTCGAAGGGACTAGATCGAACAAAGGACTAGAAACTTTATTTGTAGGCAATTTAATATTTCTTTCGTTTTGTCACGCAGCTGGTCATCTTTTCTATGCAAAATTTGCACATCACTATACTAAGCAGATGGAATCCTTGGAGGTAATTACGTTATCAGATGATTACAGGAAATCAATAGCTCAAAGAACTTTCACAATTCGCAGAAAAAGAGGCCTTCTGGGGCGTAGATAAAAGTTATATAATATCGTACAGTGCTTAATGAGTCCACAAATTAATCTTGGGGTTTACTCAACGCCAGACCCAACGTTAGTAAGATTAATCCTTCTTTTCCAAATACTGTTAGGATAACAGAATTTCTAAGGACCTTTATGGGAAAAGGTTTGTCATCTGAAGGGCACGTTGAGCTAACGCCAACTTCCTTGTGTGATCATTACTCAATCCAGAGGAATGTCAATTCGACTGCGGCGAATACTACAGAGTCGCTGTGGTTTTGTGTTTTAAAACCCACACGTAGAAGATGGTGTCCTTCTAGACGCAATGGTGTCCTTCTAGACTAGTCATATCTGCGTTAAGTACGTATATAAATTATGTTATGCGCTTTTTTCATCTAATATTTTACGGATATAAATTACAATTAGACACGGAAAGTCTCGAAAGACCAGAAAGAGCTTTCGCGAAATATCTAAAATGATAGAATTTAATTCTGCCTTTGAAGCCACGTCAATTCAATCATAGTTCTTGAGAAACTTCAAGTGATGCAAGCAGCTTTTGAAGAAATAAAACGTAGTTTATGTGGACAACAGTAATTCAAGAAACTTCAAGCGGGAAATATGTGGCTGTGGATGGGACTAAAAGAAAATGCTAGAAATCATAAAATTTTAGAAACTCTAGTGTCATTAAAAAAGATCTTTCACTTTTTTCATGATGCAACAGGCTGTGAATCGATTTCATCTCTATTCAGGAGAGAATAGCTGGCAGCCTACAAGATCGTTCAAAAAGAAAAAGAATTCTGTAAGTTAGAGTCTTCAACCAATCAGATCGCAATGTATTCAAAATGGTCAATATTCGACATTTCTTATTCCCCTGTATGGAGAAGGAAACGTATCCTCTTTGGTATAAGCCACATTAGGTATAACAAGGAAGTAGTTCCAAATCATCAGTATCGCCACTTTTCCCCCTACTAACACGGCAGCTGTGAAGCATCAACTCGGAAGTACCTACAAGTCCAGGATCGAAAAAATCTAAGCAGAAACCCAACCGAATGAAGTTAGTGTATGCCATTTTCAGCACCCACGTAGCTCATATAAGCTCCAGCCGGATAAGCTTTCTTACCAGTAGATAAGAAGTGAATGTAAGGTAAGATTGTGAACGAGCCACATTTTAGTGTAAAACCAGGATATTATGTAAGAAGTCTGATAGGAAGTCTGATAGGATCGGAAGAAAGTCTGATATAGATGATGACGAACAACAGCTGTAGAAAATCATTCTCTTATTGACAAAGGCTTAATTGTTGATCCAATCAGTTATGTTTAATGTATTGTAATTACGTCCCCACCTTATAGACCTAAGAAAAATGGACATGAAGACGATCTTGATGTAAATTTAAATGAAGTATAATGACAAGGCATATAACATGGTGGCGGTTTATTATTCTGTTTACATATTTTGGAATCCTTTAACATGAGAGGCATTGGTACCCGATGAGAAAACGAAACTGTAGCAGAACACATTTAATTTGATGAGTTAAACCAACTCATTTAGATATAACATTCGCGTACTACAGTATTATTCAATATTACGTTTATAACAATTGTTTATTATTTATTGTTGTCTGTTAAGATGTTAAAAAACAGTTTATTCCTAAAAGGATTATGCCATCTGCAAGGACACTTAAAATTGGGTAACTACCGTTCTCAATTCTCCTACTAAGAATCATAGTTTAACATTCTTAATAAATAGCAATGTTTGGATATTCCGCACATACAAAGATTCCATGTACATTTTTATCCAAGACGGGGTCCTAAGAATGAAAGCTCTACTACACGTCGATCCCAGTTGGTTTCAAATTATTGTCCTAGGTTTTTATACGACATAAGAACAATCAATGCTTACTGCTCAGAGCCTTGTTCCTTTAAGGATGAACCAAGCAGCTTTTCACACAGAAGCCAACGAAGCTTTCCTATTTTCTATAACAGTTATATTACACATACTGTAGTAAGATTGTAAAGGATACACATCCAAGTTGTTGCACTGAAACTTTAGTAGATGATCCTTATGTAATTAAATATGTGATTATATGGTAGAACCTGTGAGACTAGTCCTGCCGATAATTACTAAAGCTAGCGTAGTAAAGCAGTGTTTCATGATACAAACGAGTTAAACGAGTAAGGATGAAAAGGAGTAGAACAGAGACATCAACAAAATTTAAAATTGGCAGAATTTTTTTTATGTAGTTAGGTAACTTTGGGCGATTTTCAGTTTACACCTGAAACATGTAAAACTTCCTAGGCTCACTTCCTACATCTCGGACCAGAAGCAATAATTTCTGGTCTTGGGAATAGTGTTCGAGAACTTACTCTCCTGCGCAAAGAAAGTAAATGAGACTGCGATTAACTTTCGATTAGCCAGAAAGTTAAACTTGCGTCTATAAAAATTTTCGAGGCGTCTTTTGTAACTTGACTCACTTCTTCATGATGCTATATTGATAACGCTACCTATCTCTCACAGTGATCTTTAGGCTATAGAACCTTAAAATCTCTCTGGTTTGCACGGTTCATCTACAGACTGCCATAATCGCATACTCTGTTTAAGCTCCCCTCTAGTGTTATATGCTCATGTACTTGGCGTGTCAATGCTGTCTTACCCGTAAGAATTAATCGTCTTCACTCCCAAAGCTATACATCTGTGACACCCTCGTCTTATTAGAGGGAGAAGTAAATTCACGTTTTTTAAAATGGTACGCCTTTTTATAATGTGAGATAAGTAACACTAAAAGACTACTGCTCCGTTTTTAAGACCTTAACAAGTTTCTGAGGCCTCCGATTCGATGTGGAATCATTTTACTGACTGAAAGCTATTAGGAATTAAGGATTACATAGAAATGTCCAATGATGACTTCTAAATTTTCAGAAAAAACTTACAAGCCGCTTAGCCTTACCGAACAACTCGATAGACAACCCACAGATTATTAGCACGCCTTTGGCACCCTAAACCGTCACAAAGTCCTTACACTTCTGTTATCATAGTTTTTTGAACTAAGGATTAATCTTACTAACGTAGTGTCTGACGTTGAGTTAATCCTTCAGAAAATTTCGTGGCCTCATTAAGCACTGTTCGATAATGATATCACTTGTAACTTTGCAACTCCTTTTCTGTGAATTGTGAAAGTCCCTTGAGATCTTAATTTCTTGTAATCATCTGGTACCGTAGTTGCCTCCAAGGCTTCCATCTCCTGAATATAGTGATGTGCAAATTTTCCATTGAAAATATGACCAGCTGCGTGACAAAACGGAAACATTAATTTAATTGCCTACAAATGACATTTCTAATTCCCTCCTCGATCTAGTGCCTTTGGATGAATATCAAAAGATTTTGACCTTCTCTACATACTGAAGCCAAAGTTTACAGGTTCGCTAAAGGTCATTGTCTTAATTTTGAGATACCTAGATATCGTCTTTTTCATGACGCTTCATTTTCTTCTATATGTTGCATACTGATTTTATCATCCACAAATTGTTGAATAAGATCGCAGGTCTTAGATTTTGTCATCCCCTCAGAGGATTGTAAATCTCTTCATAAATACACGTAAAGGTCGCCCAGCAAAGTCTAGACGCGAGTTCTCAATGATCTTGAGTAGTAATGACAATTAAGCATTCTACTAAGAGGATACGCCAAAGTTATTCTTTACAATTTCCTGACATAATGTATCCAATCGTGCCTAGAAATTAAGTGGAAACCTAATAACGGCTGTTCATTTTTGGATGGTTGAGAAATTTCCTTAGCTGCAGGTACGATTTGAACACCTTTAAAGTATAATGGCTGATCTAATGTAATAACACGTGTTTCGTCCACTTTTATTGTACTTATTTTCTGTATGCAAAAGCGTAGAATAGATTATTGGTACTTGATAATGAATTATTCAAGAATTACAGACGGACCTGTATGCTTATATCGAAAGTAGTGATGTGTATCTCAGCATTTAACAATCGATGTGGCGTAGGTTTTACAAGATGAAAGCTATCCAAATGTTGTTTGAGAAAAGGAAATTGACACCCGAGAAGCGAGGGAAGACTTGATTAATTCTTCCGAGTAAGACCGCCTTGACACACCAAGAACATGACTATATAGCTTTAGAGGGGAAAAAGATTTCATAATTACCAAATGTGATACGATATTTGTATCAAGACATTGCTCCGTGATATCAAATTACATTTTCATTCAAGAACTTGGATATACAGAATTTCATCAAGAGCTTCTGAAATGAATGACTTTTCTGCTCTAAGAAATGTGTGGCTCTTAGTTATTAATCAAAGCATACAGTGACCTTATATTAAAAGATTATTTGATTAGCCAGCAGTTTGGTTGCTTTCTGATGACCAGTTTTGGAAAGCTGGTAGCGAACAGGATTACTATACCATAAATATTTTCAGCTAACCGTCTAAGAGAAGATTTCAAAAGATCTTAAAATCAAATCTTTATTTGTCTCATCGATCCTGATCACGGGTCTCAGGCCCCAAGTAAGGCTGTTTCGGAGGTTACATTATAATGGGTTCCATAGAAAGTTTTACAAGATACAGTCAGGAAAATAATATTAATGATAGACCGGAACTATGTGAATCCCTTCAGCTCTCTATGTAAGCGCTAGACAGCAGCAAGCACGCTAATTAATGCATATTTGATAGCCTCGAGTGTTAACACACATCAGACTAGGTGTAAATAATATATTTGTATGTACACGACTCTTTGGATTAAACATCTTTTATCAGGGTAACAATCATGAAAAAGGTGAGATCGTTATGTGTCCTAAGTAGATTTCTTCAGCAGGAAGGACTATCAGATTGCATTCTAGTTGCATATAAACGGGAAGTGTAGCTATTGCTCTATTATGATTATTAATGACCCATTTCAACCCAACCGATCTCGTCGGTTCTACTGCTTGCAAAGTGATTCGATCTTTCTAATGCAAGTATCATGGTGGAACTCAACATTTACTATTATCTTTTTATCAAAATGCATTATAATATCTAAAATTAGTAATACCATTATTTCTGCAGAAAGTCAGAGGCGACAGCCTTGTTGATAAATCTTAAATCTTTTGCCATATACAAGTAATGTTTCAACAGATTTTCGTATATTACAGCGTGTGAGTTGCATTTAAAATTCCTAATCTCACTACGATTCTTATGAAAGTTTACTGTGTCTGGTTTGTTGCAGTTCATGCTAACTGCTTGCATTCGTTTTGATAAAAGAACAACAAGTATCACGACATCCCCTCTTAGTAAAATGTTATTTCAATGTTTCTTGATGTCTGCACTTGGTAATACAATCTTCTCAGATAACAGTCAGAAGTATAGATCTAAGCAAATATCTGTGTTTCGACTTTCTACTTGCCAAAGTTAACAGCTCTTAGGTGGAGTGTGAAGGCAATGTACTCTAGACAGTTTGCCATAATATTCCGCTATATGCAGCGAAGACGTATGCAGAATTTTAGAGACGACTTATTCCTTCATTTTTGTAAAGGAATTTACTAATTTAAAATCGAACATTCATAAACACCGGAAAATTTTCATCACTGGTGGAGTTATTAAAAGGAGAAGTTAATCCTTGATTTTTTAAATGCTACGCAATTACGCCATTGTAAATGTGTCCTGCGATGGTTTCGTTTTCTCTTCCGGGACCAAAGCCGCTCATTTATACTATTTAATAAAAGATTTAAACATAAAAACACACCACTTTCATATTTAAAACTTTGTCTTTATACCTCCATTTAAATTTACATGAATATCGTCTTCATTTCAATTTTTTTTTCTAAAAAGCGTGGACGTTATTACAAAATAATAATCATAACTGATTGGACTGTTGTAACGAAAAGTGATTCCATTGATTGTGTGGAAACAGTAACATGAAATAACAAAGGGCGTAAAGAAAACATCAAAGTGCCTTCATGTATTGCTTCATATAACAAATTCAAGACTGGCGTAGATTTATTTACAAATTGATGAGCTTATACCCAATCAAGATGAAGGGCAATAAGTGGCATTGGAACTTATTTACGAATGTTGTGGAAACTGCTTTAGTTGCTAAATGGAAACTTTATCGGATCTTGCACTTACGTTATTTGGATCTTCTAGAATTTCACAGAAGTGTTACAATGGCAGTGCTCTCACAGTCTGCATCGACAAGACTTCGTCCGCGGCTTCAGGGATTGTACAAAAAGTGTTCTGAAGCACTGAAACATAGCAAACATACCCCAATACGAAATGAGAAAGGAAAGCAAATATGTCAAGGATGTCAAAAAAAGCCGATAACATAATGTCATAAATGCCAGGTTGGTTTGAGTGCTGTTCCGTGCCTGATAAATACCATCGTTAGTGTAAAAGTGCGATGTAAATTTGCTAAGACACATTGTAAGGGTATGTAATCTTGCAAACGTTGTTTAATAAAGCTTAGTAAAAAATAAATATAATTGCGTTTAGTTTGTAGCATTGTCAACCCAAAAGGAAAATATCCTATATATAGGATAGGCTGTAAAATTCGTACCCCGGTACATACAATCAAAACCTATTTTTCTTTTGTATATGTGTCCTATGTATGAGAAAATATGTAGCAATCAGAAATAGCACAAGAAAAAGTATGGCACCAAATGGGTTAAGTACTCCTAAAAGATATGAAACTTACTAGGCTCACTTCCCACATCTTGGACCAGAAGCCCTGAATTTCCTCCCTTGGGTATAGTGTCTAAGAAGTTGCTTGTCTTGCTGCCCAAATAAAGTAAAAGAGACTGCGATAAACTTTCGATTAGCCTGAAAGTTAAACTTGCTTCTATAAAATATTTCGAGGTGTCTTTTGCAACTTTGCGTCACTTTTATAATACGCTATACTGATAACGCTGCGTATCTCTCACACTAATCTTTAATCTTATAGAACCTTTAATCTTCTCTAGCTCGCATGGTTTATCTTGCACTACAGACAGCCATAATCACACACTCTTATTAAGCTTATTGGAGGATTTGTATTTCTCAATCTTCCCAACGTTTTCTCTCCGGTGAGTGTATTTCTGTTAGACTACCGCTCAGGAGCAGACTAGTTTAACTGTTTTAGCTTTTCAACACCTTTCATTACTGAAACGGAAAGATCAACAAAAAAAAATGTCTGTAATCATATTTATTAAATTCAACACTACCTCATCTCGCTTGCGTCAATAGAGTTTGCGTGTCCTGTCCACCGAGTAAAAAATATCTTCTCAAGAGCAAAAAGCTTCCCCAAAAAATGTACCCGATTGATCGCCAGCAGTTGAGGCTTACGAAGTGTACTAAAATCTAATAGTGAAAAAGACTGTTATTTGGCCTGGTATATTTTCGGGCATATAAATGGCCGTTGGCCAGAGCCATCGTAGATTTCAAATCAAATTCCTTAAAAAAAATAGAAGCACCAAGTCATGGGTAGAATTTTGCATAGGTGTTCGCTGCATATAAAGGAATATCATGGCTAACTGCCTAAAGTAAATACCCTGCAGAGTCCAGCTAAGAGCTGTTAACACTGGCAAGAAGAAAGACAAAACACACAGTTGTCTATGATTCAGACTGTTCTCAGAGAATATTGTGTTACCAAGTGCGGACATCACGAAACTTTTGACAACATTTTACTAAGACGAGATGTCGAGATACGAGTTGTTCTCTTATCAAAACGAATGCAAGTAGTTAGCATGCTCTACAACCAAACAGATAGTAATATTTGATAAGCGTAGTGAGATTAGGATTTTACATTGGCAACTCACTCGCTGTAATTGGCTATAATCTTTTGAAACTTTACATTGATATGGCAGAAGATTTAAAATTATCTACAAGGTTGCTGGCTGTGGCTTTCTTAAGATTTAATACTATTACTAATTGTAGATATCACGATGCATTTAAATAAAAAGATGATAACAGTAGATGTCGAGATCCGCCTTGATACTTGCATTAGAACAAGTGGAATCAGCTTGCATGCAGTACAACATACGAGATCAGGCGGATTGAAATAGGAAAACTACGGTAATACATATTGTGCTTGGGACATCCAACTTCGAATTATTCCAGTTTAAACCCAGTGACATGTGGAACAAGAATGCGCGTTAAAATGATGGACAAGTTGATGGGTCACTAGCGATAGGCCAGGATTTCAAAGCTGTTGAAGCTTTTTGTAATGTGCATCTGCAACTTCAGAAATCACCTTCAAATAAGTACATTACCCGTAATGTCAATTGATTTCATTGTAATAGTTTTCTACATTGTCTCAAAAGAGATATTAATCAGGAATGAAATCGATGCGGTCATTAAAGAAATAATTTTTAAAATGGACGGAGATGTTCGATTTATTACCATGGTTTAGGGTGCAACAGGCGTGCAAAAAATTCGAGGCTTAAACCTAGTAACGGAATTCAACACCGAATCGGAGGCCGCATGATATTGTGTAGTTCACGTAGGTCTTAAAAACGCAGTAGTCCTTTTAGAGCAGTTAACGCAACTTACCAATTTAGTGGCGTACCAATTAAAAAACCGTGAATTTACTTCAGCTTTAAATAACACGAGGGTACCACAGACACATAGCTTTGGGAACGTACAGCTGTTTGTTTTAGGTGGACCCTTGGGGTTGAAAAGCGTTCTGATACCTAATTTAAAAAGCATACATATTAATTTATCAATGATAATCAAGCAATAGCCATACTTCCCGTTTATATGCAACTATAATACTCCTTGAGAAAGCTTCCTGCTGAAGAAATATACTTAGCACTCATAACGCTGTCACCTTTTTCTTCATCGTTAGCCTGATAAAAATTGCTTAATACAAACTGTTGTGTTCTTACGCATATATTATTTATACAATGCCTCATGTTAGTTAACAATCAAAAAGAAACATTCATATCAAAAATAAATTGTAACGGCTTTTCATAGACCGAGTAAGTCTGATTAAGGTTTAGTGAATCATCATCTTGTGATACCTCATTAAATGTTATTTCACCAGATGCACCTCGATAAGTAGAACTAAGAGATGGACTATTTGATTGTACACCGGCAATGATTGTTGGTTTAAAATATATTGTTCTGATGCATACTTGTCCCTATGTCTACAACAATTAAACTTAAAACTACAATATACTCAAAGGAAAATAAAAATGCTAAACATGATTATATAAGTCAAAATAGAATAATAAAATACATCAATTCTCTGTTTCATTTTCCATTCTTGTTCATTGATTAACCTTTCAACGTCTTAACACGATGGCTGGCATATTGCAAATCTACAACTTCGTGTATAATATGACTTAAAGAGAAGTTAATAGCATATCCTTAATATTAATCTTTGAGTATGAATATATGGAACAATCTATGCTATCATTAAGTAGTTGAAACAGATCTTTACTTGTATTGTTAGTATCATAAATCTCTTAAGAAGTAATCAAAGAATTTGAACCATAAACTTTACAGTTTTTGTCTAATATCAATTTACCAGTCTTTTGAATCAAAACAGTTTTGACACATCATTACCACATACTATTGTTAATTTTTCAGGGAATGGCAAAGCATATAACCATTTATTATTATCTGAACTAATCCACAAAGGGAATCTATCGAAAAGGACTAGATCGAACAGGGTCTCGAAACATCATTTGTAGGCTATGAAATTAATGTTTCCGTTATGGCACTCAGCTTGTTATCTTTTCTAAACAAAATTTGCACATCACTATACTCAGCAGATGGAATCCTTGGAGGCAAATATATATATAATGATTTCTTTGAAATCAGATGTTTTCAAAGAAATTAACAACTCAAGGATCTTTCACAATTAACAGAAAAAGTGCTTAATTAGGCCACGAGTATATCTCTTATCAACGTTTTCTCACCGGTGAGTAAATTTCTGGTAAGCTTTCGCTGAGTAGCAGACTAGTGCACCAACTGTATTTGCTTTCGACCCCTTTCATGTCTGAGACGGAATGAACAACAAGAAGTATTTATGTAATCTTGTTTATTAAATTCAACACTACCTCATCTCGCTGACGTGAATAGAGCTTGCTTGTCCTGTGCACCGACTCAAAGGTATCTTCTCAAGAGCAGAATGCTACTCCACAAAATGTACCCGTTTAATCGCCAGCAGCGAAACTTGCGAAGTGTACTCACCAAACACTGAAGTAGACTGTCATTTGGCTTGGTATGTTTCCGAGCATATCCATGGCCGTTGAGCAGAGCCATCCTAGATCACCAAGGAAATTCCATTACAAATTAGAAGCACTAAATCATCTATAGAATTCGTCATAGTTTTTCGCTGCATATAAAGGAATATCACAGAAACTGCCTAAAGTTTATTTATTGCACAGTCCAGCTGAGAGCCATTAATACTGGCAAGAAGAAAGTCGAAAAGCAAAGTTATGTACTTAGAACTATACTTCAGAATATTTTCAGAGAACATTGTATTACCAAGCGCAGACATCGCGAAACATTCAGATAATATTTTACTAAGAGGAGATGTTGAGGTACGTGTTAAAACCTATGCAAGCAGATAGCATTCACTAAAAAAACCAGACATAGTGATATTTGATAAGATTAGGATTTTTCTAATGCAACTCATAAGCTGTAGTAGACTAAAATCTGTTGAAGCATTACTTTGATATGGCAAAAAATTTAAGATTTATCTAGAAGGCTGCAGGTGTGGCTTTCTGCAGCAATAATGTTATTACGAATTGTTGATATCGGGATGCATTTAGATAAAAAGTTAGTAACAGTAGATGTCGAGAACCCCCATGATGCTTGCATTAGAATGAGTGGAAAGAGGTTGCGTGCATTACAACGGACGAGTGCGGGTGGATTGAAATGGGAAAAGCACGGCTGCTCATACAGTCCTTAGGACTTGCAAATTCGAAATATTCGAGTGACATGCGTAACCCAGTGACTTGCGAAACAAGAAATCATTAGCTGAGAAAAAAGTAATAGCACGGTGAGCTCGTAAATTATTGTTTTCGTAAAATTAGTAAAAAGAAATTAAGTTAAATTGATTGACAAGTTGATGGGTCACTCGCGTTAGGGCTCGCATCTGTGAGCTGGTGAAGCTTTTTGTAATATGCTTCTGCAACGTCACAAATCACCTTAAAATGATAACATTAAGAACATTAACGTGGATGCCAATTGAATTCATTCTAATAGTATATTACATTGTCTTAAAAGAGATATTAATCATTAAAGGAAGCAATCTCTAAGTGATCCGGTGACTAAAGAAATAATTTTCATGATGGACGGGGATGTTCGATTTTTAATTAGTGGTTTAGGGGGCCACAGGCGTGCCAATAATTCGAGAGTTCTCTATCGAGGTGTCCGGTAAGGCTAAACGGCATCGACGTTCCTTCTTAAAATGCTGTGAAATCTAGAAGTCAGCGGTGGACATCGGCATGTATTCCTAAATTCTTATTGGCTTGCAGCTAGCACAGGCATTCAAACCCAATCGGAGGCCGCAGGGTCTTGTGTTGTATACCAAGGTCTTAAAAACGAAAGAGTAGTTCATTTAGAGCTACTTAAATCACATTATACAATGGCGTAGCATTTGAAAAACCGTGGATTTACTTCTCCCTTTAATAAGACGAGGGTATCACCCGTGATGAAAATTTTCCGGAAAATATTCCCATTCAAAAAAAACAAACTCCAGTTCTTCCTACATTGTTGTATAGCCGTGATGTGAGTTGGAAAATTATCTTCTCTACTTTTCAGGAAAATTTTCCGTTAACAAATATCAGTGATCAAGTAACAATTCCTCAGTATTCATAAAATTTATTGAAATAATGTATAGAAATGTTAGAAAGATAGATCGTTTAATGAATCTGAAAATTTTCTTAGTCCAGACAATTTTAAGTACTATGTAGGAACATGTGAAACTATTTTTCATGAATCGTAGAATTGTATGTCCTGTACAGCGATGAAAATTCTCCGAGTCATAAAAACATACTCCACATTCCTACATCGTTGTTTAGCCGTGATGTTAGGTTGAAAATTTTTTTCTATATTGTTCGGAAAATTTTCCGCTCTTAACAAATATCAGTGATCAAGTAAGAGATCCTCAGTATTCATAAAATTGGTGAAATTATGTATAAAAATGTTAGAAAGTGAAATATCGTATAAAGAATCTGAATATTTTCATGGCTTACAGAATTTTCAGTACTATATAAGAACAAGTGAAACTGTTTTTATAAATCGAAATATTTTGTGTGTTGTATGGAAAAATTGAAGAAATTTTTGAGTCTAAAACTTTTCATTATTATGAAGGAAAAAGTAAAACAACTTTTTGTGTATCGGAAAGTTCTAATGCTCTGTAGAAACGAATGTAAGGAATTTTAATGAATCGGAAAATTTTCATCCCAATGTAGAAACAAGTGGATGAAACTTTTCATAAGCCGTACAATTTTTGATATTAGGTGGAAAATTTTAACTGCACATTCAGCCAGAAAATGGAATTTCTGTTGAGTAAAATTAATTTCACTTGTTTCTACAGAGCAACAAAACTTTCCGATTTACTAAAAGCTGTCTTACCTTTTGCTTCAAATTATGAAAATTATCCGAATCATAAAAAGTTCTATTTTTCCATATAAGACAGAAAGTATTTCCATACATGAGAAATTGTTTTTGTTCCTACATAGTGTTGAAAATTGTCTGAGACATGAAAATTTTCAGACTCTATAAACGATCTTTAATTTCACATTTCTGTACATGAATCCTACCAATTTTATGATTGCTGAGGAATTGTTACTTGATTACTGATATTTATCAAGAATTAAAAAAAATTATCGGTAAAATATAGCGGAAAATTTTACAACCCCGGTCACTAGGTATCACAGACGTATAGCTTTGTGAACGTATTGTAGTTTGTTTTAGGTGGGCCATTGGGATTGAAAATGGTTGTGAAACCATATGAAAAAACAAAAGTATTAATTTATCAATGATAATCAAGCAATTGCTATATTTCCGATTATAAGCAAGTACAATACTAGTTGAGAGTGCTTCCAGGTGACGAAATCTACTTAACACTTATAACGCTCTCACTTTTTTCATGATCGTTAGCCTGATCCAAACTGTTTAATCCAAAAGATACTTACGGATAATTTACTTAAACAAAGTCACCTGTGTGTTAACACTCGAAGCTTTCAAATATGCATTTAATTAGCGTCCTTGCAGCTCACTAGGGCTTACATACAGAGTTGTGTAGGATCCACTAGGTTCCGGTCTTCATTAACAATATTTTCCCGATCGTATTCTGTAAAACTTTCTATGGAACTCATTTTATTCTAACCTCTGAAAAAGCCTTACACCGATGATGAGGATCGATGAAACAAATAATGAATCGATTTTAAGTTCTCTTGAGATCCTCTCTTGGACGGTGAGGAGGAAAATATTTACGATGTAGTGAGTCTTGTGTTCGGTACTTGCTTTTTAAAACAGGTCATCACAAAGCATTCATACTGTGGGCTAAAAAATAATTTTTCATATAAGCTCACTGTGAGCTTTGAATAGTAACTAAGCGCAATCATTTCACTGAGCAGAAAAAGTCGTTCATTTCAGAAGTCTCTTAATAAAAATTCTAGAAATCCAACTTCTTGAATGAAGAAGTATTCTGATTTAACGGTAGCATTGTCTTGATAAGAATATCATATCACATTTCGTAATTCTGACATCCTCTTCCCCTCTAATGCTATATACTCATTTTCTTGGTGAGTCAATACTGTCTTACTCGGAACATTTAATCAAATCTTCGCTCGCGTCTCGCGTGTCGATTTCCTTGTCTCAAATAACCTTTGGATAGCTATTCCTTTTACGAAAGTTTCGCCACAACTACGTAGAATGGTGAGATACTCACCCCACCTTTTTATATAAGAAGTAAGAGCCCTCTGTAATTCGTCAATAATTAATATCAATTATCTTTATGTTCTACTCTTGTGCATAGTGTAAATAAGTGCAAGAAAAGCCGACAAAGAACATGATATGATTTTAGATCAGCTTTCATGTTGGAAAGGTGTTCAAATCGTACCTGCAACTGAAGAAATTTCAGAACTGTCCAAAGTTGTACCGCCCTTAGGAGGTTTACACTTAAGGAATTTCTAGCCACGATTGGAGTCGTTATGTCAAGAATTAGTATAGAAAATCTTTGGGGTAATATGTACGCTAAGACAACTTTAGTGAAAATCCTGAATGGCCATGCCAACTGAAGAACATTGAAAAGTCGCTTCTAGACTTTGCTCGGCGATCATTACGTCTGGTTATGAATGTATTTACAACCCTCTGAGAAGATAACAAAATCTAGGAATTGCGATCTTATTCGACAATGTCTGGATGAGGAAATCAATATGCAACATTTGCAAGGAAATGATCCTGTATGAAAAAAACAATGTCGTGGAAATCTCAAAATTAATACGATGACCTATACCGAAGCGGTAAATTTTGGCTGCAGTATATCGAGAAGGTCAGAATGGTCAAAGGAACTGGATCGAAAATGGGACTTAAACATTTGTTGGCAATTAAATTAATGCTTCTCTTTTCTCACGCAGCTGGTCATCTTTTCAATGCAAGATTGAATATCACTGTACTAAGCAGATGGAAGACTTTGAGGCAACAACGGTATCAGAGGATTAAAGAAATTAACACTTCAAGGAACAATCAAAATTCGCAGAAAAAGAATTTTTCTGGAACAAAAATCCTAGTGTTATGAATATCGAACAGCTTAATGAAGGACACGAAATTTTCTGGTGGATTAACTCAATGTCACCACGTTAGCAAGATTAATCCTTCATTCGAAGAGACTCTTATGATAACAGAAGTTCTACAGGACTTTTGTGGGTAACCGTTTGTCATCTGAGCGGCAGATTGAGCTAATGTTACCTTCCTTGTGTGATAATACCTCATTGCGCAAAAATATCAATTCGACTGTGGTGAATATTGCAGTCTCTGTTGACTTATATTATAAAACCCACACGTAGAAGGAAGAGTCCTTCTACACGCAATGTTGTGGACTAAAAATTTAAATAAAATCTGTGTTAAGTACGTATATAAATTTTGTTAAGCGCTATTTTCACCTTATATTTTATGAATATAAACTACAATTAGACACTGAGAGTACCGAATGTCAAGAAAGAGCTTTTGGAAAATATCTGCAACGATGGAATTTCATTCTGCAATTGCAGCCACGACAATTCATCACCGTCCCTGAGATACATGGAGATCAATAATAGACGAATTCAAATAATGCAAAAATTTTTCCAAGGAGCAAAAGATAGCTTTATATGGTCAGCACTACTGGAAGAAACTACAACGTGAAATCTGAAGCTATTCAAAGATCTGACTTAGATCCTAAATAATCTTGCTAGAAGACTTCATGAGCAGTTAATGATTCTTTTAAGGCCACAAACGAGCAGAACTGAAACGAAATTATAAGAAATCATTACATTTAAAGAAACTCTAGGGTGATTAAAAGACTGCTCTCAATTTTTTCATGATGAGACAGGTGTGACACGACCTTAGCTATAATCAGGAGAAACAGTTTGCAGTCTTAAAGATCCTCCTAAAAGAAAAAGAATAGTGTTAGTCAGAGTCCTCAAACAACGAAATCTTGATCCTCACAAATTGGTCAACATTAGACAATGCTTATTCGCTGTTATAGAGAAGGAAACATGTCCTCTTTGGTATAAGGGACAGTTGTTGTATTACCTGAAGTTGCCATATCAGGTATAACAAGGAAGTAGTTACTAAGATTCAATATGGCCACTTTTGCCCCTACTAACGCGGCAGCCGTGCAGCATTCAATTCGGTAATACCTCCAAGTCCAGCAGTGAAATGGCCTAAGCATGGACCCAATCGAATGAGGTTTGTGTGTCAAAAAGGATATGCAAATTCCGGGATCCACACAGCTAGCTAGCATCAGGTCCAGCCGGATAAGCTTACCTACCTGCAGATAAAAAGTGACTGTAAGATAGGATTGTAAACGAACCACATGTTAATGTAAAACTGCCGATATAAGTATTCTAGGTCTTGTGCATTCTGCCGAAGTAATTCATGTACACATGGTATATTGGATGACAGTCTGATATAGATGATGAACAACCGCTGTAGAAATTCATACGTCATTGACAACGGCTTTATTGTTGATCCAAATATTATGGTTATTATTTAGTCTTATAGAAAATACAAAATGGACATGAATACCTTATTGAAGTAACTTTGGTACCTGAAGAGAAAGCGAAAACTTAGCAGGACAGAGTTAATTTCAAGTGCAAAACCAATTCATTTAGATATCACATTCGTGTACTAGAGTGATATCTCAATTGAATGATTATAAAAATTTAAATGAATTAGTTGGCTCGTTAAATTATATCAGTCTTGCTACAATTTCGCTTCTCTTCGGGTTCCAAAGCAGCTCGTGTTAGAGGATTCCAAACTATGTAAACAGAATAATAAACCACCATGTCTTTATGCCTTTATTTAGAGTTAGGTCAAAATGGTCTTTATGTCCATTTTGTTCGATCTATAAGGCGGGGACGTTGCAACAAAATATTGTTGATTATAACTGTTAGTATCAACAATTAAGTCGTTGTCAAAGAGTTATTGGTTTTCTAAATGGTTGTTCGTCAACTTCTATAATAGATTTTCTTCCGATCTGCCATATGTACATGAACTTTGTCAGAATGCACAAAACCTTGAATAACTCATATCGGCTATTTTATACTACCATGTGCTTCCTTCAAAATTCTATCATGCATTCACTTTTTATCTATAGGATGTATGTATGTATGTATGTATGTATTTATGTATGTATGTATGTATGTATTTATGTATATATGTATGTACGTATGTATGTATGTATGTATGTATGTGTAAGTTTATCCGGCTTCAGCTAATGGTACCTGAGTGGTCCAGGAAATCGTATACATTAATCTCATTCGACCTTGTGAAGGCATAGACCACTTCGCTCCTGGACTTGGGGGTACTTCCGAATTAAATTCTTCACAACTGCCGTTTTATAAAGGGGAAAGTGGCCATAATGAAGTATTTTTAACTACTTCCTTGTTATGCCAGGGAGGACATGTTTCTTTTTCCATACAGGCGAATAAGAAATGTCTAATTAGACCATTATGTCAGGATTGAAATTAGGTTGGTTTAAGACTTTGACTAACTTGCACAATAATTTTTTCTTTTGAAGGATCTTTAAGACTGCCAATTATTCTCTCCTGATTATAGAGTGTCACGGCCTGTTGCATCATGAAAAATGTGAAATTAGTTTTTTTAATGACGCTAGAGTTTCTTTAAACTTAATAATTTCGTAGCATCTCCATCTAGTTCTACTTGTACGTGCCCTTGGGAGAATCAGCAACTGCTGATGATGTTTTCTATCAAGAATCTAAAATCATCTGAATTATAAGCATCAACAGCTGCAGATTTCCCGTTTGTAGTTTCTTCCATTACTGTTGTCCATATGCAGCCACCTTTACCCCTTCCAAAAGTGATTGCATCATTTCAAGCCATCTAGTATAGATCTCAAAGTTTTTTAAGAACTGTAATTGAATAGTCGTCGCTTGAATGGCAGAATTAATTTGATCGTTCGAGATAATTCCCGAAAGATTTTTTTGTGTGTGTTTCGGCACTTTCCATGTATAATTGTATTTTATATCCATATAATATAAGGTGAAAATAGCGCTTTACGTAATTTATATACGTACTTAACGGAGATTTCACTTCCAATTTTTAGTCCACACCATTGCGTGTAGAAGGACTCTTTTTTCTACGTGTGGGTTTTAAAACACAAGTCAACAGAGACTCGGCAATATACACTTGAGTCGAATTGATATTCTTGCGTTGAGATATCACTCTAGGAAGGTGGCATCAACTCAACGTGCAGCTCAGGCTAAAAACTGTTTTCCAAAAAAGCCATGTAGAACTTTTGTTATCGTAACAGTATTTGGGAATTAGGATTAATCCTGCTAACGTAGTGTCCGACATAGAATTTATCCCCCAGAAAATTTCGTGGGCATTAAGCACGCTTCGATAAATATATCACTTGGAACTTCGCTCCAAAGGAATAATTCTTTTTTTTTTTTTTGGGAAATGTGAAGGCTCCTAGAGTTGTTTATTTCTTGTAATCATCTGATTCCGTAGTTGCCTTCAAGGATACCATCTGCTGTGTTACTATGTTAGTAGCTAACACAGGACTGACTATACCGTAAATATTTTCCACCTAACCGACTGAGAAGATCTCAAAAGAACTTAAAATCGATTCTTTATTTGTCTCATCGATCCTGATCACGGGTCTCACGCCCAAAGTAAGGCTGTTTCGGAGGTTAGAACATAATGAATTCCATAAAAAGTTTTACATAACCAAATTGGGAAAATTTATAATTGACAGACCGGAACCTAGTAAAAACTACAAAACTCTGTATTTAAGCTCTAGTGAGCTGCAAAGACGATAACTAAAAGCATATTTGATAGTTTCGAAAGTTGACACACATGAGACTTTGTATAGTAATGAATCTGTAAGAACACAACTCTGGATTAAACAGTTCCTATCAGGCTAACGAAGAAGAAAAAGGTGAGAACATTAAAACTGCTAAATAGATTTCTTCAGCAGGAAGCACTGTCAAAGAGTATTATAGTTGCATATCGACAAGAAGTATAGCTATTGCTTAATTATCATTGATAAATTAATACTCAAGTTTTATTACATTTGGTATCGCAATTTTTTCAACCACAAGGGCCCACATAAAACAAACATTTGTACGTTCCCAAAACTATACGTCTGTGATACCATCGTGTTATTAAAGGGAGAAGTAAATCCACGGTCTTTTAAGTGGTACGCCTCTCTATAAGGTGAGTTAAGTAGCTCTAAAAGCACTAATGCTTCGTGTTAGGAAGATCTTGCGGCCTCCGACTCGGTGTTAAATTGCTTTAGAAGCTGTAAAGCAAGAGGAAATTCGAAATACATGTTGATACCGACTGCTGACTTCTAAATTACGCAGGATTTTATGAAAAAACTTACACCGTGTGAGTTGCGTTTAAAAAATCCTAATCTCACTACGCTTCTTATCAAACATTACAACGTCAAGTTGGTTGTAGTGCATGCTAACAGCTTGCATTCGTTTGATAATATAACAACACGTATCTTCTTTTCTTGTACTCATTTAATATATGCAGAAGTGTAAAAATAGAGTATAGGTACTTGATGGAGAATCATTGAAGAATTACAGACGGACTAGTCTGCCTAATTTATATCAAAAGGAGACGTATGTAACTCACAATTCCACAATCGTTGTGGCGCAACTTTCACAAGATGGATAGCTATCGAAAGGTTAGTTTGGGAAAAGGGAATCGATACGCGAGACGCGAGTGAAGACTTGATTAAATCTTCCGAGTAAGTCAGCATTGACACCTAGAACATGAGTATATAGCATTAGAGGGGAAGAGGATGTCAGAATTACGGAATGTGATACGATATTCTTATCAAGACAATGCTACCGTTATATCACATTCAAGAACTTGAATATAAAGAAGTTATACAGGCCTGGTAGAACATGTGTAATACACAGACATCAACAATAATATCAATTGACTAATTTTTTTCTACTTAGGTTGTTAGACATTAGGGGACTTTCAAATTAATCCCCCGATATAAATGTTCCAAGGCTCACTTCCCACATCTTGGAGCAGAAGCAGAAGCAGAATTGCTGTCTTGGGAATAGTGTCGGAGAACTTAGTCTCGCATGACACAGAAAGTAAAGGAGATTGAGAGAAACTTTCGATTAGCCGAAAAGTTAAACGCGTCTATAAAAATTTTCGAGGGGGCTTTTGCAACCTTCACTTACTTCATTAAGGATTTATTTTGATAACGCTCCGTATCTCTCTCACTAACCTTTAGGCTATAAACCTTTAAAATATCACTGGTTCGCGCTGATCAACTTGCACTACATTCTGCCATTTAGCAAACTCGTATTAAACTTATTGGAGGAATTGAATTTCTCAATCTTCTCAACGTTTTCTCAACGGTGAGTAAATTTTTGGTAAGCTTCTGATCAGGAGCAGACAAGTACAAATCTGTATTAGGTTTTCAACACCTTACATACGTGAGACGGATTGATCAACCACAAGAATTTCTATAATCATATTTTTTAAAATCAACACTACCTCATCTCGCTGACGTGAATAGATCCTGCATGTCCTGTCCACCGACTCTAAGGTGTATTCTGAAGAGCAGAAAGCTACTCCAGATATCTGTACCCGATTAATCGCCACATGTTGATGATTACGAAGTGTACTCATCCCTAACACTGAACCAGACTGTCATCTTGATGTAATTTTAAATGAAGGCATAGAGAAAAACAAGGTATAAAACATGAAGGTGGTATATGAAGGCCACGAAATCTTCCGGGGTATTAACTCAACGTCAGACGCTATTTTAGCAAGACCAATCCTTTATTCCTAAATACTGTTACGATAGGAAAAGATCTACAGGACTTTTCTGGGAAACAGCTAGTCATCTGAGCGGCACGTTGGGTGATGCGTCCTTCCTAATGTGATAATTGCCCAATTCGCAAGAATATCAATTCGAATGCGGTGAATATTGCAGAGTCTTCAAATGATGAAAACAGTTTTCGAAGGAGCAAAAGATAGCTGTATATCGACAACAGTAATGCAGGAAACTACAAACGGGAAATCTGTATATGTTGATGGGTCTGATACAGGTCTTTTAAGAATCTTGCTAGAAGACTTCATGAGCATTTGCTGTATCTCTTAACAAACAAACAGAACTGAAAGGAAATGCTACGAAATATTTTATTTGAGGAAACTCTATTCTTTAAAATTCTGCTTTCATTTTCTTCATGATGCAACAAGCTCAGACACGACCTAAGCTATACTCAGGAGTGAATAGTTCCAGGCTACATTAACCTTCAAAAAGAAAAAGGACTGTACAAGTCAGTCAAAATTTTAACGAACCATATATCAATCCTTACAAAATGGTAAGGTTAGACATTTCTTATTCGTCAATATTGAGAAAAAAAATATTCTCGCACGTATAAGTAGGAAGTAGTTACAAAGCTCAATATGGCCACTTTTCCCCGTACTAACACGGCAGCTGCGCAGCATTCAATTCGGAAGTACCTAGAAGTCCAAGAGAGAAATGATCTAAACATGAAACCAACGAATGATGTTTGTGTATACGAATTCCAGGACCCACACAGGTACCATCAGCACCAGTCGGATAAACTTACTTACCTGTAGATAAAGAGTCACAGCAAGATAGGATTGTGAACGAGCCACATCTTAGTATAAAAGACAAGATATGAAGTATTCAATGTTTTGTGACTTCTGACAAAAGTGTTCATGGAGAAATGGCATATCGGAAGAAAATCTGGTATAGATGTTGACGAACATAAGCAGTAGTAAACCAATATGTCATTGACAACGACTTAGTTGTTGATCCAATCAGTATAATTTTCGAGTTTCCTACAAAGAAGATTAGTTTAAAACACTTAATAAAGAGCGATGTTTGGATATTGCGTACAGGCAAATATTCCATGTACATTTTTATCCAAGTCGGGATCGTAAGAATGAAAGCTGTGCTACACGCCGATCTCAGTTGGTTTCAACTTATTCCCCTGGGTTTTATACGACATAAAGAAAATCAATGATTAATTCACAGCACCTTCTTCCTTTTCGACTGTATTTAGCTGTTTCTCAGAAAGAGGCCTACGAAGCTTAACAATTAACCGTAACAGTTATATTACGGTATAACTTGTATAGGGTATTGGCATGAAACTCTAGTAGGAGATGCTTATGTAATTAGGTATGTGATTACCTTGAAGAACCTGTGAAACCTGCCCATGAACTACTAAAGCTAGAGTACCAAAACACTGTTTCGCTAAACAAAGGAGTTATACGGGCCAGGTAGAACAGTTGTAGAACACAGACATGAACAAAATTATCAATTGAAAGATTTTTTTTCTTTTTGTACTTGGATTAAATTGGGAGATTTTCAGTTAAGTGCACCTGAATAATATAAAACATCGTACGCTTACTTCCCACATGTTGAACCAGAAGCCCGGAATCTAACCCTTGGGTATAGTGTTCGAGAACTTGCTCGTTCTTCTTCTCAAATCAAGTGAAAGAGACTGCGATAAACTTTGACTAACCTAAAGCTAAACTGCCTCTATAAGATATTTCGAGGTTTCTTTTGCAACTTTGACCCACTTCATCTAGAAGCTATATTGATAACGCTACCTATCTCGCACATTAATCTTTAGTAAATAGAATTTTAAATTTTCTCTGGTACACAAGGTATATCTTAAAGTACAGACTGCCATATCGCACACTCTTATTCAGCTTATTGGTGAATGGGAATTTGTCAATCTTCTCAACGTTTACTCACAGGTCAGCAATACGATTCTAAAATTCACTATATACCACACCGAAAGATTACTGGTTCGGAAAAGATCAACGTCTTAATTTTCAGAATTCCTCGATAACGTTTTTCTCATGCGACATCGTTTTCTTGCTAATGTTGCATATTGATTTTCTCGTCGAGGCATTGATGAATAAGATCGAACATCCTAGATTTTGTCATCTCTTCAGAGGGTTGTAAATGTCTTCATATCCAGATGTAAAGGTAGGCGAGCAAAGTCTAGAAATGGGTTCTTAATGATCATGAGTAGGCATGGCCATTCAGCATTTTCACTAATGTTGTCTTAGCGTACAGGATACCCCAATGTTCTTCTTTGCCATTTCCTCACATAATGTATCCAATCGTACCTATAAATTACTTAAGTGGAAACCTCCTATGGGAGGTACAACTTTGGACAGTTCAGAAATTTCTTCAGGTGCATGTACGATTTGAAGACCTTTCCAGCATAATGGCTGATCTAATGTGATTTGTCTACTTTTCTGGCACTTATGTATATTTTCTTTTCTGTGTTCAGAAGAGTAGAATATATATATAGTATTGGTACATGATGTGAATTATGGAAGATATACTGAAGGACTACACTGCTCATATCAAAGGAGTTGTGTGTATGTCACAGTTCTACACTCGTTGTAGCGAAGCTGTCACAAGATGAATAGCTATCCAAAGGTTGTTTTAAGAAAAGCAAATCGAGACGCGATACACATGTGAAGACGATTAATGCTTGTGAGAGACAGCATTGACACACCAAGAACTTGAGTACATACCAGTAGAGAAGAAAAGGATGTCAGAATTACGAAATGAGATACATTCTTATGAAGACAATGCTACCGTGATGTCAGATTACTTTTTCATTCAAGAACTTCGATATGAAGAATTTTCATCAAGAGACTTCTGAAATGAATGACTTTTACTGCTCTAATAAATGTGTGGCACTTAGTTACTAATCAAAACATACAATGAGGTTTTATGAAAAGATAATATGATTTGCCTAATGTTTGGTTGTTTTGTGATGACAAGTGTTGGTAAGTTGGTGGCGAACACAGGAATGACAATACCATAAATATTTTCCACTTAACTGCCTAAGAGAAGATCTCAAATGAACTTAAAATCGATTGTATCTTCTTTATTTGTCTCATTGATTATATCTCTAGTCTCACGCCTAATGTAAGGCTGTTTTGGAGGTTAGAATATAATGGGTTACATGGAAAGTCTTACAAAGGTATTAATGATTGACCGGAACCTACAAAATTTTGTATGTTGGTCCTAGTGAGCAGCAAGGACCCTAATTAAAGGCACATTTATAGCCTCGAGTGTTAACACACAGGAGACTTTGTTTAAAAAATATATCCGTAAACACCACTCTTTGGATCTATCAGTTTCTATCAATCTAACAATCAAGAAAAAGGTATAGTAAGTATAGTAATAGCTTGATTATCATGATAAATAAATACTTATGTTTTTTTTTAATTTGGTATCACAATCTTCTTACATCCAAATGGCCCATTTAAAACAAACCGCTGTACGTTCCCAAAGCTATACGTCGTTCATACCCTTGTCCTATTAAAGGGAGAAATAAATCCACGGTTTTTTAAATCGTACGCCAATGTATAATGTGAGATAAGTAGCTCTAAAAGACTAGTGCTTCATTTTTAAGACCCAGTTACACGATACTAGTTTCTGCGCCTCCGTTTCAAGGTTGAATTCCTTTACTAGCTGGAAGCCATTAGGAATTAAGGAATTCATGCCGATGTCCACTGCTCACTTCTAAATTTCACAATCAGAAAAGGAGATTGGTACAATCACAAGGAAAGAGTGTGCTTACAAGCTTTAGCTAAAGTGAGGTAGTTTTGAAATTAATAAATAAGATTACTGGAATTCTTTTTGTTGATAATTCTGATCTTCGAAACGCTAAAACAGTTGGTGCACTAGGCTGCTACTGAAGGTTACCAGAAATTTTCTCACCGGTGAGAAAACGTTTATATGATTGAGAAAATCTTAACCTTCAATAAGCTTTATAAGAGTGTGCGATTATTGCAGTCTGTAGTGCAAGATGAACCGTGCGAGCCACAGAGATTTTAAGTTTCTATAGCCTAAAGATTAGAGTGAGAGATACGTAGCGTTATCAATATAGCATCTTGATGAAGTGAGTCAGATTATAAACGACGTCTCGAAAATTTTTATAGACTCAAGTTTAATTTTCAAGCTAATCGAAAGTTAATCGCAGTCTCTTTTACTTGCGTAGGGGGAGCGAGACTAATTTCTCGAACACTATTCCCAAGAGGGGAAATTCATGGCTTGTGGTCCAAGATGTGGGAAGTGAGCCTAGGAAGTTTTAAATCTTTAAGGTGTACTTAACTAAAAATCTCTTAAAATAACCTAAAAAAAAAATTGTCAATTGATAATTTTGTTGATGTCTCTGCTCTAAACCTGTTCTACCAGGCCTGTGTATCTTCTTTGTATCGCGAATCAGTGCTTTACTACGCTAGTTTTAGTAATTGATCGCCAGGACTTGTCTCAAAAACCAAGAGAAGCGGGCCTGGTTTTACAAGGTACGAAATTACCCAATTACCTAAGGATCACCTATTAGAGTTTAAGGCCAATAACCTGCATGTGAATCCTTTACAAGCTTACGACCATAACCGTAATATAGCTGTTAGGCAAATTTGTTAAGCTTGGTCAGTCAGAAAAGCAGCTTGGTACAGCCGCAAAGGAACAAGGTGCTAAGCACATAGCATTGATTATACATATGTCGCTTATACCTAGGGAAATATATTGAAACCAACTGGAATCGAGGTCTCTTAGAGCTTTCATTCTTACGACCCCGTCTTGGATAAAAATGTACAGTGCGGGACACTTCTAAATGGTACACCTTAGCCGTAAATCTCCATATGGCTCTACCATTTAGAAGTGTCACCCGCTGTACATGGAGTGTTTGCATCTACGGAATATCCAAAAATCGTTCTTTATTAAGAGTTATAAACTTTGCTTCATTGTAGGAGAGTCGAAAAGTAAACGGTACTTTCACAACTTTAAGTGTCCTTGTAGATGGCAGAATTTTTGGAGTCTATCATCTGCTGTTGAACATCTTAACAAATATACAATCAGACAATAAACAAATGTTATCAACTTACAATTAAATTATACTGTAGTACTCGAATGTGATATCCAAATGAATTAGATTAGCTCTTTAAATTAAATGTGTCTTGCAACGGTTTCGTATTCTCTGCGGGTAAAAAAGCCGTTCGTGTTAAAGGATTACAGAATATGTAAAGAATAGAATAAACCACCTTTATGATTTATACCTTATCTTTATAGCTTCATTTAAAGTTACATCAAGATCGTCTTCATGTCCGTTTTGCTTTTTCTATAAGGCGTGGACGTTATTATATAATAATAATCATAACTGATTGGATCAACAATTAAGTCGTTGTCAATGACACATTGGTTTTCTACAGCTGTTGTTCGTCATCATCTATATCAGATTATCTGCCTATCTGCCATTTGTACATGAACTCCTTTGGCAGAATGCGCAAAACCTTGAATAATTCATATCGGCTCTTTTACACTAACATGTTGCCTGTTCACAATCCTATCTTGTTGTCACTTTTTTCTACAGGTAAGTAAGCTTATCCAGCTGGAGCTGATGGTAGCTGTGGGTCCTGGAATTCGCATATCCTCTTTTACACATCAACCTCTATCGATTTGGTTCATGCTTAGACCATATCGCTCCTGGACTTTGAGGTACTTCCGAGTTGGTTGCTCCACAGCTTCCGTGTTAGTAGAGGAAAAAGTGGCCATATTGAAGTTTCTTAACTACTTTGTTGTTATACCTGATATGGCTTATACCAAAGAGGACATGTTTCGCATAATATAGAATTAACACAGAATTAACATACCGAGAGCATGAGTATATACTATTAGAGGGGATAAGGATGTCAGAATTACGAAATGTGATACGATATTCTTATCAAGACAATGCTAGCGTAATATCAGATTACTTTTTTTTTATTAAAGAAGATGGAAATGGAGAATTTTCACCAAGAGACTTCTGAAATGAATGACTTTTTCTGCTCTATGAAATGTGTGGCACTTAGTTAATAATCAAAACATACAGTGAGCCTATATGATAAGAATGTTTTATCAGCTCATAGTATGGTTGCCTTGCGATAACAGTGGTACTTAGTTGGTAGCGATTACATGACTGACTATACAGTAAATATTTTCCACCTAATCGTGTATCTCAAATGAACTTAAAATTAATCCTTCTCTCATCGATTAGATCACCGTTCTCAGGCCCAAAGTAAGGCCGTTTCGGAGGTTAGTATATAATGGTTTCCATAGCAAGTTTTACACGATACAATCGGAATTAATGATGGACCGGAACCTAGTGAATGCTACCTAGTGTATTCCCTAGTGAGCATATTTTATGCTAACTAAATGCATATTTGTCACCTTTGAGGGTTAACACAGGAGACTTTGTTTGAGTAATGTATCCGTAACAACGCAATTCTTTGGATTAAACAGTTTGTATTAGTTTAACGTAGATTTCTTCAGTAAGAAGCACTCTCAAATAGTATTCAAGTTGCAAATAAACGGGAAGTATAGCTATTGCTTGATTATCATTGATAAATTAATACTTTTGTATTTACATATGGTATAACAACCTTTTTCAATCCCAAGGGCCCACCTAAAAAAATCCGCTGTAAGTTCCCAAAGCTATACGTGTGCGATATCCTCGTCTAATTGAAGGGAGAAGTAAATCCACGGTTTTCTAAATGGTACGCCATTGTATAATGTGAGTTAAGTAGCATTACTGCTTCGTTTTTAAGACCTACCTAAAGAACACAAGATCCTGCGGCCTGCGATTCGGTGTTGATTACTGTGCTAGCTGTAAGCCAATAGCAATAATTGTTAACTAATACATGTCGATGTCTACTGCTGACTTCTAAATTTCAAAGCATTTTTTCGAAAGAAAACCCTCGGAAGATACGTTTGAGTCGGTGGACAGAACAAGCAAGCTTTATTGATTTCAGCGAGATAAGGTAGTGTTGAATTTAATAAATAAGATTACAGAAATTATGCTTGTTGATCATTCCGTCTAAGAAATGAAAGGTGTCGAAGAGCAAATAGAGTTTGTGCAATAGTCTGTTCCTGATCGGAAAGTTATCACACATTTACTGACCGGTAAAAAAAGTTCAGAAGATTGAGAAATACGAATCATCAAATATGTATAATAAGAGTATGCGACTATGGCAGTCTGTAGTGAAAGATGAACCTGGCGAGCCAGAGATTTTACGTTCTATAGCCCAAAAGTTAGAGAGAGAGGTAGGTAGACTTATCAATATATCTTCTTGATAAAATGAGTTAAGACGGCAAAAAACACCTCGAAATATTATTTATACACGCGAGTTTAACTTTCAGGCTAAGACCGAACACCTCGAAAGAAAACCCTCGAATTATTGGAACGCTTGTTGCTCCCTAAACCACTAATTAAATATCGTTTTTCCCGTCCATCCTCAAAATTATTTCTTTAAAAACGAATCACTTAGAGATCGCTTTCGTCCCTGATTAATATCTCTTTTGAGACCATGTAGAAACTATTACAATGAAGTCAAGTGACATCGCGGTTAACGTTCTCATTTTAATTTGATTTCTAAAGTCGCAGATGCATATTACAAAAATCTTCACCATCTCAGGGATGCCTGCCGTATCTGAGGAGTCCCATCAGCATGTCCCATCTGCACGAATATTTCGAATTTGCAAGTCGTAAGGACAATTTCCGCTTCCGTGCTTTCCCATTTCAATCCAACCGATGTCGTCGCTTGTTGAGCATTGAAATCATTCCGATCGTTCTAATGCAAGTATCATGGCGGATCTCGACATTTACTGCTATTATCTCAGTAGGGACAAAGGGACTAGAATGTAGAGGGGACCAGAAACTTCATTTGTAGGTTATCAAATTGATTGTTCCGTTTCTCACGCATTGGTATTTCTTGGATCCAAAATATGCACATCACTATACTCAGCAGAAGAAGCCTTGCAGGCAACTACGGTATCAGATGATTACAAGAAATTAACAACTGAAGGAAACCACTATTCGCATGAAAAAGAGCCCTTCTGGAGCGTATTTGCAAATGATATGATTATCGAACAGTGCTTAATGAGGCCACGAAATTTTTTGGGGGATTAACTCAACGTCAGACACTACGCTAGCTACATTAATCATTCATTCCTATATACTGTTACGATAACTGAAGTTCTACAATGCTTTTGTGGGAAACATTTCTTCATGTGTTGCACGTAGAGCTAATGCCACTTGCCATGTGTAATGATATCTGAATACACAAAATGTTAATTCGACTGCGGTGAATGACATATTGGTTTTCTGCAGCTTTTCTTCGTCCACATCTGTGTCAGATTTTCTTCCGATCTGCCATTTGTACATGAGATCTCGGGTCAGATGCAGAAAACATTGAATACTTCATATCGGCTCTTTTATACTAACATGTGGCTCGTTTACAATCCTATCTTGCAGTCACTTTTTATCTACAGGTAAGTAAGTTTATCCGGCTGGAGCTGATAGTACCTGTGTGGGCTCTGGATTCATATACATTAACTTCATTCGATTGGGTTCATGCTTATACGTTTTCGCCATTCTGGATTTTCACTTGTATTGTCTTAGCGTCAGGATACCCCAAAGTTCTATATCATTTTCTGAAATAATGTATCTAATCGTGCCTAGAAATTACTGAAGTCGAAACTTCCTGGGGGTGGAAAACTTTGGACAGTTCAGAAATTTCTTCAGCTGCATTTAGGATTTGCACTACTTTAAAGTATAATGGCTGATGCAAAGTAATAACAGATGTGCCTGGTCAACTTTGGTTACACATATATTGTATGCAAAGGAGTAGAATATATAATATTGGTAGTTGAGTGTAATTATTGAGGATATCCAGAATGACTAAACAGCTTATATCAAAAGGTTTGTGTATCTCACTACTTCCCAATCGTAGTGGCGTAACTTTCACAAATTCAATAGCTATCCAAATGTTGTTTGAGAAACTGATATCGACAGGCGAGACGCGAATGTTGACCTGTTAAAATCTTCCGAGTAAGAAAGAATGGACACACCAAGAATATGAGTATATAGCATTAGAGGAGTAAGGATGTCAAAAATACGAAGTCTGATACGATATTCTTATCAAGACAATGATACCGTGATATCAGATTACTTTTTCATTCAACAACTTGAATATGGAGAATTTTCATCGAGACTTCTGAAATGAATGACTTTTTCTGCTCTATTTAATGTGTGGCACATAGCTGATAACCAAGCATACAGTTTGTTTATATGAAAAGATTATTTGATTAGCCTACAGGTTGGTTGCTTTGTGATGATCAATGCTACCAAGTTAGTAGCGACCATAAATATTTTCCACCTAACCGTCTAATAGAAGATCTCAAAAGAACTTTAAATCGATTCTTTATTTGTTTATTGATTATATCAGCACTCTCAGACACAAAGTAATGCTGTTTCGGAGGTTAGAATATAATAGGTTTCATAGCAAGTTTTACAGGATATAATCGGGAAAATATTATTATTGATAGACAGGAACCTATTGAATCCTACACAACTTTGGATGCAAGCTTTTGTGAGCAGTACGAACGCTAATTAAGTGTATATTTATAGCCTGGAGTGTGAAAACACTGCACACTTTGTTTATATAATATGTCCATAAGAACACAACTCTTTAGCCTGTTGAAACCTAAACCACTAATTAAAAATCGAATATCCCCGTCCATCCACAAAATTATTTTTCTATCACCGCATTACTTAGAGATCGCTCACATCCCTGATTATTATTTTTCTAATTGAACGTATAATACAACTACAATGAAGTCGAGTGACATCCTTGAAATGTTCTTATTTTAAGGTGTTTTCTAACGGTGCAGATGCATATTACAAATAGCTTCACCAGCTCAGGAATGACTGCCCTATCGCTAGTGACCCATCAACTTGCCCATCATTTAAATGCGCTGTTGTATGCAAATGTGATATCTAAATGAATTAGATTAGCTCATGAATTAGTTCCGTTTTCTCTTAGGGTACCAAAGCTGCTCGTGAAAAAAAAAAACACACATCCAAAGCATGTAAACAGACTAAAAAGCCACCTCCATGTTTTATACCCTTTCTTTATACCTACATTTAAAGTTACATTAAGATCGTCTTCATATCCATTTTTGAGGTCTATAAAGGGGGACGTTATTACAAGATAATCACAACTTTGTGAATTAAAATTTAAGCCGTTATCATTAACATATTGGTTTTCTACAGCTGCTGTTCACATATTGGTTTCATCACCTATATCAAATTGTCTTGCGATATGGCATTTGTGCATGAATAACTTGGCAGAAGGCACAAAACATTTAATACTTCATATCGGCTCTTCTAATCAAACATGTGGCTCGTTGACAGTCCTATCTTGCAGTAACTTTTTATCTACAGGTAAGTAAGTTTATTCAGCTGGAGCTAATGGTACTGTGTGGGTCCCAGAATTTGCATACACTAATCTTATTCATTTGGGTTCATACTTAGACCATTTCGCTCCTGGACTTGGAGATACTTTCGAATTGAATGCTACACAGCTGCCATGATAGTTGGGGGAAAAGTGACCATATTGAAGCTTTGTAACTACTTCCTTGTTCTATGTGATATGGCTTATACGAGGAGGGACATGTTTCCTTCTCCATACAGGCGATTAAGAATTGTCCAATCTTGACCATTTTGTCAGGATTGAGTTTTGGTTGGTTGAAGACTCTCTCTAACTTGTACAGTTCTTTTCCTTTTTAAGGATCTCCAAGGCTGGATTCTATTCTTTTCTCAAGTCGTATAACCTCCTGTTGGATCATGAAAAAAGTAAAAGCAGTCTTTTAGAGACTCTAAAGTTTCTTTAAATTTGATGATTTCGTAGCATTTCCTTTCACTTTTGCTTGCATGTGGGCTTAAGAGAATCAGGAACTGCTCATGAAGTCTTCTACCAAGATTATTAAAAGATATGAATCAGACCCATCAACAGCTACAGATTTCCCGTTTGTATGTCTTCCATTACACCTTCCGTATACGGCTAACTTTTGCTCCTTCGAAAACTACATCATTTGAAGCCGTCTAGTATTGATCTCCAAGTTTCTCAAGAGCTGCGATTGAATTCTCGTGTCTTGAATGGAAGAGCTAAATTCGATCGTTGCAGATTTTCCCGAAAGCTCTTTCTTGTCTTTCGGCTCTTTCCGTTTGTAATTGTAATTTATATTCATAAAACATAAGGTGAAAATATCGCTTAGGATGATTTATATACGTAATTGACTCAGATTTGACTTGCCATATTTAATCCACACCATTGCGTGTAGAAGGACCCTTCCTTCTACGTGTGCGTTTTAAATCACCAAACAACAGAGATACTGACATTCTTGACATTCTTGACATTGTTGACATTCTTGAGTATTCCGATATCATCACATATGGAAGGTGGCATTAGCTTTACGTGCCACTCAGATGACAAAATGTTCCATACAAAAGCCCTGTAGAACTTCAGTTATCTTAACAGGATTTAGGAATGAATGATTAATCTGGCTTGCGTAGTGTCTGACCTTGAGTTAATCCCCCATAAAATTTCTTGGCCTCATTAAGCACTGTTAGATAATCATATAATTTGGAACTTCGCTCCAGAAGGGCTCTTTTTCTGCGAATTGTGAAGGTTCCTGGAGTTGTTAATTTCTTGTTATCATCTGATACCGTAGTTGCCTCCAAGGCTTACTTAAAGAACGAAGAACCATTAAACTTTGGCTGTTGTTTACAGGGAATGTCAGAATCGTATTGCTATTCATCCAAAAGAACTAAATCGAACAGAGGACTACAAACTTCATTTGTAGGCAATTAATGCTTACCATTTCTCACGCAGCTGGTCATCTTTTCTATGCAAAATAAGCACATCACTATACTCAGAAGATTAGTAACAGAGGAGATTACCACTCCGATACTAAACTGATGAGAAGCAACTACGGTATCAGATGATTACAAGAAATTTACAGCTCAATGAACCTATACAATTCGCACCAAAAGAGGCCTATGGAGTGAAGTGTCAAGTGATATGATTATGGAAGAGTGCTTACAGAAAGTCACGAAATTTTCTGTGGGATTAAGACTACGTTAGCAAGAATAATCCTTCTTTCCTAAATACTGTTACGATAGCAAAAGCTCTACAAGATTTTGTCATTTGAGCGGCACGTTAAGCTGATGCCACATTCCTGGTGTGTGAATTTCAATTCGATTGCGGATAATATTGCAGAGTCTCTTTTGCCTTTTCATTAAAAACCCACACGCAGAAGAAAGTGTCCTTCTTCACACAATGGTGTGGAATAAAAATGGCACGTCAAATCTGCATAAGTACGTATATATTTGGTCTAGGAATTAATTCGTGCGGTTTTACAAAAGATGGCGTAACTAGCTTATTGTCCCATAGTTTCGTTGATCCAAACATGCGTTGAAAACTACTGTCATTGAGCATCTTGTTTAGTATATGTCAGTTGCTTGAAGCGGAAACAACAACATTTTTTCTTCAACTGAAAATGGCGCATTTTGTGCCTGATAAAGTGTTTTTGCGGGGAGTTTTTCTTCATTGCTTTAACATGAAGAAAAGTGCTACCGCAAGTCATCATATTTTAGTGGAAGTATTTGGTGACCATGCTCTAGCTGAGCGAACGTGTCAGAAGTGGTTTGCACGGTTTAAAGGTGGTGATTTCAGCTTGGAAGACCAAAAGCAATTTGGACAGCCAAAAGAATTTGAAGATGAAGAATTGAGAGCATTGCTTGATCAGGATTCGTGTCAAACGCAGGACGAACTTGCAGAAGCATTTGGAGTTGAGCAAACAATAGTTTCCAAACGTCTCAAAGCCATAGGAATGATTCAAAAGATGTCTTATTGGGTTTCACATGAATTGAAAAGAAAGACGTTCAAAGAAGAAAAACCGTTTGCGAATTGCTGCTTCAAAGACAGAAAAGGAAGGGATTTTTGCATCGAATTGTAACTGGTGATGAGAAGTGGATTCATTACGAGAATCCTAAACGAAAAAAGGCCTGGGTGAAGCAAGGTGAACCAGGTCCTTCACAACCGAAACGAGATATTCATTGTGCAAACGTTATGCTGTTTATATGGTGGGATTTGAAACGTGTGGTTACTATGAACTTCTGAAACTTGGTGAAACTATTAATGCACACCGCTATCGATAACAATTAATGCGTTTGAAGCAAGCTCTGGCCTGAAAACGACCAGAATGGAATAACAGGCATAATAAACTTATTTATCAAGATGATAACGCTCGACCACATGTCGCAAAACCGGTCAAAACCTATTTGGAAAATGTCGGATGGAAAGTGTTACTCCACCCGCGATACTCACCAGACACTGCTCCGTCTGACTACTACTTGATCGATTGCATGAATAACGATTTGATTGGACACCGGTTCACTTCTTCAGAAAATATCGAAAAATGGATCTTTGATTAGATTGCGTCAAAAGATGAGGAATTCTTTCGACACGGAATCCGTAAATTGCCTGAAAGATGGGAGAAAGTAGTGGCTAGCGATGGACAATATTTTTGTTAACGTATTCATTTACTTTGTTTTTGAAATAAAGCTTCAATTTTTATTAAAAACCGCACGAATTAATTACTAGACCAAATAAATTAGGTTAAGCGATATTTTCACGTTATATTTTATTTTAATAAGTTACAATTAGATAAGCAAGGGCCGAAACAAAAGAAAGAGCTTTTGTAAATATATGCTTTTGTAAAACGATCGAATTTAATTCTGCCATTGAAGCCACGACAATTCAATTACAGTTCTTGAGAAATTTGGAGATCAATTATAAACGGCTTAAAATGATGCTATCAGTTTTCGAAAGAGTAAAGGTAGCTGTATACGGACAAAAGTAATGGATAAAACTTCAAACGGGAAATCTGTAGCTGTTGATGTGTCTGATTCAGTTCTTATAAGAATCTTGCTAGAAGACTTCATGAGCAGTTGCTGATTCTGTTAAGGCCACATACAAGCTGAACTGAAAGAAATGCTTAGAAATCATTAAATTTAAAGAGACTCTAGCGTCATTAAAAGACTTCATTCACTTTTTTCATGATGTAACAGCCTAACAGCCTGTGACACGACCTCAGCTAAACTCATATGAAAATAGTTTGCAGCCTTCAAGATCCTTAAAAAAGAAAAGGAATTGTGCAATCTAGTCAAAGTCACAACCAACTAAATCTCATTACTGACATAATGGTCATGATTAGACATTTTTATTCGCCTGTACGGAGAAGGAAGCATGTTCTCCCTGCTATAAACCATATCAGGTATTACAAGGAAGTAGTTACAAAGTTTCAATATAGCCATTTTTCCCCCTACTACCACGGCAGCTGTGCAGCATTCAATTCGGAAGTACCTCTAAGTCCAGGAGAGAAAAGGTCTAAGCATGAACCCAATCCATTGAGGTTAGTGTATGCGAATTCCAGCACCCACACAGCTACCATCAGCTTCAGTCGGATAAGTTTACTTACCTGTATAAAAAAGTGAGTGCAAGATAGGATTGTGAACGAGCCGCATGTTAGTGTAAAGGATCCGATACGAAGTATTCAAGGTTTTGTGAATTCTGCCAAGAGAGTTCAGTTACTAATAGCAGATCGAAAGACATTCTGATATAGTTGATGACGAACAACAACTATTCTAATACGAATATGTCATTGATAACGTCTTAATTGTTGATCCAATCAGTTATGATTATTATATTGTAATAACGTCAATACCTTATAGACATAACAAAGTGGACATGAAAACGATATTGATGTATCTTTAAATGAAGATATCAATACAAGGTATAAAACATGCAGGTGGTTTGTTGTTATGTTTACTTAGTATTTTATCCTTTAACACAAGCGGATTTAGTACCCGAGGAGAAAAAGAAACATTTATTTTATCGAGCTAAATTAATTCATTTACATATCACATTCGCATACTACAAGTATCTTTCAATTGTATGATTATAACAATTATTTTTTTTTTATTTTTTATTTTTTGATTGTTAATGTGTTATGTTCAAAAGCAAATGATTGACCCCAAGGTTCCTGCCATCTGCAAGGACACTTATAATTGTGTAACTACCGTTTAGTTTTGACTCTGCTACAATCAATTAAGGTTTAACAATCTTAATAAAGAACGATGTTTGGATTTTCCTTATATGCAAACCCTATATGTACGTTTTTATCCTAGACGAAAGATTGAAAGCTCTACTGCACGTCGATCCCAGGTGGTTTCTACTTATTGCCTAGGTTTTATAGGATAATCAATGCTTAGTGCTAAGCACTTTGTTCCTTTGCCAACGTACCAAGCTGCTTTCCAGACTGAACCCCACAAAGCTTACAAACTTTCCGTCACAGTTATATTACACTTATAGTCGTAAGCTCGTAAAGGTTTCACATGCATTTTATTGGTCTCAAACCTAATTAGTTAATTTGGTATTTGATTAGTTTGTAAAACCATGCATGCTTCTCTTGGCCTGTAAGAAATGTCCTGCCGATGAATTACTAATGCTAGCGGTGTAAAGCAATGATTTGCGTTCGAAAGAAGTTATACAGGCCTGGTAGAACAGGTGTAGAACAGACACACCAACAAAATTATTCAATGAATGATTTTTTTTTTGTACGTATGTTAGATTGGGCGTCACTGAGTGTAAACTCGAATATTTCGAATTTCCAAGTATTAAGGACAATAAAAGGTGCCGTACTTTTCTCATTTAAATCCACACCATCTCGTCGGTTGTACTGTGTGCAAAGTGACTCCACACGTTCTAATGCAAGTATCGTGGCGCATCTCGTCTTATCTCTTTATCTAAATCCATCCTATATCTTCAATTAGTAATACCATTATTTCAACAGAAAACCACAGCCTGCAGCCTTCTATATAAATTTTAAATCTTTTGCTAAATGAAAGTAATTTTTGAACATATATTAGTCTATTACAGCGTGTGAGTTGCAAGTGGAAAATTCTAATCTCACTACGCTACACAGATGTAATTAGGTACGTGATTACCTTCTAGAACCTGTGAGACGTCCTGCCGATGAATTACTAAAGCTAGCGTAGTAAAGCACTGTTTCGCGAAACAAAGCAGTTATGCGGGCCAGGTAGAACAGGTGTAGAAAAGATACATCAACAAAATTATCAATTGACAGAATTTTTTTTGTACTTAGATCACATTGGGAGATTTTCAGTAAAGTACACCAGATAGATATGAAACTTACTAGGCTCACTTCCCACATCTTGGACGAGAAGCCCTGAATTTCCTCCCTAGGGTTTAGTGTCTGAGAACTTGCTCATCTTGCTGCCCAAACAAAGTAAAAGAGAATTCGATAAACTTTCTATTAGCCTGAAAGTTATACTTCCGTCTATAAAATATTTCGAGGTGTCTTTTCCAACCTTGACTCACTTCATGAAGATGCTATATTGATATCACTACGTATCTCTCACACTAAACTTTAGTAAATAGAATTTAAAATTATCTCTGGCTCGCAAGGTATATCTTGCAGTGAAGACTGCCATATCGCACACACTTATTATGCTTATTGGAGGATTTGATTTTGTCAATCTTCTCAACGTTTTCTCACAGGTCAGCAATGCGACTCTGAAATTCACTATATACTACAGCGAAACTATGGCTATGGCTTACAACAAAGAGGACATGTTTCCATCTCCATAAATGCGATTAAGATATGTCTAATGTTGACCATTTTTTCAGGATTGAGATATGGTTTGTTGAAGACTCTAACTTGCACTATTCATTTTCTTTTTGAAGAATCTTGTAGGCTGCCAACTGTTTCTCCTGAGTATAGTTAAGGTCGTACAAAAGCCTGTTCCATCATGAAAAAAGTGAAAGCAGTTTTTAATGACGTCAGAGTTTCTTTTAATTTAATGATTTCATAGCATTTCCTTTCAGTTCTGCTTGTGTGTTGCCATAAGAGAAGCAGCAACTGCTCAAAAAGTCTTCTAGCAAGATTCTTAAAAGATTTGAATTAGACAATTCAACAGCTACAGATTTCCCGTATGTAATTTCTTCCATTACTGCTGTCCATATACGGCTACCTTTTGCTACTGGCCTATCTTACAATTCACAATGGTTTGGGAGAAGTTTTCACAATATGAATAGCTATCCAAATTTTGTTTGAGAAAAGCAAATCGAGACGCGAGACGCGAGGGAAGACGATTAACTCTTTCGAGTAAGACAGAATTGACACACCGAGAGCATGAGTATATACTATTAGAGGGGAAAAGGATGTCAGAATTACGAAATGTGATACGATATTCTTATCAAGACAACCCGTTACGGAAGTTAGAATATAATGAATGGGATTAATAGCAAGCTTAACAATTTTCTGTAGCAGATTACTTTTATTTATTAAAGAAGTTGGATATGGAGAATTGTCATCAAGAGACTTCTGAAATGAATGACTTTTGTGCTCTACAAAATGTGTTGCACTTAGTTACTAATCAAAGAATACAGTAAGCTTATATGAAAAGATTGTTTGTTTAGCTCACAGTTTGGTTGCTTTTACGATGAACAGTTTTACTAAGTTGGTAGCGATAACATGACTGACTATTCCATAAATATCTTCCACCTAATCGTGTATCTCAAACGAACTTAAAATTGATTCTTTATTTCTCTCATCGATTAAATCACTGTTCTCAGGTACAAAGTAAGGCCGTTTCGAAGGTTACAATATAATGTAATACTACGTCGTTTAGTTTTTGAATCGTGAAGATTCGAGTATTAGTTAAGAAGATATAGTCAAAAACTAACACTATGAATTCGTAGAGGCGGCAATTTTTATAGCCGACATATTGGATTCTCACGATCTGTGAGAGTGATGCCACTTCGATTCCTGCTTAGTTGGATCGGGGAAACAACTTATCCGAGTGGCATCTTTTTAACACATAGTGCAGGATAATTCTTGTAAGATCCCCCACTAAGTAAGCCCGTTGCGGAGGTTAGAATGTAATGAATGGGTTTAATAGCAAGCTTAACAATTTTCCGTAGCAGTTATATTACGCTCATGGTCGTAGGCTTGTAAAGGATAATGGCCTGAAACTCTAGTTGGTGATCCTTATGTAGTTAGGTACCTGATACCTTGTAGAACCAGGCCAGTTTCTCTTGGCCTGTGAGAGTGGTCCTGCCGATGAAATACTAAAGCTAGCTTAGTAAAGGATTGATTCGAGATACAAAGAAGTTTCCCGGGTCCGGTAGATCAGGTGTACAACAGAGACATCAACAAAACTAATAATTGACATTTTTTTTGTACCTTGTTTACTTTGTGAGATTTTCAGTTAAGTACACCCGAAAAATATAAAACTTAAGCTCACTGTGGAGATGTAGAACCAGAAACCTGAATCCTCCCATTGGAGGATGAGTGTTCCAAAACTTACTCATCTTGATGCTCAAAGAAATTAAAAGAGACTGCGATAAACTTTCGATTAGCCTGAAAGTTAAACTTTCGTCTTTAAATATTAAGAGGCGTCTTTTGCAACCTTGACTCACTTCATGAAGATGCTATATTGATAACGCTACGTATCTCTCACACTAATCTTTAGTAACTAGAATTTTAAATAATCTCTGGTTCTCAAGGTTCATCTTGCACTACAGACTGCCATATCGCAGACTCTTATTTAGTTTATTGGAGTATTTGAATTTGCGAATTTTCTCATCGTTTTCTCACAGGTGAGTAAATTTCTAGTAACCTTCCGCTCAGGAGCAAACTAGTGCACAATCTGTATTATCTTTTCAGACACATTACATATCAAGGACCGAATGATCATCAAGAAGAATTTCTGTAATCTTATTTATTAAATTCAACACTACCACATCTCGCTGACGTGAATATAACTTCCGTGTTCTGTACACCAACTCAAGAGCAGAAAGGAACTCCACAACATGTACCTAATTAATCGCCAGCAGTTGAGGCTTTCGAAGTGTCATTTGGCCTGGTATGTTTGCGAACATATTAATGGCCGTTGATCCTAGTTCACCAAGTAAATACCTTTACGAAAATGAAGTAGCAAGTCGTCTGTATATTTTCTTCATAGGTGTTCGCTGCATATAGCGGAATATTATGGGAAACTGGCCTTCACACTCCACCTAAGAGCTGTTAACACTGACAAGAAGAAAGTCGAAACTCAAAGATATGTGCTTAGATCTGTGTTTAGATCTAATTGAGTGTGCTTCCTGCTGAAGAAATCTACTTAGCACACATATCGAGCTCACCTATTTCTTGATTGTTACCCTGATAAAAGCTTTTTAATCCAATGAGTCATGGACTTACAAATATATTATTTAAACAAAGTCTCATGTGTGTTAACACTCTCGGCTATGAATTATGATTATTGTGCTTGCTGTTTACTAGGGCTTACGTACAGAGGTGAATAGGATTCACTTCGTTCCGGTCTATCATTATTAATATTTTCCCGACGGTATCTTGTAAAACTTTCTATGGAACCCATTATAATCTTACCTCCGAAACAGCCTTACTTTGGGCATGAGACCGGTGATCTAATGAACGACACAAATAAAGAATCGGTTTTAAGATCTTTTGAAATCTTCTCTTAGAGGGTTAAATGGAAAATATTTTTCGGTATAGTAGTCCTGTGTTCGCTACCACCTTTCGATAACTGTCATCACAAAGCAACCAAACTGTGGGCTAATCAATTAATCTTTTCATATAAGGTCACTGTATGCTCTGATTAGTAACTAAGAGCCTAACTATTCTTAGAGCAGAAAAGTCATTCATTTCAGAAGGATCTTGATGAAATTCTCTATATCCTAGTTGTTGAATGAAAAAGTAGTCTATCACGGTAGCATTGTGTTGATAGAAATATCATATCACGTTTGGTAATTATGAAATCCTTTTCCCTTCTAATGCTATATACTCATGTTCTTGGTGTGTCAAGGCTGTCTTACTCGGAAGAGTTAATCTAGTGATGACTCGCTTCTTGAGTCTCGATTTCCTTTTCTCAAAACACATTTGGATAGCCATTCATCTTATAAATGCTTCGCCATATCGATTGTGGAATTCTGAGATACACACCTCTACTTTTTATATAAGCACAGAAGTCCGTCTGTAATTCTTCAATAATTCAACATCAAGTACCAATACTCTATTCTACACTTTTGCATACAGAAAATAAGTACAACAAAAGTGTACCAAACACATATTATTACATTAGATCAGCCATTATACTTTAACCCTTAATACCGCAAGGTGTGTCCAATGGACACATACCTTTAAATTTTTTAGAAGCTGTATCTTTATTATTTTTAAAATTTTCTTTTCCTTCTAGGTATGCTTCTAACTACTCAATAGCATTGTATTACCAAAGTAAGTTCGTTCTAGGTGCAGATTCTTGTTGCATATGGCGGGATTAATACTTTTTGTTCGTTAATGCCCCAAGATGTGTGCAATGGACACATATTTAAAATGTATTGAATAATTGTATTTTCAAAATTTTTGAATCAATTATCAGACGTTATATTCTCCTCTCATTCTTGCTTGCGTTCTTCTTTCGTGTTTTCTTTCTTTGTTTGTCTCTTTTTCGATATTTATGTTGATAAAATTTAGTAAAATATCTCTTATATGTAGTTGCTTTCTTGACAGATGTGGCTGGCAATATTGTTATGCGCCTTTAGTAATTCATTTGTTTTCCCTTGCTTTCTTGTTGGTGGATGTTATTCCAGATTATTTATCTTTTGAAATATTTCCTTTGTGTTTCTGAGTGTACTTTATGTTTACATATGGCAAAAAGAAGAGTGAATGATACAGAAATCGAACAAATACTTGCTGATGATGAAACGTGTTCAGATTGCAGTATAAATTCAGATGAAGAATTGCTATTAGATGAAACACTTGAAAGTGATTCGAGTGAGGCGGATCACGTGAATAATGTAAGTGAACATGAAGATCAAGAAAGTGCTTCGGATAGTGATAATGACATTCAAGTACCTTTTCGTTCAAATATAAGTGAGTATGTAAGTAAAAATGGGACCCGTTGGAATAAGGACGTTCCAACTTCTACCAAAATAAAAGCACGAAATATTGTTAGAGGCAGTTGCAATAAAGTAGTTCTTCCTGCTAACTGTGAAGGAAAAGCACCTGAAGATGTGTTCCACTTATTCATTGGGGATGATATCATAAGTGATATTGTTACAAACACAAATACAGAAGCTAATCGGGTCTATAGGGAAAAAAGAAGGAAAAGTTGTGGAAGATGTGTGATTCTGAAGAAGTTTTAGCATTTATTGGACTTCTTATTACTGCTGGTCATCTGAAATGGAAAAACATAAAGTGTCTATGGAATAAGAAGTACGGTCCACCTTTATTTCGCGCCACTATGAGTTATAATAGATTTATTGATCTACTGTCTTTCATCAGGTTTGATGATAAAACTACTAGATTGGAAAGAAGGAATGACAAACTTGCTCCGATTAGAGACATTTGGGAAAAGATATGCAAAAACTGAACAAAATATTATCTTCCTGGTAGTTGTCTAACAGTCGACGAACAGCTTGTTCCCTTTAGACGTCGTTGTCCTTTCAAACAATACATGCCGCCAAAGCCGGATAAGTACGGTATGAAAATTTGGTGGATATGTGACTCCAAAACCCATTATCCTTTGAAAGGTATACCGTACTTAGGCAAAGAAGGAAGAAAAAAAGCAAATAAGTTAGCTACAGAAGTTCTTTATAAGTTAGCGGAACCATATTATCGAACTAACAGAAATATAACTTATGACAATTCTTTTACAGACATGGAACTCGGAAAAACCTTACTACGAAACGGTCTAACAATAGTAGGCACTGTGAGAAAAAACAAATAATTTGTTCCTGAAGAATTCAAACCAAACAAGAACAGGGTTGAGCAATCATCTATTTTCGAGTTCACAAATGATTTCACATTAGTTTCCTATTGCTCGAAACCGAAAAAGGCTGTTATTCTTTGATGAAGCATGCACAACACTGACGATATAGTTGTTGATAAAGAAAAGAAGGTGTATCATCCACAGGTGTTGGCACACTGAAATCTACGCCCAAAAGAAGATGTTACATGTGTAACCCCAAAAAGTGCAGAATGTAGAGACAAGTGTGTGATATTTGCAAGAAGAATGTCTGCCCTGAGCACTCAAGTGTTATCAGAAAGTGTCTGAAATGCAACTCTTAAGGGGAAATATACAAAAATGTAATGTCAATGATATATCAAAGCATATGTACTAAGAAAATATTAAATATTTTCAAAGTTTTTCAAATGAGTCGCAAATCATACATTAGATACTTGAGGATGGAAACCCTGAACAATATATATATTTTGTCTTGTATTAGAATGTAGAATGTCGTGATGTTAAATATATGAAATGTTGAATGTTTTGTCAACAATACCAAACAAGTCTATGAAGAAAACATTAGTGTTCAGTTTTTCAAAGTAGTAGTTTATCTTTGGTAGTACAAAGAGATAGAAACATTGAATATTATATATTTTTCCTTATATATAGTATTTTGATGTTCAATGTACAACTTAATCCATGTTATGTCAAAAATATACAAAAATATATCTGTGAACAATACATTTGTCTTTACTTTTACAAATTTGTTGTCGCTTATCTTTGGTAATGTAAAGGGGTTGGAAACACTGAATATTATATATTTGGCTTATGTTAGAATGTATTGCTTTTAAATACACATTTCTACAAAATTGCAGTTAAGAAAAAATAAAATATTAAAGTATTGAAAACGAAATAAGGTCAGAAATGGCAATGTGTCCGTTGGACACGCCTTGCGGTTTTGTGTAACTGAAATACCTTGCGGTATCAAGGGTTAAAGGTGTTCAAATCTTACCTGCAGCTAAGGAAATTTCTCAACCATCCATAAATTAACCGCCGTTATTGGGTTTCCACTTAATTTCTAGGCACGATTGGATACATTATGTCAGGAAATGGTGTAGAAGAACTTTGGCCTATCCTGTTTGGGGTATCCTGTACGCTAAGAAAACATTAGTGAAAAAGCTGAATGGCCATTACTACTCAAGATAATTGAAAACTCACTTCTAGACATTGCTCGGCGACCATTACGTGTATTTACGAGGAGATTTACAACCCTCTTAGGAGATGACAAAATCTAGGACCAGCGATCTTATTCAACAAATTGTGGATGTTAAAATAAATATGCAACATATACAAGAAAATGAATCTCGATGAGAAAGACGATATCCAGGAATCTCAAAATTATGACAATGACCTCAATCTCAGGTGCAAGTAGAGATTTGGACACCTTTCCAGTATAATAGTTGATCTAATCTTACTACACATGCGATTTGACAATTTTTCTAACACTTATATAATGTATTCAGAAGAGTAGAATATATAGTATTGGTATGGTACATGTACACTGAAGGACTACACTGCATATATCAAAAAGAGTTGTTGTGTCTCACAATTCTACAATCATTGTAGCGAAGCTTTTAGAATATAAATATCTATTCAAAGGTTTGAAAAAAGCAAATCGAGACGTGAGACGCAAGTGAAGACGATTAATTCTTACGAGTAAGACAGCATTGATAACCAAGAACATGAGTATATACCACTAGAGGGGAACATAAACATAGTGTGCGAATCTGCCAGTCTGTAATGCAAGATGAACCCTGCGTGCCAGAGAGATTTTAAGGTTGTATAGACTAAAGATCAGTGTGAGAGATACGTAGCATTATCAAAATAGTATCTTGAAATGTGAGTGAAGTTACAAAAGAGGCCTCGAAAGTTTTATAGACTTTAACTTTCAGGCTAATCGAAAGTTAATCACAGTCTCCTTTACTTATTTTGGGCAGCCAGAGTAAGTTCTCGAACACTATTCCCAAGAGGAGTATCATTGCTACTGGTCCAAAATGTTGGAAGTGAGCCTAGTAAGTTTTATATCTTTCGGTGTAACTGAATTTCTCCCTTGTTATATGCCTTGTCTTTATACTTCATTTAAATTACTTCAAGATCGTCTTCATGTCCATTTTACTTAGGTCTATAAGGTGGTGATGTTTTGCAATATATTAACCATAAATCATTCGATCAACAATTAAGCCGTTGTCAATAACATAATGATTTTCAACAGCTGTTGTTCGTCATCATCTATAACAGACGATCTCTCATTTTTGCATGAATTCCTTTGGCAGATTGCTCAAAACCTTTAATATTTAATATAGGGTTTTTTACACAAACATGTGCCTCGATCACAATCTTACCTTACATTGACTTTTTATCTACAGGTAAATAACCTTATCTTTCTGGAGCTAAAAATAGCTGTGTGGGTCTTGCTAATGGCATACACTAAGCTCATTGAATTGTGTTCATGCTTATATTATTTCGCTCTTGGACTTGTAGGTACTTCCGATATGATGCTGCACAGCTGCTGTCCATTTTGTCAAGATTGAGATCTGATTCGTTGAAGACTCTAACTTATACAATAACTCTTTCTCTTTTGGAACGATCTTGTAGGCTGCCAGCTCTTCTTTCCTGAATATAGATGAGATCGATTCATAGCCTGTTGTATCATGAAGAAAGTGAAAGCAGTTTTTTAATGCCTCTAGAGTTTCTATAAATTTAATGATTTCTATCATTTTCTTTTAGTTCTGCTTGAATAGCTATTGCTTAAATATAATTGGTAAATTAATACTTAAGTTTTTTTATTTGGTATCACAATTTTTTCAACCCCAAGCGCTCACATAAAACAAACAGCAGTACGTTCTCAAAACTATACGTCTGTGATACTATCGTGTTATTATAGGGAGAAGTAAATCCACGGTTTTTTAAGTGGTACGACTCAGTAAGAGAATGAAAAAGACGATAACTAGGAATCTCAAATTTAACACAATGACCTTTATCGTACCGGTAAACTTTGGCTGGAGTATATAGAGAAGTTCAGAATCCTATTGCTATTCATCCAAAAAGACTAGGTCGAACAGGAATTAGAAACATCATTAGTCGGCAATTAAATATTTCTTCATTTTTCTCACGCAGCTGGTCATCTTATCTATGCAAAATTTGAACATTAGTATACTCAGCAGATGGAAGCCTTGGACGCAACTACGGTATCAGTTGATTACAAGAAATTAACAACTCATGTAACTTTCACAATTCGCAGAAAAACAGGCTTTCTGGAGCGAAGTTTGAAGTGATATGAATATTGAAAAGTGCTTCAGCAGATGATTGACTCCAAGGATTCTGCCACGTGCAAGGACACTTAAAAATCAGTAACTACCGTTTAGTTTTCGACTCTCCTACAAACAATCAAAGTTTAACAATCTTAATGAAAAACGAAGTTTGGATATTCCGTACATGCGTACACTGCATTTACATTTTTACCCTAGCCCTGGTCGTAAGATTAAAAGCTGTACTACAGGTGGAACCAAGTTGGTTTCAACTTATTGCCCTCGGTTTTATACGACATAGGGATCATCTATTCTCAACAATTTGTTCTTAAGCGACTGTACCAAGCTGCTTTGCAGACAGAAGCCTACAAAGCTTAACAACTCTTCGTATCAGTTATTTTACACATATAGTCGTCAGCTTGTAAAGGATTCACATGCATTTTATTGGCCTCAACTCTAGTAGTATATCCTTAGGTAATTCGGTATTTTATTACCTTGTAAAACCATGCCAGCTTCTGTTAACCTTTGAGACAAGTCCTGCCGGTGAATTACTAAAGATTCGCGATACAAAAAAGTTATACAGGCCTGGTAGAACAGGTACGAACACCCAAATCAAGAATATTATCAATTGACAGACTTTTTTTTGTCTATAACAATTTTCGAGGCGTCTTAAAATCAAGATGCTATATTGATAACGCTATGTATCTCTCACACTAACCTTTACGCTAAAAAAAAAAAAACCTTAAAATCTCACTGGCTCACGCGGTTCATCTTATACTACAGACTTCCATAATAGCACACTCCAATTAAGCTTACTGGAGGATTTGAATTTCTGAATCTTCCCAACGTTTTCTAACCGGTGAGTAATTTTCAGGTAAGCTTCCGCTCAGTAGCGGACTAGTGCACCAACTACAATTGCTTTTCGACATCTTTCATTCTGACACGGAATCAACAAGAAGAATTTCTGTAATCTTATTTATTAAACTAAACACTACATCATCTCGCTGACCTGCATAGAGCTTACGTGTCCTGTCGACCGACTTAAGGGTATCTTCCCAAAAGCAGAGAGCTAGTCCACAAAGTGTACCCGATTAATCGTCAGGAGTTAAGGCTTGGGAAGTGTACTCATCTCCCATTCATTCTTGGCTTGGGAAGTAAACATTCAACAGGCTGACATTTGGCCTGGTATATTTGCGAGCATATTCTTTTATTTAAAAAAAAGCACGAAGTCGACTGTAGAATTCTGCATAGGTGTTCGCTTCAGATAGCGGAATATCATGGCAAACTGCCTACAGTACATTCCCAGCACAGTCCACCTAAGAAGCGTTAACACTGGCAAGAAGAAAGTCGAAACACACAGTTATCTATACTTCAGACTGTTTTCAGAGAACATTGTATTAGCAAGTGCAGACTTCACGAAACATTTAGACAATATTTTACTAAGAGGAGATTTCGAGATACGTGTTGCTCTTTTATCAAAACGAATGCAACCAATTAGCATGCACTACAAAAAACCAAACATAGTATTATTTTATATGAAGCGTAGTAAGATTAGGATTTTTCTATTGCAACTCACACGCTGTAATACACTAAAATCTGTTAAAACATTAGTTACACATGGCAAAAGATATAAGATTATCTACAAAGCTGCCGGCTGTGGCTTTCTGAAGAAATAAAGGTGTTACTAATTGTAGATATCAGGATGCATTTAGATAAAAATAAAAAATAAAACAATAGGTGTCGAGATCCGCCATAATAATTGCATTAGAACGAGTGCAATCAGCTTGCTTGCAGTACAATCGACGAGATCGGGTGTATAGAAATGGGAAAACTATAGTAGCTAATTTATTCGTTAGGATTTGCAAGTTAGAAATATTGGAGTGAAGTGCGAAATCCAGTGACGTGCTAAACAAGAAGTCATTAGCTGAAAAAAAAGGAATATCACGGTTAGTTCGTAAGTTATTGCTTTCGTAAAATTAGTGAGAGAAAGCGCGTTAAAATGATGAACAAGTTGATGTGTCACTTGCGATAGGGCAGGCCTCACTGAGCTGGTTAAGCTTTTTGTAATGTGCATCTGTAAAGTCAGAAATCAACTTATATGAGAACCTTAGCTCGGATGTCTCGTGACTTGATTGTAATAGTATTCTTCGTTGTCTCAAAGGAGATATTAATCAGGGTTGAAAGCGATCTGTGAGTGATGTGATTAAAAAAATAATTTTGAGCATGAACGAGGATGTTCGATTTTTAATTAGTGGATTAGGGTGCAAATGGAGTGCCAATAACTCGAGGGGTTTCTTTCGAGGTGATTGGTAAGGCTAAACGGTTTAGAAGTTCCATCGTAAATTCTGAGTAATTTAGAAGTCAGCAGTGGAACTCGGCATGCATTCCTTAATTCCTGTTGGCTTACAGCTATTAAAAAAATTCAACACCAAACCGGAGGCCGCAGGTTCTTGTGTTGCGTAAGTAAAGCTTAAAAACGAAACAAAAGTGCTTTTAGAGCTACTTAACTCACATTATAAATTGGCGTAGAAATTACAAACCTTGGATTTACTTCTCCATTTAATAAGAAGAGGGTATCGCAAACGTATAACTTTGGGTCCGCACCGCAGTTTGTTTTAGGTAGGCCTTTAAGGTTGAAAAAGGTTGTTATACCGTATGTAATACTTAAGTATTAATTTATCATGATAATCAAGCAATTGTTATTTTTCCCGTTCATAAGCAACTACAATACTATTCGAGAGTGCTTCCTGCTGAAGATATCTACTTAGCACTCATAACACTCTCTCGTTTTTCTTGATCGTTACCTGATAGAAACTTTTTAATGTAAAGAGTTGTGTTGTTATGGCTATATTATTTAAATAAGTCTCCTGGGTGTTAACCCTCGAAGCTACCAAATATGCATTTAGTTAGCGTCCTTGGTGCTCACTAGGCTTACGTACAGAGTTGTGTAAAATTCACTAGGTTCCATTATATTATTAATATTTTCCCGATTGTATTTAGTAAAACTTGTTATGGAACCCACTCATTATAATCAAACCTCCGTAACAGCCTTACTTAGTAGGGGATCTTACGCGAAGTATCCTGCACGTTGTGTTAAAAAGGTTCTACTAGGATATGTAGTTTCCCTGATCCAACTAAGCAGGAATCGAAGTGGCCCAACTCTCACAGGTGGGGAGATTCCAATATGTCGGCTATAAAAAAATGGCCGCCTTTACGAATTCATAGTGTTAGTTTTAAACTATATCTCCTTAATTAATTGTCGAATCTTCACGATTCAAAAACTAAACGACGTAGAAGATAACAGGGTCTAAAAAATTAACAAAAGTATTAACTTCACTCAGAAATTAAACCCTACAAAAATTTCTTAATTTTAACTTTGCATTTCTTATGATGAAGTTTACTCATATTTTTTTAAATTACAAGTAAACGGCTGGGATTATCGGAAAGGATGTTGTATAACTTTTTAAGGACTGTTAGATTATTTTACTTATGGTGTATAGTTCATTCAGATTGGTTAATAAACCCCGAAGTTATGACAATTTTAAGATTCACGTTGAGTCGATTGATTATCCAAATATTGAAAAAAAGTTCATTTACCGTAATAAAACTACTCATGGATGATGCATTATACGAAACAAATCATTTTCTTCTGATGTGTTTCTCACAAGTCCCACTTTCCGCAGAAGCACAAAGTAGCCTGCTCAAGTCCGGTTATGTGTCATATGGCGGCCAATAATTATAATACGTAAAGTTAGTTTCTTGTGAAATATTGATCCGAGTATCTAGATTTGTAAACGAATACGCACAAAGCAATATCACCTATTCTGTTACTATTCACTTTTACACATAAATTAAACTTACGAAAATCTTAAGAAAATACGTGCATAGCGTTACGCTAGAAAAGTTTTATGGTTTCATCTGAATTGAAAGAGAACTGCACTGAAAGACTTAAGAAGAAAATTCATGTATGTAAACCATAGATTTTTACAATAGACTTTTACATCCTTTACAATATTATAAGGAAATTACATAAAGCTATATATTGTTATAAATTAGAAAGTAAATAATTTCTTTCGTATTGTAAGAACAGAAATACAACAGACACATTTGGTTGGATAATTTGAAATTCACAATATATATTTTTTTTTTATGTGTAGACGCATTTTTATGATTTAGACGAACAGTTAATATTACTCTGTGCTGGCTGTTCTATAAAGAAACATACATTTAAGTTTTTCTATTTATTGGTACATTTCCAACGTGGTGTAAATTTACTATGGATCAACAGAATTTTCTAAAATAATGAGTACTACATACATTAAAGTTTTATTGGTCTAGATCTTCGTTTTAAGTTTCCGTCACCTTTCCACATGTTCCGCTACACACAGAACACAAAATAGCAGCACGGGGCGCTTGCACTTCTACAATAACATATTGTGGTACATGTCTTTGCAGCCACATTTCAAAAAAATTTTTCTACATGCTTCGTATACAAGTGGAATGGAAGTCCATGTTGGAGAAAGTTCACTTCCAAGGTCAGTCCGTCCCTAGTTTACTGGTGAAGGAATATTTGCTGTCTTCATAATTCCCTGCCCCAGATTTGTCTAGTTTGGTATGTTGCACGTTTGGTGTGAAGAAACAAGGCTTGACAAGTTAGAGGATTTCTCGCCGGGATTCATTACTTGAAATGTTTCACTTGTTATTGAATATATTTGGACAACATATCGTGGCAGTGAATTAAAACAATCTCCCCTTATGTGGATTACAGGGTGTGAAATTGTTAGGAAAGCTGTGGTCACCTCTGTATACAAAGGCCATGTTTGCCATGCTGATATATTTCCATTTCCGAGAAAGTATGACACTGTATCACATCCTGTAAACGCGTGGAAGTCTCTTAACGTAGTTGATTTTTCTTTTCCTTATGCTTTTGAAATATGATGAATTGGGAGAAATCGATGATGTTTCTTGGTGCCGGAAGATATTCATAATTGTTCTAGACCGTGTCGCTCAAAGTCGTAGAAAAACGATAAGCAAGTATTATAACAATTGTGTCTACTGTACGGATAACTTTCTTCTTGTGTCCATTTACTGTTGCATCAAAGGAATATAACATGATCCTACTATCAGCTCTTCTAAATGATTTCCTGATGACTGGTTTTAAAATGTTAGAAGATTTGTTGAACTTTGTATATTATATCCATTGCTCGTTGCTACCTCAAAGTTACTTCCTTTCGTTTTACACACATACTTTCCAAGAAAAAGAAACAGTTCTTTATTTTCGTGATTACGAAGGAAATCGTTCCACTTCCTAAGAAATGGTGTAGTTCGTGTTACTTTTGTCCTTATTGCAAGACCCCTGCTTTCTGTTGTTGAAGATTTTATGCTCTCTGAAGAGTGTATACCCTATATCAAAACCACTCGCTTTGTATTGAATGTGTCCTCTTCTCTTCGAGCATATTTTAAGAAATTGCACTGGAAATAATCATAAAATGTTTCTACTGATGCCGGTTAAAAATGTGAACCTAAATGCTCCATAAATAAATAATAAAACATCACAAGAATTAGGAAAGTGTTCTTCTTTGATGTTGGCTTCACTCACTAGATGTATAACTAAATACGACTTTGAGGATTGTTAATTATGGTAGAGAGATTGTGGAATTGGTTGATTCCGTGCTGAAAAAATTTATCCAAGTGTAGTGACTGACGTGTAGTAGGCGAGTGAATAGCTCAACGTTCATCTAAAGTAATTTTATTTTATTTCTGTTGTTCTTGTTCTTTTGAAGGGAAGAATGAAGCACTAGAGAAGATTTTTACATAAGAGAAAAGAATTGCTTGGTCCATTCTACTTATCTTCTTGCACAAATTCCTTGTACATATTAGACCCTTTTTGTTCTGCTGAATATAGGGATTCAATTACCGTATATCACCGCCATAGATGATTCTGGAACCAACATTAAAAAGTCCACTATTTTCTTCAAACAGATTCCACAAATTCGACGAAGACTTCTTTCATCTTTCCAACAGCCGATTTAAATTTTTCTTGCATCGACGAGTAATTTTCATGGTGGTTATAATCAAAATCATTGTCATTATATGACATTTTGAATTCGTTAATTAGCCTACTAATTTCTGGTCCCGCTGTCATCCATTTGAGAAGAGCATTGAAGTCGTGTAACAAACCAATCGCCCCGGCATCCCCTTTTATAATTTTGTTATTCTGTTTGTGAACCGAACTATAGCTATAGCAGAGAAAGGTCTTGATGTCTTTCTTATCACCAAGTAACCCATTTCGAAAGCATTCATAATCTCAGGATGTGTTTCTTCCAAATTCTTCAAATCAAAAATGCGAACGGGAATCCAATGAGCATAGTTCAGGAGCACTGAGCAGCACTGAGAAAGACTTGAAGGTATTTCCTCAACACATGTAGACGATATACAGTACCCTAGTGAATGCGATTATTTTATGAAATATTTTTTACGAGTTTTAGCCTAAAAGCTCAGTCCATCATTGAGCCCGCGATTGCATTTGTGTCTTGCTGTCTTTGTTTCAATATCTCCTGTTTTCTGATGGAAGTTATAAAATATAAGTAGGCTAATAGTTGAAGTTGGTTGACTTGCGCTGCTATTATGGGTAGCAGATGAACCATGAAGTAACATTAACAGCTGCACCTATTAATGAAGGAGGAACAGTATCTTCCTGGCAGTGATTCTCAAATTTTCCTGCAAAATGACTCTTGTGGTTTACCATATCCTTTCGAAGAAACTTAACTACACGACTTAGTGCCATAGCATCTTAATCAGTCTTCCTCCAACTCACTTATTATGTCAGATCCTTCTGAAAGTAAACCATATTCTCTGCCAGACAGAGGAGCTGTTATCTCTGGACTGGGACCAAGAATTCTATCATAAAATCTTGTACTATGAACTTCTATATCTTCTGAATCAGGCTTCTTCATTATCGTCATTAACCGTCTTTTATACAGTATAAAAAGATCGCTCATTTTGAATCGGCGGCTTCTTGGTAACACAAGATTTGCGCAGAAGCCTCAAACTTCGCCCTTTTGTGTGATTCCAAACTATTCCCATTGAAACATTACACGGGATTTACTCATTGTTACATTCAGCACAAATACTTCGAGAATAGTGCAGTTGTGATTATTCCAAGTTTTTCAACACTTTGTTTTAGGTGGACCCTTGGGGTTGAATAAGGTTGTTATACCAAATGTAAAAAACACAAGTATTAATTTATCATGATAATCAAGCAATTGGTATACTTCCCGTTCATATGCAACTACAATACTATTCGAGAGTTTTTCCTGCTGAAAAATCTACTTAGCACTCACAACACACTCACGTTTTTCTTGATCGTTACCTGATAGATACTGTTTAATATAAAGAGTTGTGTAGTTACGGATAAATTACTTAAACAAACACTCTTATTAACACCCGAAGCTATCAAATATGCATTTAGTTAGCGTCCTTGCTCCTCAGTAGGGCTTACATACAAATTTGTGTAGGATTCAGTATATTCAAGACTATCATTAGTAATATTTTTCCGAATGTATCCCGTAAAACTATCTATTGAACCCATTATATACTAACCACCGATACAGCTTTACGTTGGTCCTGAGACTGGTGATCTGATCGAAGAGACAAATAAAGAAATTATTTCAAGTTCCTTTGAGATCTTCTCTTAGGCTTTAGACGGTGGAAAATATTTACGGTGTTCTGTGTTTGTTACCATATTAGTAACACTGGTCATCGCAAGGCAATAAAACTGTGGTCTATTCAAATAATCTTTTCATACAAACTCACTGTATGCCTTGATTATAAGTGCCACAAATTTTATACACCAGGAAACGTCATTCATTCAGAAATCTCTGGATGAAAATTTTTATATCCTAGTTCTTGAAAGAAAATGTAATCTGATATCACTGTAGCCTTGTTTCGATAAGAATATCATATCACATTTTGTAATTCTGACATCCTCTTCCCCTCTAATCTATATGCTAAAGTTCTTGATGTGTCAGTGCTGTATTACTCGGAAGATTAAATCAAATCTTCATTCGCGTATCGCGTTTCGATTTCTTCTTCTCAAACATCCTTTGGATATCTATTCATCTTGTAAAACTTTGCCACAACGATTACCGGAATTGTTAGTTACATTCCTTTGCTTTTCTTATAAGCAGTGTAGTTTTTCTGTATTTCTTTAATAACTCATCATCAAATACTAATACTATATATTCTAGTCCATTGCATACTTAAATAACTGCAAGAAAAGTGGACCAAACACATGTGTTATGACATTCATTCAGCTATGTATACGTAAAAAGTGTTCAAATCGTACCTGCAGCTGAGGAAAATTCTGAAATTTCGAAAATTGTACCGCCCTTAGGAGGTCTTCACTTAGTTAATTTACAGGCACAATTGGACACTTTATGTCAGGAAATTATATAAAAGTACTATGGTGTATCCTGTACGCGTAGAAAACGTAAGTGAATATGCTGAATTGCCATAAATACTCAAGATAATTGATAACTCACTTCTAAATTATGCTCCAATATCTTTACATGAAGTTATGAATAGATTTACAACCCTCTGACGAGATGGCACAATCTAAGATCTGCGATCTTATTCAAAAATGTCTGGATGAGGAAATCAATATGCAACATTTACAAGATAATGAAGCTGCATGAAAACAAAAAACGATATCGAGGAATTATCAAAATTAAGACGATGACCTTTACCGAACCGGTAAATTTTGGATGCATATAGAGAGAAGGTAAGGATCGTATTGCTATTCATTCAAAGGGACTAGAGCGAACAAAGGACTAGAAACTTTATTTGTAGGCGATTTAATATTTCTTTCGTTTTCTTCCCGAGGCCTTCTGGCGCGTAGATAAAAGTTATATAATATCGAACAGTGCTTAATGAGTCCACAATGTAATCTTGGGGATTAACTCAACGTCAGACACTACGTTAGTAAGAGTAATCCTTCTTTCCCAAATACTGTTACATTGAGCTAACGCCACCTTCCTTGTGTGATCATATCTCAATCCACAGGAATGTCAATTCGACTGCGGCGAATATTACATAGTCGTTGTGGTTTTGTGTTTTAAAACCCACACGTAGAAATGGTGTCCTTCTAAACGCAATGGTGTGGACTAAAAATTACAAGTCTCATCTGCGTTAAGTACGTATATAAATTGTAATGCGCTTTTTTAATCTAATATTTTATGGATATAAATTACAATTAGACCCCGAAAGTGCCGAAAGACCAGAAAGAGCTTTTGCGAAATATCTACAACAATCTAATTTATTTCTGCCTTTGAAGCCACGTCAATTCAATCATAGTTCTTGAGAAACTTCAAGTGATGCAAACAGATTTTGAAGGAACAAAAGGTAGCTGTATATCGACAAAAGTAATGGAAGAAACTTCAAGCGGGAAATCTGTGGCTTATGAAGGGTCTGATTCAGATCTCTTAAGAATCTTGTTAGAAGACTTCATGAGCAGTGGCTGATTCTCTTAACGCCAAATACAAGCAGAACTAAAAGAAAATGCTAGAAATCATTAAATTTTAGAAACTCTAGTGTCATTAAAAAACTGCTTTCACTTTTGTCATGATGCAACAGGCAGTGAATCGACCTCATCTCTATTCAGGAGAGAATAGTTGGCAGCCTACAAGATCGTTCAGAAAGAAAAAGAATTGTATAAGTTAGCGTCTCCAACCAAACAGATTTCAATCTATACAAAATGGTCAAGATTAGACATTTCTTATTCCCCTGAATGCAGAAGGAAACGTATCCTCTTTGGTATAAGCCACATTAGGTATAACAAGGAAGTAGTTGCAAATCATCAGTATCGCCACTTTTCCCCCTACTAACACGGCAGCTGTGAAGCATCATCTCGGAAGTACCTACAAGTCCAGGAGCGAAATAATCTAAGCATGAACCCAATCGAATGAGGTTAGTGTATGCCATTTTCAGGACCCACACAGCTCTTATCAGCTCCAACCGCATAAGCTTACTTAGCTATAGATAAAAAGTGAATGTAAGGTAAGATTGTGAACGAGTCACATTTTAGTGTAAAAGACAGGATATTAAGTATTGAAGGTTTTGAGCTTTCTGCCAAAGGAGTTTATATACAAATGCGAGATCGGAAGAAAGTCTGATATAGATGATGACGAAGAACAGCTGTAGAAAATCATTATGTTATTGACAAAGGCTTAATTGTTGATCCAATCAGTTATGTTTAATTTATTGTAATTACGTCCCCACCTTATAGACCTAAGAAAAATGGACATGTAGACGATCTTGATGTAAATTTAAATGAAGTATAATGACAAGGCATATAACATGGTGGCGGTTTATTATTCTGTTTACATATTTTGAGATGAGAGGCAACCTTTAACATGAGAGGCATTGGTACCCGATGAGAAAACGAAACTGTAGCAGAACACATTTAATTTGATGAGTTAAACCAACTCATTTACATATAACAATCAAGTACTACAGTATTATTCAATATTACGTTTAAAACAATTGTTTATTTTTTATTGTTGTTCTGTTAAGATGTTAAACAACAGTTTACTGCCTAAAAGGATTCTGCCATCTGCAAGGACACTTAAAATTGTGTAACTACCGTTTAGTTCTCAATTCTCCTACTAAGAATCATAGTTTAACATTCTTAATAAAGAGCAATGTTTGGATATTCCGCACATACAACTTGTTGCACTGAAACTCTAGTAGATGATCCTTATGTAGTTAGGTATGTGATTATATGGTAGAACTTGTGAGACTAGCCCTGCCGATAATTACTAAAGCTAGCGTAGTAAAGCACTGTTTGACGATACAAAGGAGTTATACTGGCCAGGGAGAAATGGAGTAGAACAGAGACATCAACAAAATTATAAATTGGCAGAATTTTTTTTAGTAAGGTTTTCTATCTTGGGAGATTTTACTCTCACAAAAGGTTTTCTATCTTGGGAGATTTTACTCTCCCAAGAGTAAAATCTTGCGAGATTTTCAGTTTACACCTGAAACATGTAAAATTTCCTAGGCTCACTTCCAACATCTCGGACCAGAAGCAATAATTTCTGGTCTTGAGATTAGTGTTCGAGAACCTACTCTCGCTGCGCAAAGAAAGTATTTGAGACTGTGATTCACTTTCGATTAGCCAGAAACTTAAACTTACGTCTCTAAAAATTTTCGAATCGCCTTTTGTAACTTTACTCACTTCTTCAAGATGTTATATTGATAACGCTACCTATTTCTCAGAGTGATCTTTAGTCTATAGAACCTTAAAATCTCTCTGGCTTGCAAGGTTCATCTACAGACTGCCATAATCGCACACTCTGTTTAATCTCTTCTCTAGTGGTATATACTTATGTACTTGGTGTGTCAATGCTGTCATACTCGTAAGAATTAATCGTCTTCATTCCCAAAGCTATACATCTGTGACACCCTCGTCTTATTAGAAGGAAGTAAATCCACGTTTTTTAAAATGGTACGCCTTTGCATAATGTGAGATAAGTAACGCTTAAAGACTGCTGCTCCGTTTTTAAGACCTTCACAAGTTTCTGAGGCCTCCGATTCCATGTAGAATCAGTTTACTGTCTGGAAGCTATTAGGAATTAAAGATTACATGGCGATGTCCAATGATGACTTCTAAATTTTCAGAAAAAACTTACAAGCCTTACCGAACAACAAGAAAAACAACCCACAGATTATTAGCACGCCTTATGCACCTTACCGTCACAAAGTCCTTACACTTCTGTTATCGTAACAGTTTTTGTGAAATAAGGATTAATCTTACTAACGTAGTGTCTGACGTTGAGTTAATCCTTCAGAAAATTTCGTGCCCTCATTAGGCACAGTTAGATAATCATATCACTTATAATTTCGCAACTCTTCTTCTGTGAATTGTGAAAGTCAGTTGAGATCTTAATTTCTTGTAATCATCGGATACCGTAGTTGCCTCCAAGGCTTCCATCTGCTGAATATAGTGATGTGCAAATTTTCCATAGAAAAGATGACCAGCTGCGTGAGAAAACCTAAACATTAATTTAATTGCCTACAAATGACATTTCTAATCCCCTGCTCGATCTAGTGCCTTTGGATGAATATCAATAGGATTCTGTCCCTCTCTACATACTGCAGCCAAAGTTTATAGGTTCGCTAAAGGTCATAGTCTTAATTTTGAGATTCCTAGATATCGCCTTTTTCATGCAGGTTCATTTTCTTGTATATGTTGCATATTCATTTTATCATCCACAAATTGTTGAATAAGATCACAGGTGTTACATTTTGTCATCTCCTCAGAGGGTTGTAAATCTCTTCATAAATACACGTAAAGGTCGCCCAGCAAAGTCTAGAAGCGAGTTCTGAATTATCTTGAGTATTAATGGCCATTAAGCATTCTACTAAGAGGAAACGCCAAGGTTCTATTATACCATTTCCTGACTTAATGTATCCAATCGTGCATAGAAAATAAGTGGAAACCTAATAACGGCAGTTCATTTTTGGATGGTTGTGTAATTTCCTTAGCTGCTGGTACTATTTGAACACTTTTAAAGTATATTGGCTGATCTAATGTAATAAGATGTGTTTGGTCCACTTTTATTGTACTTATTTTCTGTATGCAAAAGCGTAGAATAGAATATTGGTACTTGATGTTGAATTATTGAAGATTTACAGACGCACTTGTCTGCTTATAACGAAAGTAGAGCTGTGTATCTCAGCATTTTACAATCGATGCGGCGAAGCTTTTACATGATGAAAGCTATCCAAATGTTGTTTGAGAAAAGGAAATTGACCCGCGAGAAGCGAGCGAAGACTTGATTAATTCTTCCGAGTAAGACAGCCTTGACACACCAAGAACATGAGTATATAGCATTAGAGGGGAAAAACATTTCATAATTACCAATGTGATACCAATGTGATACGATATATCTATCGAGACAATGCTACCGTGATATCTTATTACATTTTCATTCAAGAACTTGGATATACAGAATTTCATCAAGAGCCTTCTGAAATGAATGACTTTTTTGCTCTAAGAAATGTGTGGCTCTTAGTTATTAATCAAAGCTTATATGAAAAGATTATATGAAAAGATTAGGATTATATGCAGAGATTATATAAGTGAGCTTATATGAATAGATTATTTGATTAGCCCACAGTTTGGTTGCTCTGTGATGACCAGTTTTCGATTTTCCATAAATATTTTCCTGCTAACCGTCTAAGAGAAGATTTCAAAAAATTTTAAAATCGATTCTTTATTTCTCTCGTCGATCCTCATCACGGGTCTCAGGCCCAAAGTAAGGCTCTTTCGGAGGTTACATTATAATGGATTCCATAGAAAGTTTTACAAGATACAGTCAGGAAAATAATATTAATGATAGACCGGAACGAAGTGTAAGCTCTTTATGTAAGCGCCAGTGAGCAGCAAGCACACTAATTAAATGAATATTTGATAGCCTCGAGTGTTAACAAATGTAAGACTAGGTTTAAATAATATATTTGTATGTACACGACTCTTTGAATTAAACATCTTTTATCAGGGTAACAATCAAGAAAAAGGGACTACTGATTCGTTTTTGAGACCTAGCTAAAGAACAAAAGATCCTGCGGCCTCCGATTCGGCGTTGAATTCCTTTACTAGCTGTAAGCCAATGTGAATTAAGGAATACATGCCGATGTCCTCTGCTGACTTCTAAATTTCACAGCATTTTAAGAAGGAACTTATAAGCTGCTTAGCCTTACCGGTTATCTCAAAAGGATATCTCCGAAAACCCTCTCATTATTGTCCCTCCTGTTGCACCCTAAACCAATAATTAAAAATCGAAGATCCCCGTCCAAACTCAAAATTATTTCTCTAATCACTGCATCACTTTAACCATTGATCCCTTTTGAGATAATGATAAAAATATTACTTTAATGTCAAGTGAACTTACTCCAAATGTTCTCATTTTGAGGTTATTTCTGACGTTGCAGATTCATATTACAAAAAGCTACTCCAGCTCAGAGATGACTGGCCTATCGTTAGTAATCCATCAACTTGTTCATCATTTGAACGCGCTTTCTCATTACTAGTTTAAAGAAAAACAATACCTTATTTAGTAGTATTGTCAACCCAAAAAAACAATATCCCATATATAAGACAGGCTGTACTGGGCGTACCCCGGTACATACAATCAAAACCTAATTTTCTTTTGTGTATATGTCCTATGTATCCGAAAATATGTAGCACTCAATGAGAAATATGCACAAGAAAAATTATGGCACCAAATGGGTTAAGTACACCTGATAGATATGAAACTTAATAGGCTCCCTTCCCACTTCTTGGATCAGTAGCCCTGAATTCCAACCTTTTGTATAGTGTCTAAGAATCTGCTCGTCTTGCTGCCCAAATAAAGTAAAATAGACTGCGATAAACTTTCGATTAGCCTGAAAGTAAAACTTGCGTCTATAAAATATTTTGAGGTGTCTTTTGAAACCTTGCCTCACTTTTTCAAGACGCTATATTGATAATGCTGCGTATCTCTCACACTAATCTTTAATCTTATAGAAGCTTTCAATTTCTCTAGCTCGCATGGTTCATCTTGCACTACAGACAGCCATAATCGCACACTCTTATTAAGCTTATTGGAGGATTTGAATTTCTCAATCTTCCCAACGTTTTCTCTCCAGTGAGTGTATTTCTGTTAGGCTTCCGGTCAGGAGCAGTCTAGTCCACTAATTGTTCAACACCTTTCATATCTGAGACGGAAAGATCAACAAATAAAAATGTCTGTAATCATATTTATTAAATTCAACACTACCTCATCTCGCTTGCGTCAATAGAGTTTGCGTGTCCTGTCAACCGAATAAAAAATATCTTCTCAAGAGCAAAAAGCTACTCCAAAAAATGTACCCGATTGATTGCCAGCAGTTGAGGCTTACGAAGTATACTAAAATCTAATAGTGAAAAAGACTGTTATTTGCCCTGGTATATTTCCGAGCATAGAAATGGCCGTTGACCAGAGCCATCGTAGATTTCAAAGTAAATTCCTTTAAAAAAAATAGAAGCACCAAGTCGTGGGTAGAATTCTGCATAGATGTTTGCTGCATGTAGCGGAATATCATTGCAAACTGCCTAAAGTACATTCCCTGCAGGGTCCAGATAAGAGCTGTTAACACTGACAACAAGAAAGACGAAACAAACAGTTGTCTATGGTTCAGACCATTTTTACAGAAAATTGTGTTACCAAGTGCGGACATCACGTAACTTTAGACAACATTTTACTAAGAGGAGATGTCGTGTTGTTCTTTTATCAAAACAAATGCAAGTAGTTAGCATGAACTAAACCAAACAGATAGTAATATTTGATAAGAAACGTAGTGAGATTAGGATTTTACATTGGCAACTCACTCGCTGTAATAGGATAAAATCTTTTGAAATTTTATATTGATATGGCAAAAGATGTAAGATTATCTACAAGGCTGCCGGCTGTGGCTTTCTGAAGAATTAATGGTATTACTAATTGTAGATATCAGGATGCATTTAAATAAAAAGATAATAACAGTAGATGTTGAGATCCGCCATGATACATGCATTACAACGAGTGGAATCAGTTTACATGCAGTACAACATACAAGATCAGGTGGATTGAAGTAGGAAAACTACGATAGTACATATTGTACTTGGGACATCCAACTTCGAATTATTCCAGTTTAAACCCAGTGACATGTGGAACAAGAAGTCTTATCTGAGAAAGAATGTATATCAGGTTGAGCTAAAAAGGTATTGTTTTCATTAAACTAGTAATGAGAATGCTCGTTAAAATGATGGACAAGTTGAGGGGTCACTAGCGATAGGCTAGGCTTTCAAAGCTGTTGAAGCTTTTTGTAATGTGCATCTGCAACTTCAAATCACCTTCAAATAAGAACATTACCAGTAATGTCAATTGATTTCATTGTAATAGTTTTCTACATGGTCTCAAGAGGGATATTAATCAGGAAAGAAATCGATCTCTAAGTGATGCGTTCATTAAAGAAATAATTTTTAAAATGGACGGAGATGTTCGATTTATTACCATGGTTTAGGTTGCAACAGGCGTACCAATATTTCGAGCCTTAAACCTAGTAAAGGATTTCAACACGGAATCGGAGGCCGCATGATCTTGTGTAGTTCACCTAGGTCTCAAAAACGAAGCAGTAGTTCTTTTAGAGCTAGTTAACCCACCTTATAGATTGGCATACCAATAAAAAAACCGTGAATTTACTTCCCCCTTTAATAACACGAGGGTACCATAGACGTATAGCTTTGGGAACGTACAGCTGTTAGTTTTAGGTGGAAAACGACCCCTGAGGTTGAAAAACGTTCTGATTCCAAATTTAATAGGCATACGTATTAATTTATCAATGATAATCAAGCAATAGCTATACTTCCCGTTTATATGCAACTATAATACTATTTGAGAGTGCTTCCTGCAGAAGAAGTATACTTAGCACTCATAACGCTGTCACCTTTTTCTTCATCGTTAGCCTGATAAAATCTGCTGTATACAAACAGTTGTGTTCTTACGGATATATTATTTATACAAAGTCTCATGTGTGTTAACTATCAAAAGGAAACTTTCAAATCAAAAATAAATTTTAACGGCTTTTCATAGACCGAGTAACTTTCTGATTAAGGTTTAGTGAATCATCATCTTGTGATACCTTATTAAATGTTATTTCACCAGAAGCAGCTCGATAAGTAGCACTAAGAGATGGACTATTTGATTGTACACCGGGAATCATTGTTGGTTTAAAATATATTGTTCTGATGCAATCATAATTACAGCACTTGTCCCTATGTCTACAACAATTAAATTTAAAATTACAATATACTCAAAGGAAAATAAAAATACCTAAACATGATTATATGTCAATATAGAATACTAAAATACAACATTACTATGTTTCATTTTCCATTCTTGTTGATTGATTAACCTTTTAACGTCATCAACACGATGGCTGGCATATTGCAAGTCTATAACTTCGTGTATAATATGACTTTAAGACTAGTTAATACAATATCCTTAATATTAATCTTTGAGTTTGAAAATATACAACAAAAAATGCTATCAATAAGTAGTGGAAACAGATCTTTACTTGTATTGTTAGTAACATAAATCTCTTAAGAAGTAATCAAAGAATTTTCAAGAAACTGGAAAAACTTTACAGTTTTTGTCTAATATCAATTTACCAGTTTTCTGAATCAAAACAGTTATTGACACATCATTACCACATACTATTGTTAATTTTTCAGGGAATGGCGAAGCATATAACCATTCATTATTATCTGAAGAAATCCACAAAGGGAATCTATCCAAAGGGACTAGATCGAACAGGTGACTCGAAACATCATTTGTAGGCTATGAAATTAATGTTTCCGTTTTGGCACGCAGCTTGTCATCTTTTCTAAACAAAATTTGCACATCACTATACTCAGCAGATGGAATCCTTGGAGGCAAACACGGTATCAGATGTTTTCAAAGAAATTAGCAACTCAAGGAACTTTCACAATTCGCAGAAAAAGTGCTTGATGAGGCCAAGAATATATCTCTTCTCAACGTTTTCTCACCGGTGAGTAAATTTCTGGTAAGCTTTCGCTGAGTAGCAGACTAGTGCACCAACTGTATTAACTATCGACCCCTTTCATGTCTGGCTCGGAATGATCAAGAAGAAGTATTTATGTAATGTTATTAAATTCAACACTACCTCATCTCGCTGACGTGAATAGAGCTTGCTTGTCCTGTGCACCGACTCAAAGGTATCTTCTCAAGAGCAGAATGCTACTCCACGAAATGTACCCGTTTAATCGCCAGCAGCTGAAACTTACGAAGTGTACTCACCAAACACTGTACCAGACTGCCATTTGGCTTGGTATGTTTGCGAACATATCCATGGCCGTTGAGCAGAGCCATCCTAGATCACCAAGGAAATTCCATTACAAATTAAAAGCACTAAATCGTCTGAGGTGCATTTCGCCAGCCCCCCCACCTTGGAGTTTCGAAACAAAACCTATGCCAATCGTTTGTGCTACGTTTGTGCCGGAATGTACCGCAAACATTTTCGTTTGTACCACTTCCGGTACGAAGTTATAATAGTTTTAAAGTGGCTGGGGAAACGGCAGCCTAAAAATTTGAAAACAAGACCTATGACAATCATTTGTGCTACGTTTGTGCAGGAATGTACCGCAAAAATTTTCGGTTGTACCACTTTTGGTATGAAGTTATAAGGTTTTAAAATGGGGGGGCATGAGAAGCGGCAGCCTATATACTTGGAATTTCGAAACAAAACCTATGGCAATCGTTTGTGCCGGAATGTACAGCAAAAATTTTCGTTAGTACCACTTCCGGTACGAAGTTATAATAGTTTTAAAGTGGGGGGCAAACTTCAGAAACATCAAATTCAATACTAATAGAGATAGAAACATTGAGTTAACGGGAATCGTTAGTGCACTTATAGGCACTAAGCACTAACGTTAGTGCTATCATATTTTGGGATTTATTCAAGATTTTTGGTGGGGGGGGCCAACTTCAGAAATATCAAATTGTATACAAATAAAGGTAGAAACATAGTGTTGACAGCAATCATTAGTGCATCATTAGTGCACTTAAACGCACTAAGCACTAACGTTAGCGCTACTATATTTTGAGATTTATTCAGAAAATTTGGTGGGGTGGTCAACTTCAAAAATATCAAATTCTATACAAATAGGGATAGAAACATGGGGTTAATGGCAAACGTTAGTGCATCGTTAGTGCACTTAAACGTACTAAGCACTATCGTTGGTGCTACCATATTTTGGAATTCATTCAAGATTTTCGGTGGGATGGGCAACTTCAGTAATTTCAAATTCTATACAAATAGAGATAGGAGCATAGAGTTAACGGCAGTCGTTAGTGCATCGTTAGTGCACTTAAAATACTAAACACTGACGTTAGTGCTACAATATTTTGGGATTTATTCAAGATTTTAGATGGGGGCCAACTTCAGAAATATCAAATTCTATACAAATAGAAACATGCAGTTAAAGACAATCGTTATTGCATCGTTAGTGCACTTAAATGCACTAAGCATTAAGGTTAGCATTATCATATTTTGGGATTTATTCAAGATTTCTGGTGGGACCAACTTAAGAAATATCAAATTTCATACAAACATTTAGTGCTTTCTAGAAGCACTAACGATACACTAATGAATGGCATTAATTTTTTGTTAGTGCTTGAAGTTGACGCAAGTTCACCGTGCCCTCGAAAGATATTGTACCTGTAGCACCTACACTAATGAACTACTAACGTTAGGGGTTGGTGCACAAAGAACCACTAACAATTGCACTAGAAGATATCATTAGTGCTTTTGAATATGGCGGAAATTTGATGCAATTAAAAATTCCCAATAAATGTCTGATAGGAGTTTAGTGACATGTAATTGTCCATAACTAGAGTAATATTGAAGGACAAACGAAACTGTTAGTGTTTTCTAGAAGCACTAACGATGCACTAACGATTGCACTAGAAGAGATCATTAGTACTCTTGAATTTGAGGGAAATTTGACGCAATGAAAAATTTCCCTTAAATTTATTATGTGTTTCGTTACATGTAATTGGCCATAAGTAAACTAATATTGAAGTTCTAACTAAATTGTTAGTGTTTTCCAGAAGCACTACCAATGCACTAACGAATGGCACTAAGTTTTAGTTAGTGCTTGAAGTGGGGGCGCTAAGTTCACTCTGGCCTCAAAAGGTATTTTAATTGTAGCTAATGAAGCACTAACCTTAGGTGTAGATGCGCTAAGAAGCACTAACAATTCACCACAATATTTAGAACCACAACCACTGGGAGTCGATTTACATATTGTGATTTCAGGAGAGTCGTAGCGCAAACCTATTGCCAAAAATATGGGAAACGTGCTAAGAAAAGTGTTGTGTGTGCATCACCTGTTTCATCAAGAGTTTCACTGTAACAGCGAAATAGTGGAAGTGTTGAAGATCACGACCCTGTGGATTGTCCCTAGGGAAGGTGCGGTTTCTGCTACAAAAGAACTATAATGTGTGGAAAGTGCGAGATTGGGTTACATCAGCATTGCTGGTACAAGTTTCATAATGCCAATCGATGACTTTTTTTCCAAATCCGAACGCAAGGTTGGCAGAAAAGGCAAACAAACTCTCAGTTTGATGGCGTTCAAACTGTTTCATGAACTGCTTTGGGTTTTGAACCTCAATTTATGCTGGATATTTGTTGTAATGAGTGTGTGCAATCTCTTATATATGTTGAATTTTTGTTGCATTCAAAATATATACACAGGAACCATATATACTTACAGTAAAACTTCCACTCACATTAAGTTTAGCAGGGTGTCAGTTTGTACACGTATTGCGTGTGTCACCTGTAGGTGACACCAAAGTACCAGAGTACCGGGGTAACAGTTTCTCAAAATAAAATGAGAAATGTATTAAGGAATGTCTAAATAAAAACTTTTATTTGCGAGAACGTTTAATCTTTATAAATAACGCTATGAAAATTGCCGGGTTAAATCGATCTATAAGTGATGCGGTGATTAAAGAAATAATTTTTAAGTTGGAGGGGATGTTCGATTTTTATTTATGGTTTAGGGTGCAACAATCGTGCCAATAATTCGAGGGTTCTATTTCGAGGTGTCCGTTAAGGCTAAAGGGCTTATGGCGGCTTATGTCTTTCTAAATATGCTGTCAAATTTAGAAATCATCAGTGGACGTCGCCATGTATTCCTTAATTCCTATTGGCTTAAAGCCATTAAAGAAATACAACAATGAATCGGAGGCCGTAGTATCTTGTGTTGTGTATTTAGGTCTTTAAAACGGAGCAGTAGTGCTTTTATAGCTAATTAACTCGCATTATAAAATGGCGTAAAATTTAAAAAACAATGGATTTACTTCTCCCTTTAATAAGACGATGGTATAACAGAACGAACAGCGGTAATTAATTGACAGAATTTTTTTTACTTAGTTTAGATTGGGAGATTTTCAGTTAAGTACACCTCAAAGATATAAAACTTCCTAGGCTCACTTCCCACATCTTGAACCAGAAGCTCTGAAATTACCCTCTTGGAAATAGCGTCCGAGAATTTGATCGTCTCGATGCCCAAAGAAAGTAATAGAATCTTCTATTAACTTTCACTTATCCTGAAAGTTAAACTTGCGTGTATAAAAATTTCGAGGCGTCTTTTGCAACCTTGACTCCCTTCATCAGGATGCTATATTAATAACGCTACGTATCGATCCCAATAATCTTCAGGTTATAAAACCTTAAAGTTTTTCTGACTCGCACGGTTCATCTTACACTACAGAGGGCCATATCGCACACCCTTATTAAGTTTATTGGATAATTTTAATTTCTCGATCTTCTAAACGTTTTCTCACCGCTCAGTAAAGTTCTGGTGAGCTTCCCATCTGTAGCAGATTAGTGCACGAACTGTATTAGCATTTTAACACCTTTCATATCTGAAACGGAATAATCAACAGACGGTATTTCTGTAATCTTATTTATTAAATTCAACACTACCTCATCTCGCTGACGTGAATACAGCTTGCGTGTAATGTCCATCGGCTGAAAAGTATCTTCTCAAGAGCAGAATGCTACTCCACTAAATGTACCCGATTAATCGCCAGCAGTTGAGGTTTACGAAGTGTACTCATTTCTAACACTGAACCAGACTGTCATTTGCCATGGAACGTATGAGAGCATGTCCATGGCCGTTGACCAGAGCCATCCTAGATCACCGAGTAAACTCCATTACAAAAATACAAGCACCAAATCGTTTGTAGAATTCAGCATAGATGATCGCTGTACATAGCGGAATATCATGGCAAACTGCCAAGAGTACATTCCATGCAAACTTGGAATTTTGAAACAAAAGGTATGCCAATCGTTTGTGCTACGTTTGTGCAGGAATGTACCGCAAAAATTTTCGTTTGTACCACTTCCGGTACGAAGTTAAAAGGGTTTTAAAATGGGGGGGCTGGAGAAACGGCAGCCTTCAAACTTGGAATTTCGAAACAAAACCTATGGCAATCGTTTGTGCTACGTTTGTGCCGGAATGTACCGTAAACATTTTCGTTTGTACCACTTCGGGTACGAAGTTATAATGGTTTTAAAGTGGGGGGGGGGGCTGGAGAAACGGCAGCCTCAAAACTTGGAATTTCGAAACAAAACCTATGGCAATCGTTTGTGCTACGTTTGTGCCGGAATGTACCGTAAACATTTTCGTTTGTACCACTTCGGGTACGGTTATAAGGGTTTTAAAGTGGGGGGGCTGGAGAAACGGCAGCCTCAAAACTTGGAATTTCGAAACAAAAACTGACATTCGTCTGTGCTACGTTTGTGCCGGACAAAAATTTTCGTTTCTACCACTTCCGGTACGAAGTTATAAGGGTTTCAAAGTGGGGGCGCTGGAGAAACGGCAGCCTCCATCCTTGGAATTTCGAAACAAAACCTATGCCAATAGTGTGTGCTACGTTTGTGCCGGAATGTGCAGCAAAAATTTTCGCGTGTACCACTTCCGGTACAAAGTTATAATAGTTTTAAAGTGGGGGGCAGGGGAAACGGCAGCCCCCCACCTTGGAATTTCGAAACGAAACCTATGCCAATCGTTTGTGCTACGTTTGTGCCGGAATGTACCGCAAAAATTTTCGTTTGTACCACTTCCGGTACGAAGTTATAATAGTTTTAAAGTGGGGGGGCTGGAGAAACGGCAGCCCCCCCACCTTGGAATTTCGAAACGAAACCTATGGCAACCGTTTGTGCTACATTTGTGCAGGAATGTACCGCAAAAATTTTCGTTTGTACCACTTCCGGTATGAAGTTATAAGGTTTTAAAATGGGGGGGGGGGCATGAGAACCGACAGCCTCTAAACTTGGAATTTCGAAACAAAACCTATGTCAATCGTTTGTGCTACGTTTGTGCCGGAATGTACAGCAAAAATTTTCGTTAGTACCACTTCCGGTACGAAGTTATAATAGTTTTAAAGTGGGGGGCAAACTTCAGAAACATCAAATTCAATAGAAATAGAGATAGAAACATTGAGTTAACGGGAATCGTTAGTACACTTATAGGCACTAACCACTAACGTTAGTGCTATCATATTTTGGGATTTATTCAAGATTTTTGGTGGGGGGCCAACTTCAGAAATATCAAATTGTATACAAATAAAGGTAGAAACATAGTGTTGACAGCAATCATTAGTGCATCATTAGTGCACTTAAACGCACTAAGCACTAACGTTAGCGCTACTAAATTTTGAGATTTATTCAGAAAATTTGGTGGGGTGGTCAACTTCAGAAATATCAAATTCCATACAAATAGGGATAGAAACATGGGGTTAATGACAAACGTTAGTGCATCGTTAGTGCACTTAAACGTACTAAGCACTATCGTTGGTGCTACCATATTTTGGAATTCATTCAAGATTTTCGGTGGGATGGGCAACTTCAGTAATTTCAAATTCTATACAAATAGAGATAGGAGCATAGAGTTAACGGCAATCGTTAGTGCATCGTTAGTGCACTTAAAATACTAAACACTGACGTTAGTGCTACAATATTTTGGGATTTATTCAAGATTTTAGATGGGGGCCAACTTCAGAAATATCAAATTCTATACAAATGGAAACATGCAGTTAAAGACAATCGTTATTGCATCGTTAGTGCACTTAAATGCACTAAGCATTAAGGTTAGCATTACCATATTTTGGGATTTATTCAAGATTTCTGGTGGGACCAACTTAAGAAATATCAAATTTCATACAAACATTTAGTGCTTTCTAGAAGCACTAACGATACACTAATGAATGGCATTAATTTTTTGTTAGTGCTTGAAGTTGACGCAAGTTCACCGTGCCCTCCAAAGATATTGTACCTGTAGCACCTACACTAATGAACTACTAACGTTAGGGGTTGGTGCACTAAGAACCACTAACAATTGCACTAGAAGATATCATTAGTGCTTTTGAATATGGCGGAAATTTGATGCAATTAAAAATTCCCAATAAATGTCTGATAGGAGTTTAGTGACATGTAATTGTCCATAACTACACTAATATTGAAGGACAAACGAAACTGTTAGTGTTTTCTAGAAGCACTAACGATGCACTAACGATTGCACTAGAAGAGATCATTAGTACTCTTGAATTTGACGGAAATTTGACGCAATGAAAATTTTCCCATAAATTTATTATGTGTTTTGTTACATGTAATTGGCCATAAGTAAACTAATATTGAAGTTCTAACTAAATTGTTAGTGTTTTCCAGAAGCACTACCAATGCACAAACGAATGGCACTAAGTTTTAGTTAGTGCTTGAAGTGGGGGCGCTAAGTTCACTCTGGCCTCAAAAGGTATTTTAATTGTAGCTAATGAAGCACTAACCTTAGGTGTAGATGTGCTAAGAAGCACTAACAATGCACTAACGATCGCTCTAGAAGAGATCATTAGTGATTTTGAATTTGGCGGAAATTTGATTCAATGAAAAATTTGCCTAAATTTCTTGTGAGTCTAGTGATATGTAATTGGCCATAACTACACTAATAGTGAAGCACTAACGAAATTGTTAGTGCTTTATAGAAGCACTAACGAATTGGACTATTTTTTCCGTTAGTGCTTAAAGTGTCGGTGCGAAATTCACGCTGACTTCTCCATAGGTTTTTTTACTTGTAACACCTATACTAATGAAGCACTAACGTTAGGTGTTTGTGCTCTAAGAAGCAATTACGATGCACTAACAATTGCACTAACACAGGTAATTAGTGCTTTTGAATGAGATGGGAATTTGATACAATGAATAATTCCCCATGTGTTTCTTATGGGAGTTTTGAGATTTATAATTGGCCATTTCTACACTAATGGTGAAACACTAACGAAACTACTTGTATCTTCTAGAAGTACTAACAATGCACTAACGTATAAAACTAATTTTTTCGTTAGTGCTTGTAGTGGGGGCTAAGTTCACGATAAATTCGAAAGTTTTTTTTCCTTGTAATATTAGTGCTTCCTAGTGCACCAACACCTAAGTTTCGTGCTTCATTAGTGTAGGTGCTACAAGTAAGAAACCTTTGCGGGCCAGCGTGAACTTGGTTCCCACTTCAAGCAGTAACGAAAAATAAGTCCATTCGTTAATGTATCGTTAGCGCTTCTGCAAAACACTCATAGTTCCGTTAATGCTTAACTATTGATGTAGATATGACCAATTATATGCCACAAAAATCCCATAAGAGATTCATGTGGAATTTTTCATTGCGTCAAATTTCCGCCAAAATCAAAAGCACTAATGACCTCTTCTACTGAAATCGTTAGTGTTTCTTAGTGCATTAACACCTAACGTTAGTTCTTCATTAATGTAGGTCCTACAAGTAAAAAAACCTTTGGAAGCTTTCATGAACTTGGCGCCCCACTTCAACCAATAACGAAAAAATTAGAGCTGTTTTCGTTAGTGCTTTACTATTAGTGTAGTTATGGCCAGTTACATCTCAGGAAACTCACATAAGAAATTTAAGGGGAGTTTTTCACTGTGTCAAATTTCTGCCAAATTAAAAAGCACCAATGATCTTTTCCAGTACAATCCTTAGTGCATCGTTAGTGCTTCTTCGTGCACCAACCCCTAACGTTAGTTCTTAATTAGTGTAGGTGCTACAAGTAAAATATCTTTGGTGGTCAGCGTGAATTTGCGCCCTCTTCAAGCACTAACAAAGTAATTAGTGCATTCGTTACTGATTCCTGAAAATACTGACACTTTGTATGGAATTTGATAATTCTGAAGTTGCCCCCCACCAAAAATTTTGAATAAATTTCAAAATGTGGTAACACTAACGTTAGTGCTTAGTGCATTTAAGTGCACTAATCACGCTCTAACGATTGCCGTTAACTCCATGTTTCTACCTCTATTTGTATAAAATTTGATATTTTTGAAGTTGGCCCCCCACCAAAGATGTTGAATAAATCCCAAAATATGGTAGCACTAATGTTAGTGCTTATTGCGTTTAAGTGCACTAACAATGCACTAACGATTACCGTCAACCCCATGTTTCTACCTCTATTTGTATAGAATTTGATATTTCTGAAGTTGGCCCCCCCCGAAAATCTTGAATAATCCCAAAATATGGTAGCACTTACGGTAGTGCTTTTTGTGTTTAAGTGCACTAACGATGCACCAACGATGTGCTAAGTTTAGTGAAAATCGGTCTGCATAAAGATGGGTGGGGGGCTAACTTCATATGAATTAGGTCCCAAACGAAAATCTTCAATATCTCGTAAACGCTGATAGCACTAACGTTAGTTCTAAATGCACTAACGTGCACTAACGATGCATTAACGATGTGCAACGTTTGGTGTGATTTGGGAGAGGGGGGGGGCCAACTTCAGGCACGTAATTTTTTTTGCGGTACATTCCGGTAAAAACGTACCACAAACAATTGACATAGTCTTATCTCGAAATTGCAAGATGGGGGGTTCTGGAAACGGCAGCCCCCTAGTTGAAACTGTCATACTTTTGTACTGGAAGTGATACATACAAAAATGTTTGCGATACATTCCGACACAAATGTTGTTAAACGATTTGCATAGGTCTCGTTTCGAAATTCCGAGGGGGCATCAAAACGGCAGCTTGAAACTCTCGTATCATTGTACCGGAAGTGGTACAGAAAAGAGTTTAGCGAATCGTTCCTGTTCAAAAGTAGTACAAAGAGTGGGCATAGGTTTCATTTCGAAATTACTGGATGCGGGGCTGCCGTTACCACAGTCCCTCTTGAAAACTTATATAACTACGTACCGGAAGTGGTACAAACGAAAACGTTTGCGGTACATTCCGGCACAAACGTAGCACACACGATTGGCATAGGTTTTGTTTCGAAATTCCAAGGTTGGAGGCTTCCGTTTCTCCAGCCCCCCCACTTTGAAACCCTTATAACTTTGTACCGGAAGTGGTACAACCGAAAATTTTTGCGGTACATTCCGGCAGAAACGTAGCACAAACGATTGGCATAGTTTTTGTTTCGAAATTCCAAGTTTGGAGGCTGCTGTTTCTCCAGCTCCCCCATTTTAAAATCTTATAACTTAATACCGGAAGTGTAATAACGAAAATTTTTGCGGTACATTCCGGCACAAACGTAGCACAAACGATTGGCATAGGTTTTGTTTTGAAATTTTTAGGTGGGGGGCTGCCGTTTCTCCAGCCCCCACTTTTAAACCCTTATAACTTCGTACCGGAAGTGGTACAACCGAAAATTTTTGCGGTACATTCCGGCAGAAACGTAGCACAAACGATTGGCATAGTTTTTGTTTCGAAATTCCAAGTTTGGAGGCTGCTGTTTCTCCAGCCCCCCCATTTTAAAACCTTATAACTTAATACCGGAATTGGTACAAACGAAAATTTTTGCGGTACATTCCGGCACAAACGTAGCACAAACGATTGGCATAGGTTTTGTTTTGAAATTTTTAGGTGGGGGGCTGCCGTTTCTCCAGCCTCCACTTTTAAACCCTTATAACTTCGTACCGGAAGTGGTACAACCGAAAATTTTTGCGGTACATTCCGGCAGAAACGTAGCACAAACGATTGGCATAGTTTTTGTTTCGAAATTCCAAGTTTGGAGGCTGCTGTTTCTCCAGCCCCCCCATTTTAAAACCTTATAACTTCATACCGGAAGTGGTACAAACGAAAATTTTTGCGGTACATTCCGGCACAAACGTAGCACAAACAATTGGCATAGGTTTTGTTTCGAAATTCCAAGGTATAAGATTCCGTTTCTCCAGCCACCCACTTTAAAACCCTTATAACTTCGTACCGAAAGAGGTACAAACGAAAATTTTTGCGTTACATTCCGGCACAAACGTAGCACAAACGATTGGCATAGGTTTTGTTTTGAAATTTTTAGTATGGGGGCTGCCGTTTCCCCAGCCCCCACATTTAACACTTATAACTTAGTACCGGAAGTGGTACAAACGAAAATTTCTGCGGTACATTCAGGCACTAACCTAGCACAAACGATTGACATAAATTTTGCTCTGAAATTCCTAGGTGGGGGAGCTGCCGTTTCCCCAGCCCGCCACTTGAAAACCCTTACAAATTCGTACCGGAAGTGGTACAAACAAAAATTTTTGCGGTACATTCCGGCACAAACGTAGCACAAACAATTAGCATAGTTTTTGTTTCGAAATTCCAAGGTTGCAGGCTTCTGTTTCTGCAGCCCCTCCACTTCAAAACCCTTATAACCTCGTACCGGAAGTGGTACAAACGAAAATTTTTGCGGTACATTCCGGCACAAACGTAGCACAAACGATTGGCATAGGTTTTGTTTTGAAATTCCTAGGTGGGGACTGCCGTTTCCCCAGCCCCCCACTTCAAAACCCTTATAACTGCGTACCGGAAGTGGTACAAACAAAAATTTTTGCGGTACATTCCGGCACAAACGTAGCACAAACGATTGCCATTGGTTTTGTTTCGAAATTCCAAGTTTGGACGCTGCCGCTTCTTCAGCTCCCCACTTTGAAACCCTTATAACTTCGTACCGGAAGTGGTACAAACGAAAATTTTTGCGGTACATTCCGGCACAAACGTAGCACAAACGAATGCCATAGTTTTTGTTTCGAAATTCTAAGTTTTGAGACTGCCGTTTCTCCAGCCCACCCACTTTAAAACCCTTATAACTTCGTACCGGAAGTGGTACAAACGAAAATGTTTACGGTACATTCCGGCACAAACGTAGCACAAATGATTGCCATAGGTTTTGTTTCGAAGTTCCAAGTTAGGAGGCTGCCGTTTCTCCAGCCCCCTACTTTAAAACCCTTTTAACTTCGTACCGGAAGTGGTACAAACGAAAATTTTTGCGGTACATTCCGGCACAAACGTAGCATAAACGATTGGAATACCTTTTGTTTCGAAATTCCAAGGTTATAGGCTGCTGTTTTTCCAGCCCTCCCACTTTGAAACCCTTATAACTTCGTACCGGAAGTGGTACAAACGAAAATTTTTGCGGTACATTCCGGCACAAACGTAGCACAAACGATTGGCATAGGTTTTGTTTTGAAATTTCTTGGTGGGGGGCTGCCGTTTCCCCAGCCCCCCAGTTTAAGACCCTTATAACTTCGTACCGGAAGTGGTACAAACGAAAATTCTTGCGGTACATTCCGGCACAAACGTAGCACAAACGATTGGCATAAGTTTCGTTTCGAAATTCCAAGGTGGGGGCTGCCGTTTCCCCAGCCCCCCACTTTAAAACTATTATAACTTCGTACCGGAAATGGTACAAACGAACATTTTTGCTGTACATTCCGGTACAAACGTAACACACACTATTGGCCTAGGTTTTGTTTCGATATTCCAAGTTTGGAGGCTGCCGTTTCTCCAGCCCCCCCACTTTAAAACTATTATAACTTCGTACCGGAAGTGGTACAAACGAAAATTTTTGCGGTACATTCCGGCACAAACGTAGCACAAACGATTGGCATAGTTTTTGTTTCGAAATTCCATTTTTAAGGGTGTCGTTTCTCCAGCCCCCCCAATTTAAAATTTTATAACTTCATACCGGAAGTGGTACAAACGAAAACTTTTGCGGTACATTCAGGCACAAACCTAGCACAAACGATTGACATAAATTTTGCTTTGAAATTCCTAGGTGGGGGGCTGCCGTTTCCCCAGCCCGCCACTTCAAAACCCTTACAATTTCGCACCGGAAGTGGTACAACCGAAAATTTTTGCGGTACATTCCGGCAAAAAGGTAGCACAAACGGTTAGCATAGTTTTTGTTTCGAAATTCCAAGGTTGCAGGCTTCCGTTTCTGCAGCCCCTCCACTTCAAAACGCTTATAACTTCGTACCGGAAGTGGTACAAACGAAAATTTTTGCGGTACATTCCGGCACAAACGTAGCACAAACGATTGCCATAGGTTTTGTTTCGAAATTCCAAGTTTGGAGGCTGCTGTTTCTCCAGCCCCCCACTTTAAAACCCTGTTAACTTCGTACCGGAAGTGGTACAAACGAAAATTTTTGCGGTACATTCCGGCACAAACGTAGCACAAACGATTGGCATACCTTTTGTTTCGAAATTCCAAGGTTGGAGGCTTCTGTTTCTCCAGCCCCCCCACTTTGAAACCCTTATAACTTCGTACCGGAAGTGGTACAAACGAAAATTTTTGCAGTACATTCCGGCACAAACGTAGCACAAACGATTGCCATAGGTTTTGTTTCGAAATTAAAAGTTTGGAGGCTGCCGTTTCTCCTGCCCCCCCCACTTTAAAACCCTTATAACTTCGTACCGGAAGTTGTACAAACGAAAATTTTTGCGGTACGTTCCGGCACAAACTTAGCACAAACGATTGGCATAGATTTTGTTTTGAAATTCCTAGGTGGGGGGGCTGCCGTTTCCCCAGCCCCCCCACTTTAAAACCCTTATAACTTCGTACCGGAAGTGGTACAAACGAAAATTTTTGCGGTACATTCCGGCACAAACGTATCACAAACGTTTGGCAAAGGTTTTTTTTCGAAACTCCAAGGAGGGGGGGCTGGCAAAATGCACCTAATCGTCTGTAGAATTCGGCATAGTTTTTCGCTGCATATAAAGGAATATCACAGCAACTGCCTAAAGTTTTTTTCTTGCACAGTCCAGCTGACAGCCGTTAACACTGGCAAGAAGAAATTCGAAAAGCATAGTTATGTGCTTAGAACTATATTTCAGAATGTATTCAGAGAACATATTATTACCAAGTGCAGACATCGCGAAACATTCAGATAATATTTCACTAACAAGTCAGGGTACCTCGGTGTAACACGCCGATTTTGATAAGATTGCACAGACATACAGATCATCAAAAAAGAAGCGACACGTATTTTTTTATATCGGCCAACAAGCGTATTGAAAGGGTCAAATAGGGACATAAAAATGGGGTCAAAATGAGATTTTATGCAATATAGCGAGAACGAGAAGAGATATCGGAAAAGGTTAAATGTACGAAATATTACCCATAGTTGACGCATTGCTTGTGACGTTTGTGGTCGCAAGATGGTCTATGTGAATCCCCTGAATGTGGTGGATATGCTAGTGGAGGCATATCAGGCAACACAATATGTCCGGACACCACGAACGGTAACGGAAATGGAGCTCAAGGACTATATTTTTAACATCCTAGAAAGTTTCAAGACGAATGGGCACATGTATGTTGAGATTGAAGAAGACCTATTATGCAGCAATAGATCAGACATCCCAAGTATGGCAAGTGAAGATGAGATGGATGAGTGGGATGGCCCAACGACCTCTAACGTACATACAACTGGAGTCAAGAGCAGAGATATTGTGGACATGGGATACAAGCGGAAGGCAGTATCGTTTTGGAAACGAGGGAAGAAGAGAAAGATGTCCTGGAAATCTGTACAGAAACACTTCAAGCGTGTCAAATGCAGAACAGATTTATATAGATGGGAGAAAAAGATCACAGAAGGTGGAACCAAACGTGAAAAGCTAAACGTGATAGACCGAACTGTGTATGAAAAATTTGCGACAGCAAAACAGCGGCATTTAATTGTCCATGACACAGACTTGCAACGTTGGGCGTTAGAAGCAAACCAAACAACAGCCGTTGCTAATTTCAAAGCTTCGAAGAAATGGTTATGGCGCTTTAAAACACGTCACGGTATTGTCTCACGCAAAGTTACAAAATTTGTAACACATAGCTTTACAGCGAAGGCCACACAAGTGCACGAAAGCGCTAAAACCTTCGTCCAAAATGTACAATCACTCATTACTGCTCATGGCGAGGATAACGTATATAACACAGATCAGAGTGGCTTTGCTTTAGAATTTCACTCTGGACGCTCTCTGGCTTTGCGAGGCGAGAAGCATATTACAGCAACAATGCAATCTTTACCTGCCATCACACATAGCTACACAATACAGCCTGTTATATCTGCCAGTGGAAGTTTGCTGTCGCCCATGCTCATAGTCTTGAAAGAACTTCATGGTACGTTTGGGCCACGGATTCAGCAAACAATGTTCCGCCCACAAAACATATATTTGTGCATCATCATCTGGGAAAGTGACAAAACAGATCGTTAAGACGTGGTTCCAATCAGTGTTCCTTCCACAAGTCAATGAGCAAACGGTACTGTTAGTAGACTCGTGGACGGGTTATGATCGATCCGACTTGGCAACAATAATGCCACAGGACAAGCAGTGCAACATTATGACGATACCTACACACACAACTGGGTTAATACAACCTCTGGATGTGTATGGTTTCAGAATTTGGAAGAACTTCGTACGCAAAGTATCTGATACGGTACGCCTTCAGCAACTCAACATCAATCTATACAGCAGAGACAATATACTGAAACTTCAATCCCTTGTGCATAATCAACTTTAATCTCCACGGTACATACATCTATTCCAATACGCATGGTTTTGTTCTGGATATCTTTCATCACGACCAGATTATTTTCCAAATCCAGTGGAGTTTTGTTTTCATCAGTTGACGTCATTGGTCTGCGAAGAAGCAGAGTGCCAGAACCCATCCATCATCAAGTGTTCGTGCTGCAAATACTGTTTTTGTTTGGACAATTTCTTCCTGAAATATCATTTTTGTGCTACTTATCAGGAGTGAGCGTCTTGTTTTCAGCATACACCTCTGCTGTCTTTTATGTTGTACGTACATATGTACGCGTATTTTCATGATATAATGTACACCGTGCTCGTGAATTTTCTCGGGGTTCTTCCGTTTCTTCCCACTTTCTTCATTCCACTATTTCACTCATCTCTCATAATCACCGTCTCCTTTAGCCTAACCGGCATAACCGTGGGACGTAAAACTCAAAGATTTCATTTCATTTTCATTTCATGATATAATGTAGATACTCATGCGTAGAACTGATATTGCTGTTGCTCTTTATCTTACATGTGGACCATCTGCTATTACATTCTATTGTGCAATGCATTTTGTGTGTGTGTGTGTGTTACTAGCTACAAACATTCCCGTTTCCAATATGTATCTCACCGTTGCTCCCATTGCACAATATATGCAACCCACTGTGCAGTATTGTCTCACTGGCTGCCTATATGAACGGCGTTTGCATCCTTCATGCTTGTAGAGATGAATCTTCGTGCAGTGAGATAAATTTGCGTCTCTTTCGCATATGGATAACGTATGCACCCAAAGCAAAAACACGTATTTTACATTTTCGTGTTTACTTTCTTCCTGCTCCTTGCCACCCTCTTCACTCATTTCTGTAGCACATTATGACAATGTTGTAAACGTGATTGGTCCATTTCCGGATGTTCTGCTTTCTTCACATGGGTAAGTTCTACTTCAATGGCTTGCGTCAACTATGGGTAGTATTTCGTACATTTAACCTTTCCCGATATCTCTTCTCGTTCTCGCTATATTGCATAAAATCTCATTTAGACCCCATTTTTATGCCCCCATTTGACCCTTTCAATACGCTTGTTGGCCGATATAAAAAAAATACGTGTCGCTTCTTTTTTGATGATCTGTATGGTCGCTTACTCTGAGGGAAGAACATAGACTGAAAGTATTTGAAAACAGGATCCTGAGAAGAATATTCGGACCCAAAAGGAACGAGAATGGGGAATGGCGGAAGCTTCATAACGAGGAACTACATAGTTTATACGGTTTACCCAACATTGTTAGGGTCGTCAAGTCTAGGAGGCTTAGGTGGGCAGGTCATGTAGCTAGAATGGAAGAAAGTAGAAACGCTTTCAGAGTCTTGAGTGGTAGACCCATAGGAAAACGACCATTAGGAAGACCTAGGCGCAGATGGGAGGATAACATTAAGATGGATCTCGCAGAGATAGGAATACAAAGTAAAAACTGGATCCAGTTAGCTAAGGATAGAAGTCAGTGGAGAGCTTTTGTGAACGCGGCACTGAACCTCCGGGTTCCATAGGCCATAGAGTTAGTTAGTTAGTTAGTATGTCTGTGCAATCTTATCAAAATCGGCGTGTTATACCGAGGTACCCTGTCTTGTAAGAAGAGATGCTGAGGTACGTGTTAAAACCAATGCAAGCAGATAGCATTCAGTAAAACCAAACAGACATAGTGACATTTGATAAGAAGGGTAGTGAGATTAGATTCTGGAGATTATGAGAATGTGAGATTATGAGAATGTGGGAAATGAGAATGTCAGAATATGAGATTATGAGATAGTGAGAATGAGATTCTGGAGCGAAGTTCCAAATGATATGATTATCGAACAGTGCTTAATGAAGTCACGAAATTTTTTGGGTTATTAACTCAACGTCAGACACTACGCTAGCTACATTAATCGTTCATTCCTATATAGTGTTACGATAACTAAAGTTCTACAATGCTTTTGTGGGAAACATTTTGTCATATGTTGCACGTAGAGCTAATGCCACCTTTAATATGTGATGATATCTGAATACACAAAATGTCAATTCGACTGCGGTGAATGACATTGGTTTTCTGCAGCTTTTCTTCGTCTACATCTGTATCAGATTTTCTTTCGATCTGCCATTTGTACATGAGATCTCGGGTCATATACAGAAAACATTCAATACTTCATATCGGCTCTTTTATACTAACATGTGGCACGTACACAATCCTATCTTGCAGTCACTTTTTATCTACAGGTAAGTAAGTTTATCCGGCTGGAGCTGGTAGTATCTCTGTGGGTCCTAAAATTCATATACATTAACCTCATTCGATTGGGTTCATGCTTATACGTTTTCGCTATTCTGGATTTTCATTTGTATAGTCTTAGCGTACAGGATACCCCAAAGTTCTTCTATACCATTTTCTGAAATAATGTATCTAATCGTGCCTAGAAATTACTTAAGTGGAAACTTCCTGAGGGCGGTAAAACTTTGGACAGTTCAGAAATATTATCAGCTGCATATAGGATTTGCACAACTTTAAAGTATAATGGCTGATGTACTAAAGTAATAACAGATGTACTTTGTCAACTTTTCTTACACTTATATATTGTATGCAAAGGAGTAGAACATATAGTATTGGTACTTGAGTTGAATTATTGAGGATATACAGAATGACTACACTGCTTATATCAAAAGGAGGTGTGTGTATCTCACAATTTCACAATCGTTATGGCGTAGCTTTCACAAAATGAATAGATATCCAAATGTTGTTTCAAAAACTGAAATCGACAGGCGAAACGCGAATGTAGACTTGATTAAATCTTCCGAGTAAGAATGAATGGACACACCAAGAATATGAGTATATAGCATTAGAGGAGTAAGGATGTCAAAAATACGAAGTGTGATACGATATTCTTATCAAGACAATGCTACCGTGATATCAGATTACTATTTCATTCAACAACTTAAATATGGAGAATTTTCATCGAGACTTCTGAAATGAATGACTTTTTCTGCTCTATGAAATGTGTGGCACATAGCTGATAACCAAGCATACAGTTTGTTTATATGAAAAGATTATTTGATTATCCTACAGGTTGGTGTCTTTGTGTTGATCAGTGCTACTAAGTTGGTAGCGACCATAATTATTTTCCACCTAACCGTCTAAGAGAAGATCTCAAAAGATCTTTAAATCTAATCTTTATTTGTCTTATTGATTATATCAGCGGTCTCAGACACAAAGTAAGGCTGTTTCAGAGATTAGAATATAATAGGTTCCATAGCAAGTATTACACGATATATCCGGGAAAATATAATTAATGATAGATTAAGGTTTTGTGAGCAGTACGAACGCTAATTAAATGCATATTTATAGCCTGGAGTGTTAAAACACTGCACACTATGTGTATATAATAATTCCGTAAGAACTCAACTCTTTAACCTGTTGAAACCTAAACCACTAATCAAAAATCGAACATCCCAGTCCATACACAAAATTATTTTTTGATCACCGCATCATTTAGAGATCGCTCACATCACTGATTAATATCTTTCTAAATCAATGTAGAATACAACTACAATGAAGTCAAGTGACATCCTTAAAATGTTCTTATTTTAAGGTGTTTTCTAACGTTGCAGATGCATATTAGAAATAGTTTCACCAGCTCAGGAATGCCTGCCCTATCGCTAGGGACCCATCATTTAAACGCGCCGTTGTATGCGAATGTGATATCTAAATGAATTAGTTTAGCTCATTAAATTAAATGTGTAGTGGTACTGTTCCGTTTTCTCTTCGGGTACCAAAGCTGCTCGTGAACAAAAAAAAGAACCACCTCCAAAGCATGCAAACAAAATAAAAAGGCACATACATGTTTTATACCCTTTCTTTACACCTTCATTTAAAGTTACATGAAGATCGTCTTCATGTCCATTTTTTTAGGTCTATAAAGGGGGACGTTATTACAAGATAATCACAACTGAGTGAATTAAAACTTATGCCGTTATCATTAACATATTGGTTTTCTACAGCTGTTGTTCGTCATCACCTATATCAAATTGTATTGCGATCTGGCATTTGTGCATGAATAACTTGGCAAAAGGCACAAAACATTTAATACTTCATATCGGCTCTTCTAAACAAACATGTGGCTCGTTGACAATCCTATCTTGCAGTAACTTTTTATCTACAGGTAAGTAAGTTTATCCGGCTGGAGCTAACGGTACCTGTGTGGGTCCCGGAATTCGCATACACTAATCTTATTTATTTGGGTTCATACTTAGACCATTTCGCTCCTGGACTTGGAGGTACTTTCGAATTGAGTGCTACACAGCTGCCTTGTTATATCTGATATGGCTTATACGAGGAGCGACATGTTTCCTTCTCCATACAGGCGATTAAGAAATGTCCAATCTTGACCATTTTGTCAGGATTGAGATTTGGTTGGTTGAAGACTCTCTCTAACTTTAGAGTTCTTTTTCTTTTTTAAGGATCTCCAAGGCTGGACTCTATTCTTTTCTAGAGTCGTATAACCTCCGGTTGGATCATGAAAAAAGTGAAAGCAGTCTTTTAGAGACTCTAGAGTTTCTTTAAATTTAATGATTTCGTAGCATTTCCTTTCACTTCTGCTTGCATGTGGGGTTAAGAGAATCAGGAACTGCTCATGAATTCTTCGTACAACATTCTTAAAAGATCTGAATCAGACCCATCCACAGTCACAGATTTCCCGCTTGAAGATTCTTCCATTACTGTTGCCCATATACAACTGCCTTTACTGTTTGGAAAAGTGATTGCATCATTTAAAGCCGTCTAGTATTGATCTCAAAGTTTTTCAAGAACTGTGATTCAATTGTCGCGGCTTCAATGGTGAATTAAATTCGATCGTTCAGATATTAACTTAAAGATATTTTTTTTTGTCTTTCGGCACTTTCGATGTCTAATAGTAATTTATATCCATAAAATATAAGATGAAAATAGTGCTTGAAATAATTTATATGAGTACTTGACGCAGATTTCACTTCCCATTTTTAGTCCACACCATTGCGTGTAGAAGGACTTTTCGATCTACGTGTGGGTTTTAAAACAAGTCAACAGAGACTCGGGAATATTCACTACAGTCGAATTGATATTCTTGCCAATTGAGATATTATCACACTAGGAAGGTGGCATCACCTCAACGTGCCGCTCAGATGATATACCGTACATATATTCAACTTAACCCTCTAAGAAAAGATCTCAAAAGAACTTAAATCGATTCTTTATTTGTCTCATCGATCCTCATCACGGGTCTCAGGCCCAAAGTAAGACTGTTTCGGAGATTAGAATATATTGTGTTTCATAGAAGGTATCACAGAACCAAATCGGGAAAATTAATTAATGATAGACTGGAACCTAGTGAATCTTACACAACTCTGTATGTAAACTCTAGTGACCTGCAAAGACGTTAACTAAATGCATATTTGATAGCTTTGAGAATTGACACATATGAGACTTTGTATAACTAACATTTCCGTAAGAACACAACTCTTTGGATTAAACAGTTCCTATCATCCTAACGATGAAGAAAAAGGTGAGACCGTTATAAGTGCTAATTTGATTTCTTCAGCAGGAAGCACTGTGAAATAGTATTATAGTTGCATATAAACGAGAAGTATAGCTATTGCTTGAATATCATTGATAAATTAATACTTAAGTTTTTTTTATTTGGTATCACAATTTTTTCAACCCCAAGGGCCCACATCAAACAAACAGCAGTACGTTCTCAAAACTATACGTCTGTGATACTATCGTTTTATTATAGGGAGAAGTAAATCCACGGTTTTTTAAGTGGTACGACTCAGTAAGACAATGAAAAAGACGATATCTAGGAATCTCAAAATTAAGAAATGACCTTTACCGTACCGGTAAACTTTGGCTGGAGTATATAGAGAAGGTCAGAATCCAATTGCTATTCATTCAAAGGGACTAGATCGAACAGGGAATTAGAAACATCATTAGTAGGCAATTAAATATTGCTTCAGTTTTCTCACGCCGCTGTTCATCTCATCTATGCAAAATTTGAACGTCACTATACTCAGCAGATGGAAGTCTTGGAGGCAACTACGGTACCAGTGGATTACAAGATATTAACAACTCATGTAACTTTCACAATTCGCAAAAAAGAGGCCTTCTGGAGCGAAGTTTCAAGTGTAATGACTTTGAAGCGTGCTTCCCCAGATGATTGACTCCAAGGATTCTGCCACCTGCAAGGACACTTAAAATTTAGTAACTACCGTTTAGTTTTCGACTCTCCTGCATACAATCAAAGATTAACAATCTTAATAAAGAACGATGTTTGGATATTCCGTACATGCGTTCACTGCATATAAATTTTTATCCTAGACTTGGTCGTAAGATTAAAAGCTGTACTACAGGTCGAACTCAGTTGGTTTCAACTTATTGCCCTAGGTTTTATACGACATAAGGATCATCAATTCTCAACAATTTGTTCTTTAGCGACTGTGCCAAGCTGCTTTGCAGACAGAAGCCCACAAAGCTTACCAACTTTTCATATCAGTTATTTTACACTTATAGTCGTAAGCTTGTAAAGAATTCACATGCATTTTATTGGCCTCAAACTCTAGTAGTGTATCCTTAGGTAATTAGATATTTTATTTGCTTGTAAAACCATGCCAGCTTCTCTTAACCTTTGAGACAAGTCCTGCCGGTGAATTACTAAAGATTCGCGATACAAAAAAGTTATACAGGCCTGGTTGAACAGGTACGAACACCCAAATCAAGAATATTATCAATTGACAGACTTTTTTTTGTATATAAAAAATTTCGAGGCGTCTTTATCAAGATGCTATATTGATAACGCTATGTATCTCTCACACTAACCTTTAGGCTAAAAAAACCTTAAAATCTCACTGACTCACGCGGTTCATATTGTACTACAGACTTCCATAATAGCACACTCTAGTTAAGCTTATTGGAGGATTTGAATTTCTGAATTGTCTCAACGTTTTCTAACCGGTGAGTAATTTTCTGGTAAGCTTCCACTCAGTAGCGGGCTAGTGCACCAACTGCATTTGCTTTACGACATCTTACATTTCTGACACGGAATCATCAACAAGAAGAATTTCTGTAATCTTATTTATTAAACTAAACACTACCTCATCTCGCTAATGTCTATAGAGCTTGCGTGTCCTGTCGACCGACTCAAGGGTATCTTCCCAAGAGCAGAGAGCTACTTCACAAAGTGTACCCGATTAATCGTCAGCAGTTAAGGCTTGGGAAATGTACTCATCTCCAACATTCAAAAGCCTGACATTCGGCCTGGTATGTTTGCGAGCATATCCATGGCCTTTGACAAAAGCCATCCTAGATCACCAAGTAAATTCCTTTAGTAAAAAAAAAGCTCCGAGTCGTGTGTAGAATTCTGCATAGGTGTTCGCTTCAGAGAGCGGAATATCATGGCAAAGTGCCTAGAGTACATTCGCAGCAAAGTCCACCTAAGAGGCGTTAACACTGGCAAGAAGAAAGTCGAAAAACACAGATATCTATACTTCAGACTGTTTTCAGAGAAAATTGTATTAGCAAGTGCAGACTTCACGAAACATTTAGACAACATATTACTAAGAGATTTCGAGATACGTGTTGCTCTTTTAATAAAGCGAATGCAACCAGATAGCATGCACTAGAACCAACATAGTAATATTTGATGTGAAGCGTAGTGAGATTAGGATTTTTCTATTGCAACTCACACGCTGTAATACACTAAATTCTGTCAAAATATTACTTACACATGGCAAAAGATTTAAGATTATCTACAAAGCTGCCGGCTTTGGCTTTCCGCAGAATTAAAGGTATTACTAATTGTAAATATCAGCATGCATTTAGATGAAAAAAAATAAAAGCAATAGATATCGAGATGCGCCATAATAATTGCATTAGAACGAGTGCAATCAGTTTGCTTTCAGTACAATCGACGAGATCCGGTGGATAGAAATGGGAAAACTATACTAGCTAATATATTCGTTAGCATTTGCAAGTTCGAAATATTCGAGTGACGTGCGAAATCCAGTGACGTGCTAAACAAGAAGTCATTAGCTGAGAAAAAGGAATATTACGGTGAGTTCGTAAGTTATTGCTTTCGTAAAATTAGTGAAGAGAAAGCGCGTTAAAATGATGGACAAGTTGATGTGTCACTTGCGATAGGGCAGGCATCACTGAGCTTCTGAAGCTTTTTGTAATGTGCATCTGTAAAGTCAGAAATCAACTTATATGAGAACATTAGCTCGGATGTCTCTTGACTTTATTGTAATAGTATTCTTCGTTGTCTCAAAGGAGATATTAATCAGGGTTGAAAGCGATCTGTGAGTGATGTGGTGATTAAAAAAATAATTTTGAGGATGGAAGAAGATGTTCGATTTTTAATTAGTGGATTAGGGTGCAAATGGCGTGCCAATAATTCGAGGGGTTTCTTTCGAGGTGTCTGCTAAGGCTAAATGGTTTAGAAGTTCCACCGTAATTTCTGAGAAATTTAGAAGTCAGCAGCGGACCTCGGCATGCATTCCTTAATTCCTGTTGGCTTACAGCTAATAAAAAAATTCAACACCAAACCGGAGGCCGCAGGATCTTGTGTTGCGTACGTAGGACTTAAAAACGAATCAAAAGTGCTTTTAGAGCTACTTAACTCACATTATAAATTTTCGTAGAAATTTAAAAACCTTGGATTTACTTCTCCCTTTAATAAGAAGAGGGTATCGCAAACGTATAGCTTTGGGTCCGCACCGCAGTTTGTTTTAGGTTTGCAGTTTCCCCCCCAGAACATTGTTTCTGAAAGAAACACTGCTTATGAAGGACTTCTTTTTCTCCGAAATGTTATCTCAATTAGTTCCAAAGCGGCTGACTAACATATCGAGACCTTGTAAGAAGAAATGAATATGAAAGTACACTCGCATAGGTTAATTTTTGAGCCATTTTTGCTGGCAATTAAAACGCAACTCTTGTAGCTTTCTTAACTAATACGTACTCACGGAACGGCAAATATTTTATGGCACCATTTTCATTCTATGAATTTTAATACATACAAAAACTTTATATTTCCATATCAAATTATACAGGGACATTAATGGGTGATTTCAAAAGAGTGGGTGAAATGTCCCCATTTGCCCCTCTAATCGCCGCCCATGCTATGATGTGTGGCACATTTGTGCGAAATTAAAAATAAAATGATTAAACTGTTTAACCACAACAAAATCCTTCTCGTTTTGCTGAAGTGGCTTTTCCTAAGTTTTATTTGTTTCATATATCCTACAGTTTTTTTTCAGGCCTTTTTTTTAATTTGTCCAAATTTATATTTCTCCTTTTACCACACAATCGTCCAATACTTGCACTATAATATTTACAATCAGTATATCATCCTGTAACGTATTTTATTCCTAACACAACATACAAACCCTATCTCACTGGCTTGCACGCGAACCTTTGGGGCATGGGGTCCTGGGGACAATTCCGAGTGGGAGAACATTGAACGACAGTGGGACGAATTCCGCGTTAAACCTATAGGTCCAATTCTCATAGCCTCGCCGACGAAAGAGGACGCTAACCGGCAATCAGTCAACAGTTGCAAATTTCGGCTGCATAAACAACTTATGTCTTGTAGAACTTATTAAATTTATTTTGTTAAAGCAGCTCTTTTAACAAAATATCAGTATTAACGTGTCAGATATTTCTATTTAAGGACAAGAAAAAACATATTATTTATTTTGTAACTAAATGATAGCTCTACCCACGTAGATTATAAAAGCAGAATCAATGAAAATCGATACAATAGTGACTAACATTATTTTAACAAATATCGACTCAGATAATAGTTTGGGCTGTATGAAAAGTTAAAAATTCCGATTAATTGTAACTTTATTAGTGGTGGACATTGGAGGAGGATGTATGCTATTAATCAGCCCATTTCATGGGCATCCACACTCACGAGCTCAACGGTCGCTAGCTCGGCATTCGCGCTCGACCGTTCTCGGGTTCAATAATTAAGCGCTACCCCGAGCGCCAATGAAATAAGTCAGCGCGAGTCCAACTGAGGGAAGTGAGCCCGAACACGATTCCCAAAGGAATAAATGAGCGAGAGCCCAGTTGAAAAAGATGAGCCCGAGTCTGAGAGAGTCCAGAGCAAAATGGCCATCTATGAACCAAAGTCATCCCATCAAGTCTTTTTCTTTCTGCTCTATTGTATTCTGATGGTTCTCTCATTGATTGTGTTTGTTCAGATATCAGCGCTCTTGTCATTTACAGCTGAATGACGTGAGTGACTGTCTGTCTGTCTACCAACACTTTAAACATGACAGTGTAGTAGACACTTCTTATCTAAAATGTCTCCAGCACAGGTAGGGCAACAATGGGGCACACTTACTTCTTGATGTAGCGCTATTTCTACCCGGAAACTTTCATGGGAAAAATAAAATATTATTCTTATTTGCATTATTATTTTTAATAATTATGTACGTACACACGAGAAATTGTCTACTGCAATTAATTGAAAGGAAACATACGATCAATGTATAACCTTGCTATGACACTAACTTTTCATCTAGGGGACATGGCAGATGATATTTTAAATTATGCCTCTTCAAAAGAGGTCAAACAGCAAACTCCAAAGCAGTTGCTTTTAAGGAAGCTTCTCCTCCTCCCTCGCTTGCCCTCGTTCTCCTGAAGGAAGTTGTCTCTAGCCATCGTGCACCCTCGCTCCCGCAGTAACACTTGCCCCTCACCCTCGTTCTCTTCGTCGAGGCTTTTACTCGCCCTCGCGCACCCTCCCCTCGGCATCGAAGCTTGTCCTCGCCCTCGCGCACCATCGCCCTCGCTGCCGAAACTTGTCAACGCCCTCGCGCACCCTCGCCCCTTCGTCGAAGCTTTCCTCGCCCTCGCGCACCCTCAACCTCGTCATCGAAGCTTGTCCTCGCCCTCGCGTACCCTCACCCTCGCCATCGAAGCTTGTCCTCGCCCTCGCGCACCCTCGCCCTCGCGGCCAAAACTTGTCCACGCCCTCGCGTCACTGTGGGCGAGGGAACTTGAGGGTGAGGATGCCCTCGAGAGGGCCACCCTCGCGTGGGTGAACATCTCTGCATATTAGACCCTTTTTGTTCTGCTGAATATAGGGATTCAATTACCGTATATCACCGCTATAGATGATTATGGAAGCAACATTAACGAGTCCACTATTTTCTTCAAACGGATTCCACAAATTCGACGAAGACTTCTTCCATCTTTCCAACAGCCGATTTAAATTTTTCTTGCTTCGACGAGTAATTTTCATGGTGCTTATTATCAAAATCATTATCATTATATGACATTTTGAATTCGTTAATTAGCCTACTAATTTCTGGTCCCGCTGTCATCCATTTGACAAGAGCATTGAAGCCGTTTAAGAGATAAATCGCTCCGCCATCCACTTTTATAATTTTGTTATTCTGTTAGTGAGCCGAACTATAGCTATTGCAGAGAAAGGTTTTGATGTCTTTCTTATCACCAAATAACCCATTTCGAAAGCATTCAAATCTCAGGGTGTGTTTCTTCCATATTCTTGAAATAAAAAATACCACCGGGAATCCAAGGAGCATAGTTCAGGAGGTTCGTTACGAAAAACCATTCTGCAATTGTTTTTAGTGATTCAACGTACTAGGAGATACTAGAGCATATTTATCGGGGAGAACAGGAGCAGTTCTCTGTTTTTTATTGACATTATCCAGTGAGACATGGTCACCTTGAATGCAAGAGTTATCCTTATACAGAAGCTGGAAAATAGAAATGTTCGTAGGATGAAAAAAATCCTTTGATGTGCTAGAAGGATTGTAGTCAATATATCTAATGTTGCAATGGTTAAAACACCTCGACGAAGAGTGGAAGGACATATATTTCGTCAGTTTGTTTTATCAAGCATTGAGAAAGACTTGAAGGTATATCCTCTACACATGTAGACTATATACAATACCCTAGTGAATGCAATTCTTTTATGATATATTTTTTACGAGTTTTAGCCGAAAAGCTCAGTCCAACATTGAGAAGAAGGGGTTGTACGCGATTGCGTTTGTGCCTTGCTGTTTTTGTTTCAATATATCCTTTTTTCTGATGGAAGTTGTAAAATATAAGTAAGCTAGTAGTTGAAGTTGGTTGACTTACGCTGCTATTATGGGTAGCAGATGAACCATGAAGTAACATATTAGCAGCAGCAGCAGCTATTAGTGAAGGAGGAACAGTATCTTCCTGGCAGTGATTCTCAAATTTTCCTGCAAAATGACTCTTGTGGTTTACCATATCCTTTTGAAGCAACATAACAACACGACTTAGTGCCATAGCATCTTCATCAATGTCTTCCTCCAACTCTCTTATTATGTCAGATCCTTCTGAAAGTAAGCCATATTCTCTGCCAGACAGAGGAGCTATTACTTCTGGCCTGTGACGAAGAATCCTTACACAAAATCTTGTACTATGAACTTCTATATATTCTGATTTAGGTTTCTACATTATCGAAATTAACCGTGTTTTGTACAGTATAAAAAGATCGCTCATTTTGAATCGGCGGCTTCTTGGTAACACAAGAATTGCGCAGGTGCCTCAAACTTCGCACTTTTGTGTGATTCCAAACTATTCCCGCTGAAACATTACAAATACTTCGAGAATAGTGCAGTTGTAATTATACCAAGTTTTTCAACACAGTTTGTTTTAGGCGGTCCCTTGGTGTTAAAAAGGTAGTTATACCAAATGTAAAAAACATAAGAATTAATTTATCATGATAATCAAGCAATTGGTATACTTCCCGTTCCTATGCAACTACAATACTATTCGAGAGTGCTTCCTGCTGAAAAATCTACTTAGCACTCACAACACACTCACGTTTTTCTTGATCGTTACCTGATAGATACTGTTTAATCTAAAGAGTTGTGTAGTTACGGATAAATTACTTAAACAAAGAGACTTCTTAACACTCGAAGCTATCAAATATGCATTTAGTTAGCGTCCTTGCCGCTCACTAGGGCTTACATACTGATTTGTGTAAGATTAAATATATTCAAGACTATCATTAGTAATATTTTTCCGAATGTATCCTATAAAACTTGCTATTCAACCCATTATATTCTAACCTCCGAAACAGCTTTACGTTTGGTCCTGAGTTTCTTATTGTGATCGAAGAGACAAATAAAGAAGAACAAAACTGTGGTCTATTCCAATAATCATTTCATACAAACTCACTCTATGCCTTGATTATAAATGCCACAAATTTTATACAGCAGGAAACGTCATTCATTCAGAAATATCTTGATGAAAATTTTTATATCCAAGTGATTGAAAGAAAAACTAATCTGATATCACTGTAGCATTGTTTCGATAAGAATATCGTATCACATTTCGTAATTCTGACTTCCCCTTCCCCTCTAATCTCTATGCTAATGTTCTTGGTTTCAGTGCTGTATTACTCGGAAGATTAAATCAAATCTTCATTCGCGTATCGCGTTTCGATTTCTTCTTTTCAAACATCCTTTGGATATCTATTCATCTTGTAAAAACTTTGTCACAAAGATTAAGGAATTGTTAAATACATGCCTTTGCTTTTGTTATAAGCAGTGTAGTTCCTCTGTATTTCTTTAATAACTCAACATCAAATGCTAATACTAAATTTTATAGTCCATTGCATACATAAATAACTGCAAGCTAAGTGGACAAAAAACATGTGTTATGACATTCATTCAGCTATGTATACGTAAAAAGTGTTCAAATCGTACCTGCAGCTGAGGAAAATTCTGAAATTTCGAAAATTGTACCGCCCTTAGGAGGTCTTCACTTAGGAAATTTATAGGCACAATTGGATACTTTAAGTCAGGAAATTATATAAAAGAACTATGGGGTATCCTGTACGCGTTGAAAACGTAAGTGAATATGCTGAATTGCCATAAATACTCAAGATAATTGTGAACTCACTTCTAGATTTTGCTCGGATATCTTTACGTGTAGTTATGAATAGATTTACAACCCTCTGAAGAGATGGCACAATCCAAGATCCGCGATCTTATTCAAAAATGTCTGGATGAGGAAATCAATATGCAACATTTACAAGAAAATGAAGCTGCATGAAAAAAAAAACGATATCGAGGAATTATCAAAATTAAGACGATGACCTTTACCGAACTGGTAAATTTTGGCTGCATATATAGAGAAGGTCAGAATCGTATTGCTATTCATTCAAAGGGACTAGATCGAACAAAGGAGTAGAAACTTTATTTGTAGGCAATTTAATATTTCTTTCGTTTTCTCACGCAGCTGGTCATGTTTTCTATGCAAAATTTGCACATCACTATACTAAGCAGATGGAATCCTTGGAGGCAATTACGTTATCAGATGATTACAGGAATTTAATAGCTCAAAGAACTTTCACAATTCGCAGAAAAGGAGGCCTTCTGGGGCGTAGATAAAAGTTATATAATATCGTACTGTGCTTAATGAGTCCACAAAATAATCTAGGGGATTAACTCAACCTCAGACACTACGTTAGTAAGAGTAATCCTTCTATCCCAAATACTGTCACGATAACAGAAGTTCTAAGGACCTTTATGGGAAAAGGTTTGTCATCTGAAGGGCACGTTGAGCTAACGCCACCTTCCTTGTGTGATCATTACTCAATCCACAGGAAAGTCAATTCGACTGGTTTTCTGTTTTAAAACCCACACGTAGAAGATGGTGTCCTTCTAAACGCAATGCTGTGGACTAAAAATGACAAGTCATATCTGCGTTAAGTACGTATATAAATTATGTTATGCGCTTTTTTCATCTTATATTTTACGGATATAAATTACAATTAGACACGTAAAGTCCCGAAAGACCAGAAAGAGCTTTCGCGAAATATATAAAACGATATAATTTAATTCTGCCTTTGAAGCCACGTCAATTCAATCACAGTTTTTGAGAAACTTCAAGTGATGCAAGCAGCTGTTCAAGGAACAAAAGGTAGTTTATACGGACAACAGTAATTGAAGAAACTTCAAGCGGGAAATATATGGCTTATGATGGGTCTGATTGAGATCTCTTAAGAATCTTGTTAGAAGAGTTCATGATCAGTGTCTGATTGTCTTAAGGCCAAATACAAGCAGAACTAAAAGAAAATGCTAGTAATCATTAAATTTTAGAAACTCTACTGTCATTAAAAAACTGCTTTCACGTTTTTCATGATGCAACAGGCTGTGAATCGATTTCATCTATATTCAGGAGAGAATAGCTGGCAGCCTACAAGATCGTTCAAGAAGAAAAATAATTCTATAAGTTAGAGTCTTCAACCAATCAGATCTCAATCTATACAAAATGGTCAATATTCGACACTTCTTATTCCCCTGTATGGAGAACGAAACGTATCCTCTTTGGTATAAGCCACATTAGGTATAACAAGGAAGTTGTTCCAAATCATCAGTATCGCCACTTTTCCCCTTACTAACACGGCAGCTGTGAAACATCAACTCGGAAGTACCTACAAGTCCAGGAGCGAAAAAATCTAAGCATAAACCCAACCGAATAAAGTTAGTGTATGCCATTTTCAGGACCCACGTAGCTCATATCAGCTCCAGCCGGATAAGCTTACTTACCTGTAGAAAAAAAGTGAATGTAAGGTAAGATTATGAACGAACCACATTTTAGTGTAAAACCAGGATATTATGTATTGAAATTTTTGAGCATTCTGCCAAAGGAGTTTATGTACAAATGCGAGATCGGAAGAAAGTCTGATATAGATGATGACGAACAACAGCTGTAGAAAATCATTCTCTTATTGACAAAGGCTTAATTGTTGATCCAATCAGTTATGTTTAATTTATTGTAATTAAGTCCCCACCTTATAGACCTAAGAAAAATGGACATGAAAACGATCTTGATGTAAATTTAAATGAAGTATAATGACAAGGCATATAACATGGTGGCGGTTTATTATTCTGTTTACATATTTTGGAATCCTTTAACATGAGAGGCATTGGTACCCGATGAGAAAACGAAATTGTAGCAGAACACATTTAATTTGATGAGTTAAACCATCTCAATTAGATATAACATTCGCGTACTACAGAACTATTCAATATTACGTTTATAATTGTCTGTTAAGATGTTAAACAACAGTTTACTTCCTAAAAGGATTCTGCCATCTGCAAGGACACTTAAAATTGTGTAACTACCGTTTAGTTCTCAATTCTCCTACTAAGAATTATAGTTTAACATTCTTAATAAAGAGCAATGTTTGGATATTCCGCACATACAAAGATTCCATGTACATTTTTATCCAAGACGGAGTCCTAAGAATGAAAGCTCTACTACACGTCGATCCCAGTTGGTTTCAAATTATTGTCCTAGGTTTTTATACGACATAAGAATAATCAATGCTTACTGCTCAGCGCCTTGTTCCTTTGCGGCTGTACCAAGCTGCTTTTCAGACAAAAGCCAACGAAGCTTTCCTATTTTCTATAACAGATATATTACACTTACTGTAGTAAGGTTGTAAAGGATACCCATCCAAGTTTTTGCACTGAATCTCTAGTAGATGATCCTTATGTAATTAGGTATGTGATTATATGGTAGAACCTGTGAGACTAGTCCTGCCGATAATTACTAAAGCTAGAGTAGTAAAGAACTGTTTCACGATACAAAGGAGTTATACGAGCAAGGACGAACAGGAGTAGAACAGACAGATCAACAAAATTTTAAATTGGCAGAATTTTTTTTATGTAGTTAGGTAACTTTGGGAGATTTTCAGTTGACACCTGAAACACGGAAAACTTCCTAGGCTCACTTATAACATCTCGGACCAGAAGCAATAATTTCTGGTCTTGGAAATAGTGTTCGAGAACTTACTCTCCTGTGCAAAGGAAGTAAATGAGACTGCGATTAACTTTCGATTAGCCAAGAAAGTTAAACTTGCGTCTATAAAAATTTTCGAGGCGTCTTCTGTAACTTGACTCACTTCTTCAAGATGCTATATTAATAACGCTACCTATCTCTCACAGTGATCTTTAGGCTATAGAACCTTAAAATCTGTCTGGTTTGCACGGTTCATCTACAGACTGTCATAATCGCATACAGTGTTTAAGCTCCCCTCTAGTGGTATATACTCAAGTACTTGGCGTGTCAATGCTGTCTTACCCGTAAGAATTAATTGTCTTCACTCCCAAAGCTATACATCAGTGACACCCTCGTCTTATTAGAGGGAGAAGTAAATTCACGTTTTTTAAAATGGTACGCCTTTTTATAATGTGAGATAAGTAACACTAAAAGACTACTGTTCCATTTTTAAGACCTTCAGAAGTTTCTGAGGCCTCCGATTCCATATAGAATCATTTTACTGACTGGAAGCTATTAGGAGTTAAAGATTACATGGCGATGTCCAATGATGACTTCTAAATTTTCAGAAAAAACTTACAAGCCTTAGCGAACAACAAGAAAAACAACCCACAGATTATTAGCACGCCTTATGCACCTTACCGTCACAAAGTCCTTACACTTCTGTTATCATTACAGTTTTTCTGAAATAAGGATTAATCTTACTAACGTAGTCTGACGTTGAGTTAATCCTTCAGAAAATTTCGTGGCCTCATTAAGCACTGTTCGATAATGTTATCACTTATAACTTTGCATCTCTTTTTCTGTGAATTGTTAAAGTCCCTTGAGATCTTAATTTCTTCTAATCATCTGGTACCGTAGTTGCCTCCAAGGCTTCCATCTTCTGAATAAGGTGATGTGCAAATATTCCATAGAAAAGATGACCAGCTGCGTGAGAAAATGGAAACATTAATTTAATTGCCTACAAATGACATTTCTAGTCCCCTGCTCGATCTAGTGCCTTTGGATGAATATCAAAAGATTTTGACCTTCTCTACGTACTGCAGCCAAAGTTTACAGGTTCGCTAAAGGTCATTGTCTTAATTTCGAGATACCTAGATATCGTCTTTTTCATGCAGCTTCTTTTTTTTGTACATGTTGCATATTGATTTTATCATCCACAAATTGTTGAATAAGATCGCCGGTCTTAGATTTTGTCATCCCCTCAGAGGGTTGTAAATCTCTTCATAAATACACGTAAAGGTCGCCCAGCAAAGTCTAGAAGCGAGTTCTCAATGATTTTGAGTAGTAATGACCATTAAACAATGGGTCTAGGTCAAAACCCCCACAGCCAAAACCCCCACACTCAAGAAATGTCAAAACGCCCACACAAACGGTCATAACCCCCACACAAATGGACAAATCTCCCAAACGCACGAACGGTCAAAACCCCCACAGCCAAAACCCCCACATTCAAGAAATGTCAAAACGCCCACACGATCGGTCATAACCCCCACACAAATGGACAAATCTCCCAAACGCACGAACGGTCAAAACCCCCACAGCCAAAACCCCCACACTCAAGAAATGTCAAAACGCCCACACAATCGGTCATAACCCCCACACAAACGGACAAAACAGCCACACATAGCAACGGTCATAATCCCCACATAAATGGACAAAACTCCCACAAAATCGGACAAATCCCCCACACTCTGAAATGATCGTCATTTCACGTCTTTGTTGCGGCTCTTTATGACGCCCAAGAAGAATAGTTGCAACATCAGTTTAAGGGGAATAAAAAATGTTATTAAAAAGTACAAGGGCAATACATGAGTGTGGGGGTTTTGTCAATTTGTGTTTCAGTTGTGACTATTTCTGCATGTGGGAGTTTTGTCCATTTGTGTGGGGGTTTTGTCCATTTATGTGGGGATTGTGACCGTTGCTATGTGTGGCTGTTTTGTCCATTTGTGTGGGGGTTATGACCGTTGGAGGTTATGACCGACTACCAGTGTGGGGGTTTTGGCTGTGGGGGTTATGACCGTTCGTGTATTTGGGAGATTTGTCCATTTGTGTGGGGGTTATGACCGATCGTGTGGGCGTTTTGACATTTCTTGAGTGTGGGGGTTTTGGCTGTGGGGGTTTTGACCGTTCGTGCGTTTGGGAGATTTGTCCATTTGTGTGGGGGTTATGACCGTTTGTGTGGGCGTTTTGACATTTCTTGAGTGTGGGGGTTTTGGCTGTGGGGGTTTTGACCGGTTCCCTAAACAATCTACTAAGGGGATACGCCAAGGTTATTCAATACAATTTCCTGACATAATGTATCCAATCGTGCCTAGAAATAAAGTGGAAACCTAATAACGGCGGTTCATTTTTGGATGGTTGAGAAATTTCCTTAGTTGCAGTTATGATTTGAACACCTTTAAAGTACAATGGCTGATCCAATGTAATAACACGTATTTCGTCCACTTTTAGAGTACTGATTTTCTGTATGCAAAAGCGTAAAATAGAATATTGGTACTTGATAATGAATTATTGAAGAATTACAGACGGAGTTGTCTGCTTGCCAAAATTATCAGCTCTTAGGTGGAATGTGAATGTACTCTAGCCAGTTTGCCATAATATTCCGCTATATGCAGCGAAGACCAATGCAGAATTTTAGAGACAACTTACTGCTTCATCTTTGGAAAGTAATTTACTAATTAAAAATCGAACATTCCTAAACATCGGAAAATTTTCATCACTGGTGATACGCTCCTCTTATTAAAAGGAGATGTTAATCCACGATTTTTTAAATGCTACGCAATTACGCCATTGTAAATGTGTCCTGCGATGGTTTCGTTTTCTCTTCCGGGACCAAAGCCGCTCATTTATACTATTTAATAAAAGATTTAAACATAAAAACACACCACTTTCATATTTTATACCTTGTCTTTATACCTCCATTTAAATTTACATGAATATCGTCTTCATGTCATTTTTTTTTTCTAAAAGGCGTGGACGTTATTACAAAATAATAATCAACTGATTGGACTGTTGTAACGAATAGTGATTACATTGATTGTGTGGAAACAGTAACATGAAATAACAAAGGGCGTAAAGAAAACATCAAAGTGCCTGCATGTATTGCTTCATATAACAAATACAAGACTGGCGTAGATTTATATACAAATTGATTAGCCTATACCCAATCAAGGTGAAGGGAAATAAGTGGAATTGGAACTAATTTACGAATGTTGTGGAAACTGCTTTAGTTGCTAGATGGAAACTTTATCGGAACTTGTACTTACGTAATTTGGATCTTCTAGAATTTCACAGAAGTGTTACAGAATCTCACAGTCTGCAGACTTCGTCCGCGGCTTCAGAGATTTTACATAAAGTGTTCTGAAGCACGCAAACATAGCAAACATACCCGAATACAAAATGAGAAAGGAAAGCAAATATGCCAAGGATGTCAAAAAAAGCCGATAACATAATTTCAGGAATGCCAGGTTGGCTTGAGTGCAGTTCCGTGATTGATAATTACCATCGTTAGTGTAAAAGTGCGATGTAAATTTGCTAAGACAGCCTTACTTTGGGCCTGAGACCGGTGATCAGAATCGATGAGACAAATAAAGAATCGCTTTTAAGTTTTCTTCAGATCCTCTCTTAGACGGTTAGGAGGAAAATATTTACGGTATAGTCAGTCCTATGTTCGCTACTAGCTTTGTAAAACAGGTCATCCCAAAGCATTCATACTGTGAGCTAAAAAATAATCTTTCATATAAGCTCACTGTGAGCTTTGAATAGTAACTAAGCGCAATCATTTCATTGAGCAGAAAAAGTCGTTCATTTCAGAGGTCTCTTGATGAAAATTCTCCATATCCAAGTTCTTGAATGAAAAAGTATTCTGATTTAATGGTAGCATTGTCTTGATAACAATATCGTATCACATTTCGTAATTCTGACATCCTCTTCCCCACTAATGCTATATACTCATTTTCTTGGTGAGTCAATACTGTCTTACTCGGAACATTTAATCAAATCTTCGCTCGTGTCTCGCGCGTCGATTTCCTTGTCTCAAATAACCTTTGGATAACTATTCCTTTTACGAAAGTTTCGCCACAATTACTGTAGAATGGTGAGATACACACCTCACCTTTTTATATAAGAAGTAAGGGCCCTCTGTAATTCGTCAGTAATTAATATCAATTATCTTTACTATATGTTCTACTCTTGCGCATAGTGTAAATAAGTGCAAGAAAAGCCGACAAAGAACATGATATGACTTTAGATCAGCTTTGATGTTTGAAAGGTGTTCAAATCGTACCTGCAACTGAAGAAATTTCAGAACTGTCCAAAGTTGTATCGCCCTTAGGAGGTTTACACTTAAGGAATTTCTAGCCACGATTGGAGTCGTTATGTCAAGAATTGGTATAGAAAATCTTTGGGGTAATATGTACGCTAAGACAACTTTAGTGAAAATGCTGAATGGCCATGCCTACTCAAGAACATTGAAAAGTCGCTTCTAGACTTTGCTCGGCGACCTTTACGTATATTTACGAAGAGATTTACAACCCTCTGAGGAGATGACAAAATCTAGGACCTACGATCTTATTCAACAATTTGTGGATGTTAAAATAAATATGCAACATATACAAGAAAATGAAACTGGATGAGAAAGATGATATCAAGGAATCTCAAAATTAAGACAATGACCTTAATCTCAGGTGCAAGTAGAGATTTGAACACCTTTCCAGTATAATAGTTGATCTAATCTTATAACACATGCGATTTGTCCATTTTTCTAGCACTTATATAATGTATTCAGAAGAGTAGAATAATATAGTATTGGTACTTGATGGTATTGGTATTTGTACGTGTACACTGAAGGACTACACTGGACTAGACAATATTTTACTAAGAGGAGATTTCGAGATACTTGTTGCTCTTTTATCAAACGAATGCAACCAGTTAGCATGCACTACAATCAACCAAACATAGTAATATTTTATATGAAGCGTAGTGAAATTAGGATTTTTCTATTGCAACTCACACGCTGTAATACACTAAAATCTGTCAAAACATTACTTACACATCGCAAAAGATTTAAGATTATCTACAAAGCTGCCGGCTGTGGCATTCTGCAGAAATAAAGGTGTTACTAATTGTAGATATCAGGATGCATTTAGATAAAAAGAAAAAAAAATAAAAGCAATAGATGTCGAGATCCGCCTCAATAATTGCATTAGAACGAGTGTAATCAACCTACTTGCAGTACAATCGACTAGATCGGGTGGATAGAAATGGGAAAACTATAGTAGCTAATATATTCGTTAGGATTTGCAAGTTCGAAATATTCGAGTGACGTGCGAAATCTAGTGACGTACTAAACAAGAATGTTGTTGAGTTGATTTTAGTTTAGCGTCCCTTTCAGCAGCGAGGCTATGTGAGACGTGGACCTACTGATTAACGTGGAATCCGAACCACATGAGCTCCCGCCGGGAATCGAACCCGGGTCTCCCACGCCAAAGGCGCGTACGCTAACCGCTTAGCCACGGAGGAGCTCTATACTAAACAAGAAGTCATTGCCTGAAAAAAAAAAGGAATATCACGGTTAGTTCGTAAGTTATTGCTTTCGTAAAATTAGTGAAGAGAAAGCGCGTTTAAATGATAGACAAGTTGATGTGTCACTTGCGATAGGGCAAGCATCACTGAGCTGGTGAAGCTTTTTGTAATGTGCATCTGTAAAGTCAGAAATCAACATATATGAGAACATTAGCTCGGATGTCTCTTGACTTTATTGTAATAGTATTCTTCGTTGTATCAAAGGAGATATTAATAGGGTTGAAAGCGATCTGTGAGTGATGTGATTAAAAAAATAATTTTGAGCATGAACGAGGATGTTCGATTTTTAATTAGTGGATTAGGGTGCAAATGGCGTGCCAATAGTTTCTTTCGAGGTGTTTGGTAAGGCTAAACGGTTTAGAAGTTCCATCGTAAATTCTGAGTAATTTAGAAGTCAGCAGCGGACCTTGGCATGCATTCCGTAATTCCTGTTGGCTTACAGCTCGTAAAAAAATTCAACACCAAACCGGAGGCCGCAAAATCTTGTGTTGCGTACGTAGGACTTAAAAACGAATCAAAAGTGCTTTTAGAGCTACTTAACTCACATTATAAATTTTCGTAGAAATTTAAAAACCTTGGATTTACTTTTCCCTTTAATAAGAAGAGGGTATCGCAAACGTATAGCTTTGGGTCCGCACCGCAGTTTGTTTTAGGTTTGCAGCCCCCCCCCCCAGAACATTGTTTCTGAAAGAAACACTGCTTATGAAGGACTTCTTTTTCTCCGAAATGTTATCTCAATTAGTTCCAAAGCGGCTGACCAACATATCGAGACCTTGTAAGAAGAAATGAATATGAAAGTACACTCGCATAGGTTAATTTTTGAGCCATTTTTCCTGGCAATTAAAACGCAACTCTTGTAGCTTTCTTAACTAATACGTACTCACGGAACGGCAAATATTTTATGGCACCATTTTCATTCTATGAATTTTAATACGTAGAAATTTAAAAACCTTGGATTTACTTCTCCCTTTAATAAGAAGAGGGTATCGCAAACGTATAGCTTTGGGTCCGCACCGCAGTTTGTTTTAGGTAGGCCCTTGAGGTTGAAAAAGGTTATTATACCATATGTAATACTTAAGTATTAATTTAGCATGATAATCAAGCAATTGCTATATTTCCCGTTCATATGCAACTACAATACTATTCGAGAGTGCTTCCTGCTGAAGGTATCTACTTAGCACTCATAACACTCTCTCGTTTTTCTTGATCGTTACCTGATAGAAACTGTTTAATCTAAAGAGTTGTGTTGTTATGGCTAAATTATTTAAATAAGTCTCCTGGGTGTTAACCCTCGAAGCTACCAAATATGCATTTGGTTAGCGTCCTTGGTGCTCAAAAGGCTTACGTACAGAGTTGTGTAAAATCACTAGGTTCCAATCTATCATTAATAATATTTTCCTGATTGTATCTAAGAAAACTTGCTATGGAACCCATTCATTATAATCTAACCTCCGTAACAGCCTTACTTAGTAGGGGATCTTACGGGAAGTATCCTGCACTTTGTGTTAAAAAGGTTCTACTAGGATATGTAGTTTCCCTGATCCAACTAAGCAGGAATCGAAGTGGCATCACTCTGACAGATCGTGAGAATCCAATATGTCGGCTATAAAAAATGGCCGCCTTTACGAATTCATAGTGTTAGTTTTAGACTATATCTCTTTAACTAATTGTCGAATCTTGACGATTCAAAAACTAAACGACGTAGAAAATAACAGGGTCAAAAAATTAACAAAAGTTTTTACTTCACTCAGAAATTAAACCCTACAAAAATTTCTTAATTTGGAACTTTGCATTTCTTATGATGGAGTTTACGCATATTTTTACAATAACAAGTAAACGGCTGGGATTATCGGAAGAGATGTTGTATAACTTTTTAAAGACTGTTAGATTATATTACTTTTGGTGTATAGTTCATTCAGATTGGTCAACAAACCCCGAACTAATGACAATTTTAAGATTCACGTTGAGTCGATTGTTTTTCCCAAATATTGAAAAAAAGAGTTCATTTACCGTAATAAAACATTACTATTTATGAAGCATTGTACGAAACAAATCATTTTCTTCTGATGTATTTCTCAAAAGTCCGACTTTGAGCAGAAGCACAAAGTAGGCTGCTAAAGGCCGGTTATGAATCTCATATGGCGGCCAATAATTATAATACGTTAGTTTCTGCGAAATATTGACCCGAGTATCTAGATTTGTAAACGAATACGCACAAAGCATTATCACCTATTCTGTTACTATTCACTTTTACCCATGAATTAAATTTACGAATATCTTAAGAAAATATGTGCATAGCGTTACGCTAGAAAAGTTTTATGGTTTCATCTCAATTGAAAGAGAACTGCACTGAAAGACTTAAGAAGTAAGTTCATGTATGTAAACCATAGACATTGGTTTTACATCCATTACAATATTATAAGGAAAATTACATAAAGCTATATATTGTTATAAATTAGAAAGTAAATAATTTCTTTCGTATTGTAAGAACAGAAATACAAGAGAAACATTTGGTTGGATAATTTGAAATTCACAATATATCTTTTGTTTTTTTTTTACGTGTAGAAACATTTTTATGATTTAGACGAACAGTTAATATTACTCTGTGCAGGCTATTCTATAAAGAAACATACATTTAAGTTTTTCTATTTATTGGTACATTTCCAACGTGGTGTAAATTTACTATGGATCAACAGAATTTTCTAAAATAATGAGTACTACTTACATTAAAGTTTTATTGGTCTAGGTCTTCGTTTTAAGTTTCCATCACCTTTCTACATGTTCCCCTACACACAGAACACAAAATAGCAGCACGGGGCGCTTGCACTTCTACAATAACATATTGTGGTACATGTCTTTGCAGGCACATTTCAAAAAGAATTTTCTACATGCTTCGTATACAACTGGAATGGAAGTCCATGTTGGAGAAAGTTCACTTCCAAGTTCAGTCCGTTCCCAGTGTACTGGTGAATTAATATATGCTGTCTTCATTATTCCCTGGCCCCAGATTTGTCTAGTTTGGTATGTTGCACGTTTGGTGTGAAGAAACAAGGCTTGACAAGTTAGAGGATTTCTCGCCGGGATTCATTACTTGACATGTTTCAGTTGTTATTGAATATATTCGGGCAACATATCGTGGCAGTGAATTAAAACAATCTTCCCTTATGTGGATTACAGGGTGTGAAATTGTTAGGAAAGCTGTGGTCACCTCTGTATACAAAAGCCATGTTTGCCATGCAGATATATTTCCATTTCCGAGAAAGTATGACACTGTATCACATCCTGTAAACGCATGCAAGTCTCTTAACGTAGTTGATTTTTCTTTTCCTTATGCTTTTGAAATATGATGAATTGGAAGAAATCGATGGTTTCTTGGTGCCGGAAGATATTCATAATTCTTCTAGACCGTGTCGCTCAAAGTCGTAGAAAAACGATAAGCAAGTATTATAACAATTGTGTCTACTGTACGGATAAATATCCTCTTGTGTCCATTTAATGTTGCACCAAAGGAATATAACATGATTGTACTATCAGCTCTTGTAAATGATTTCCTGATGACTTGTTTTAAAATGGTAGATTTCTTGAACTTTGTATATTATATCCATTGCTCGTTGCTACCTCAAAGTTACTTCCTTCCTTTTAACACACATACTTTCCAAGAAAAAGAAACAGTTCTTTATTTTCGTGATTACGAAGGAAATCGTTCCACTTCCTAGGAAATGGTGTAGTTCGTGTTACTTTTGTCCTTATTGCAAGACCCCTGCTTTCTGTTGTTGAAAATTTTATGCTCTCTCAAGAGTGTATACACTATATCAAATCTACTCGCATTGTATGGAATGTGTCCTCTTTGAGCATATTTTAAGAAATAGCACTTGAAATAATCATAAAATGTTTCTACTGATGCCGGTTGCAAAATGTGAACCTAAATGCTCCATCAAACAATAAAACATCACAAGAATTAGGAAAGTGTTGTTCTTTGATGTTGGCTCCACTCACTAGATGTATAACTAAATACGACTTTGAGGATTGTGAATTATGGTAGAGAGATTGTGGAATTGGTTGATTCTCGTGCTGAAAAAATTTATCCAAGTGTAGTGACTGACGAGTGAATATCTCAACGTTCATCTAAAGTAATTTTATTTTATTTCTGTTTATCTTGTTCTTTTGAAGGGAAGAATGAAGCACTAGAGAAGATATTTTCATAAGAGAAAAGAATTGCTTGGTCCATTCTACTTATCTTCTTGCACAAATTCCTTGTACAAATTAGACCCTTTTTGTTCTGCAGAATTTAGGGATTCAATTACCGTATATCACCGCTATAGATGATTCTGGAAGCAACATTAATAAGTCCACTATTTTCTTCAAACAGATTCCACAAATTCGACGAAGACTTCTTTCATTTTTCCAACAGCCGATTTAAATTTTTCTGGCATCGACGAGTAATTTTCATGGTGCTTATTATCAAAATCATTATCATTATATGACATTTAGAATTCGTTAATTTGCCTACTTATTTCTGGTCCCGCTGTCATCCATTTGACAAGAGCATTGAAGTCGTGTAAGATACCAATGGCCCCGCCAAACCCTTTTATAATTTTGTTATTCTGTTTGTGAACCGCACAATAGCTATTTCAGAGAAAGGTCTTGATGTCTTTCTTATCACCAAATAACCCATTTCGAAAGCATTCATAATCTCAGGATGTTTCTTCCAAATTCTTAATATCAAAAATGCAAACGGGAATCCAATGAGCATAGTTCAGGAGGTTCGTTACGAAAAACCATTCTGCAATTGGTTTTAGTGATTCAACGTACTAGGAGGTACTAGTAGTGTAGTAGCTTAGCGACTGGATCATGCAAAATGTGATACCAACATGTCACTTTCAGGGATGATAGGCCTATTAATAAGAAGTAAATCCAGATATAGAACCACCTCGGCGGGGGTCTTGTTTTAGGTATATGACGTCATCAATATGGCCGCCAACGAATTTCAACTTAACTGAGTTTTAAAATGTATAACTCCCTTACCATTCAAGGTAGAAACTTCATTTCTTTTTTATTTTGCAGATAATACATTGTCCTTCTATTACCATTATAAATACTTGCCTTATATTGCCGCCATTTTTAAATATGGCGTCTCAAACTGGAAAAATGTTTATTTTCAAAACGATTTTCTATGTTTTATAACAAATAACTTTGAAACTGCTATGATTATGGAAAAATACTTCGAAACAAACGTCAAAGGCCATTTCAATAGCTTTCGAACGCGACCAGAATCATTGATGTATCTCAACAAATAACTGAGATAATCAATTTTTTGTAGGACTAAATGTCGAATTTTCGTGAATAATGTTCGAATGTGTCCGTAGATGTAGCTATATGACATTTGTAGTTCCATTGGCCCTTTGATAATAGGAACATAGTACCGCTACCAGTATGTTCCTTTAACGTGGAGAATAGCAAATCACAAGTGTTTATCTTCTGTCCGTGCTGAAAACTCTTTATGACGTCATAAATCTAAGATGGCCGCCGCGGTTTATCTCCGGTACGAGAAGTAAGAATTTCTCGCCACAGAAAAATAATAGAAACATGCAATAACCGCCAATCTCTTTCTTTGGATGTGAAAAATCTTGACATAACATGTGATTGGCTCCCCTTTGTGTCTAGAAGCCAGTATATGACGTCATAAACACAGTATGGCTCCATGGCTTACATACGGATTATGAGAATTATTTATTTCTCGCATTAGAGAAACGATAGAAACGTGCAACAACCACCAATATCTTTTTTCATATGTAGAACCATAAAGTAACATAAGTTATTGTCTTTTCTTTGACGCAAAAGACGAGTATATGACGTCATAAACCCAAGATTGCCGTCGACTCTTAAATATGTGTTATGCATAATATTATATGATTTATTATTCTTGGCCCAATTCAAATTTTGGTACACGGCCATGAACCTTGAATCATTTCTTTTTTTATTGCTGGACAGTATTCGATCGGCGAAATTTTCCTCCTGTTGTAGTGCATTGGATGATAAGATTTGTCCCTGGATATTCGCGCTGGATCATATCAATTGTGCCCGTTGAATGTCAGTATTCGTAAAGTCTTTGGGAGAATTGAATGTACGAAACCCACAAGTATATGATGAATTTCAGAAAGGTAATTTTGTGGGAAGAAAGACAAACAGTAAATATTCGTACATGTCTCACGACCAGTTTTATGAACAATGTAATAAGGATCTAAAATGTGAAGGAGGTGCCATTGGTTTCTTTGATAATGAAAGTGCTCTTCTGCGTTGGATGGTTTCGGGGACAGTAATTGCAGGATTACTAACCGAATTTGAGAAAGAGGCAGGAATAAGTGACGATTCAGATTATCACAGTCATCATGAAGATACAGACGCTTTTTCCTCTAGGTTCAAAAAACATGTGAAAACTTTAATAAATGCATGTAAAGATGATGACAGAAATCCATTTGCTCAAGAAAATGGTGCTCTAATATGCGTTGCCACATATGCTGTTATGGATGAGAAAGCAGATTAGTCTGTTTTCAAAGCAGAAGAATTGGGAAAGCAATAGTACTAAACATTTGCTCGGAAACGGCTCATCAAATGCCAGACGCTTTTAAGAGAACTGATTAAAAATAAACTTTCGCTTTTTCACACATCGCAAAAAGAAGGAATGAAGAAAGGACTCAAAGAGTCAATTTTAAAGAGTGACTGTAGCCTGTTTTCTCGCTTATAGATAGCTTGTCAAAGTCGAGGTGGAAACATCAAAGATTTCTTTGCTCACGGAAACCTTTTGTATCCTCCGTCATTCTCTTCAAATGGCCAATTGCGCAAAAGAACAAACTCAGATATTATTTCTTGCTTAAAACCACTTGGAACATCACAATACGATGTACCTAGTGTATCGTGTGTTATATTTCGAGCAGTATTGGCTCACATGCTGAAGCCTATTCCGGGACAGACGTTTTCTATGTATTATACTAACACATTTCAGCCATTTTAGAAAAGTTTGCGAGTGATGTCGTCAGAATGGACATAGTCTTTGACAATCATGATTCCGACAGTCTGAAAAAAGAAGAACGAGACCAACGAGGAAAAGGACCTAGAATACTTGTGAAAGACTCCACATCGACTCCCAAAAAATGGGCATTGTTTTTGAATAATTCTGAAAACAAAACTGATTTATTTCGACTTCTGTGTAAACACTTACAGAACATAAGTGATTCTGATGGTAAGACAGAGAGATTGTGTGTGCATGTGATGATACCGCATCAGCAAACTCTAATATGGACGTAACAAGAATTATGTCCTGCAAACAAGAAGAATCAGAGACACGCATGTTCTTGCATGCACTGCATGCCAGCAACAACGGACATAAGAATATCTCAATTCAAACTGTCGATTCTGATGTTGTTGTTATTGCCGTTGCTTTATTCTTTGAGCTCAATGTATCACACTTGTGGATTGAATATGGGACTGGTAGAAATAAGAGATATATTCCTGTCCATGAAACTGCAACAAGTCTAGGAAAGTCTCACTCAAAAGCCCTGCTCTTTTGGCACGCATTTACAGGGTGTGACAGAGTGTCCGCTTTTGGTGGTCATGGCAAGAAGACAGCTTGGCAGGTGTGGCAAGCATTCCCTGAAATAACGGATACATTCATCAAACTTTCAGTTACTCCTGCTGAAATTTCAGCTCAGGACTTTGCAGCTCTTCAATGCTTCACCGTACTCCTGTACGACCGCTCTAGTTCTTTACCAAATGTTAACGACTGTGGACAAAGATTAATGACGAAAAAGAATTGTTTTTACGAAGGGATCCCACCTACAGAGGCACCCTTATTTCAACACTATGCGAGCTGCCCTACAGGCCGTGTATTACTGGTCTCAAGCTCTCCAGAAAGTGTCCATAATACCCGAAATTTGTAAAGGTGTTGGAAGAAGGTGGGTCGTGGTTATTATCCTCTGTGGTCCTTACTTCCAGAAGTTTCTGCGCACTGTAGAGAACTTATTCGCTGTGGTCGCAAGACTCTTTGTCAACATTCTTGCAAGTATTAAAACTTGGGGTTAGTGTGCACTTTATTGTGTACCTGCGGTGGACAGTGTGATCGAGAAGATCATTTTATTGTGAGTTGATCTTGTTTAAATAAGAAATGTGATTGACAAAAATTACTTCCCCTAGTTCTCTGAAGTACGTTTCAGATGTTAAGCTAATAGTCATACTATATCACTAATATTTTCTCTTATAAATTCTTAACATATTTAATTGTATAACTGTTTATTGTGTTGTATATTCCTCTCTCGCTGATATAATGTTAAATTTATACACTGAGTCTGTTTCTGGGCGGTAGTTTGAAAATATGAGGCCTTGTGCCTCGAACTATTTTGTAAAATAATATGAAAAGCATAATTTTCAGACAATTAAATTCTCATTGGACTGATTAAAAATGTTTTAAATGTAAAATATGTCTTTCGAAACGCACAGTACCAAATTCCTTGGAATTTTCATATAGCGCAAATACAAGTGCAAGCCTTATACTTTCATATAGCGCATAATACTTTGTTTAATAACATGAACACTATTTACTTTCGGACAATTAGAATTAGAGAGAATATATTTCAAATTTATTTTCGAATAATGCATAATTTCAGCTTTGTTAGTTTTTCAGTTTAATGCATAATATAATAATCAAAATGCCTACAGCGGCTACTTTGTATAACGATGTCATACACTTAAACAAGACAAATACCAACCTTTGAGCGCAAACACGATACAGGTTTGTGTTACTTCATGATCCAAATTATTTAAGGAGAAAAAATAGTGGTTTTGCACGTTTCTATCACATTTCTTACCAGGGAACTGTACGAATGGGGCACCCGAGTTGCCGGACGAGGTGCATCACATGTGAAAGAGGATGTAAAAAGATGTCCATATGCAAAATTGTAGCGGCTGAGGGCAACATGGACGAGCGTGAGAGGCGGAAGAAGTGGGGCCTACAGTGGGACTTAATAACACAGAAATATGCAGAATCACACGTTTCGCTCCCGAATGGTGAAAGAAATGCATGTCAAATGTATAGGAAGTGGAACATGAGAAGAGGTGCTATATTGTGGGGGATATGGACATCATGGGCGCCATCTTGAAAGTAGCCATCTTGAATTTGAATTCAAAATGTTAAATGAAAAGTGGGGCATGTGGTATATCAATTAAGACTGAAATTTTACCAGAAATGCATTGGTGTAAATAATTTTATAGTTTCTTTATTGTAAGTTGAGAAATACGAACATGCAACAACGTCTGGAGGGGATATATGGACATAGGCAACATAACCAATGTTTCATTTGAGTCCTGTTAAGGTACAAGTCAATTGTCCAGCAAAGAATACATGACAAAAAGATATACTGTACGCGTATGACAGTGATCGTGTGGAAAGCCATATTATCTAAACCATTCGCAGAATGAAGTCACTGGAAGCACCTCTATAAGAAGAGTACAGCATTATAATATCTGTCACTTATCCCGACATTCTTTGTGTTGTCCAGTGTTCAAACCAAAATTCCACCATTGTAGGCTTGTAATGCAACAAGCAATACATACGAATCAGAAACGGTCGTTAGCCTCAACCTAATTACCTTTGTATTTTTTATTCTTAAGGTTTATTTCATGGGTATGTGACATTTGTTTACCCATCTCTGTGCTCTTTCTTACCTGCTCGTTTTTTCTAATTCACAAGACAGTTACAACAGCAGTTTTCACACCAATGAATTTCTGGTAAAATTTCAGTCTGAATTGATATACCACATGCCCCACTTTTCATTTAACATTTTGAATTCAAATTCAAGATGGCTACTTTCAAGATGGCGCCCATGATGTCCATATCCCCCACAATATAGCACCTCTTCTCATGTTCCACTTCCTATACATTTGACATGCATTTCTTTCACCATTCGGGAGCGAAACGTGTGATTCTGCATATTTCTGTGTTATTAAGTCCCACTGTAGATCCCACTTCTTCCGCCTCTCACGCTCGTCCATGTTGCCCTCAGCCGCTACAATTTTGCATATGGACATCTTTTTACATCCTCTTTCACATGTGATGCACCTTGTCCGGCAACTCGGGTGCCCCATTCGTACAGTTCCCTGGTTAGGTAAGAAAGGCATAGTTTTCTTCATGCATTTTCAAGAGTCGACGGCAATCTTGGGTTTATGACGTCATATACTCGTCTTTTGCGTCAAAGAAAAGACAATAACTTATGTTACTTTATGGTTCTACATATGAAAAAAGATATTGGTGGTTGTTGCACGTTTCTATCGTTTCTCTAATGCGAGAAATAAATAATTCTCATAATCCGTATGTAAGCCATGGCGCCATACTGTGTTTATGACGTCATATGCTGGCTTCTAGACACAAAGGGGAGCCAATCACATGTTATGTCAAGATTCTTCACATCCAAAGAAAGAGATTGGCGGTTATTGCATGTTTCTATTATTTTTTCTGTGGCGAGAAATCTCACTTCTCGTACCGGAGATAAACCGCGGCGGCCATCTTAGATTTATGACGTCATAAAGAGTTTTCAGCACGGACAGAAGATAAACACTTGTGATTTGCTATTCTCCACGTTAAAGGAACATAATGGTAGCGGTACTATGTTCCTATTATCAAAGGGCCAATGGAACTACAAATGTCATATAGCTACATCTACGGACACATTCGAACATTATTCACGAAAGTTCGACATTTAGTCCTACAAAAAATTGATTATCTCAGTTATTTGTTGAGATACATCAATGATTCTGGTCGCGTTCGAAAGCTATTGAAATGGCCTTTGACGTTTGTTTCGAAGTATTTTTCCATAATCATAGCAGTTTCAAAGTTATTTGCTGTAAAACATAGAAAATCGTTTTGAAAATAAACATTTTTCCAGTTTGAGACGCCATATTTAAAAATGGCGACAATATAAGGCAAGTATTTATAATGACAATTGAAGGACAAATAAAGGAGAAACGAAGTTTCTACCTTGAATGGTAATGTAGTTATACATTTTTAAACTCAGTTAAGTCGAAATTCGTTGGCGGCCATATTGATGACGTCATATACTTAAAACAAGACCCCCGCCGAGGTGGTTCTATATCAGGATTTACTTCTTATTAATATCATCCCTGAAAGTGGTATGTTGGTATCACATTTTGCACAATTCGGCCCTTTTATGCTGCTAAGCTACTAGACTATAGAGCATATTTATCGGGGAGAACAGGAGCAGTTCTCTTTTTTATATTCACATTATCCAGTGAGACATGGTCACCTTGAATGCAAGGGTTATCCTTAGACATATGCTGGAAAATAGAAATGTTCGTACGATGAAAAGAATATTTTGATGTGCTAGAAGGATTGTAGTCAATATATCTAATGTTGCAATTGATAAAACACCTCGACGAAGAGTGGAAGGACATATATTTCGTCACTTTGTATTATCAAGCACTGAGAAAGACTTGAAGGTATTTCCTCTACACATGTAGACTATATACAATACCCTAGTGAACGCAATTCTTTTATGAAATATTTTTTACGAGTTTCAGCCTAAAAGCTCAGTCCAACATTGAGAAGAAGGGATTGCACGCGATTGCGTTTGTGCCTTGCTGTTTTTGTTTCAATATCTCTTTTTTTCTGATGGAAGTTATAAAATATAAGTAGGCTAATAGTTGAAGTTGGTTGACTTACGCTGCTATTATGGGTAGCAGATGAACCATGAAGTAACATTAACAGCAGCAGCTATTAGTGAAGGAGGAACAGAATCAACCTGGCAGTGATTCTAAAAATTTTCCTGCAAAATGACTTGTGGTTTACCGCAACTTGACAACACGACTTAGTGCCATAGCATCTTCATCAATGTCTTCCTCCAACTCACTTATTATGTCAGATCCTTCTGAAAGTAAACCATATTCTCTGCCAGACAGAGGAGCTGTTATCTCTGGCCTGTGACGAAGAATCCTTTCACAAAATCTTGTACTATGAACTTCTATATCTTCTGATTCAGGCTTCTTCATTATCGTCAATTTCCGTGTTTTGTACAGTATAAAAAGATCGCTCATTTTGAATCGGCGGCTTCTTGTTACACAAGAATTGCGCAGGTGCTCAAACTTAACCCTTTAGTGTGACTCCAAACTATTCCCGCTGAAACATTACACGGGATCTACTCATTGTTGCATTCAGCACAAATACTTCGAGAATAGTGTAGTTGTGAATATTCCAAGTTTTTCAACACTTTGTTTTAGGTGGTCCCTTATCGTTGAAAAAGGTTGTTATACCAAATGTAAAAAACATAAGTATTAATTTATCATGATAATCAAGCAATTGGTATACTTCCCGTTCATATGCAACTACAATACTATTCGAGAGTGCTTCCTGCTGAAGAAATCTATTTAGCACTCACAACAGACTCACGTTTTTCTTGATCGTTACCTGATGGATACTGTTTGATCTAAAGAGTTGTGTAGTTACGGATAAATTACTTAAACAAACACTCTTGTTAACACTCTTAGCTATCAAATATGCATTTAGTTAGGGTCCTTGCTGCTCACTAGGGCTTACATACAAATTTGTGTAGGATTCAGTATATTCAAGACTATCATTAGTAATATTTTTCCGAATTTATCCCGTAAAACTATCTATTGAACCAATTATATACTAACCACCGATACAGCTTTACGTTGGTCCTGAGACTGGTGATCTAATCGAAGAGAATAATAAAGAATCTATTTCAAGTTCCTTTAAGATCTTCTCTTAGCTACTTAGACGGTGGAAAATATTTACGGTATATTTAGTCCTGTGTTCGTTACCAAATTAGTAACACTGGTCATCACAAGGCAACAAAACTGTGGTCTATTCAGATAATCTTTTCATACAAACTCACTGTATAACTTGATTATAAGTGCCACAAATTTTATACAGCAGGAAACATTCATTCAGAAATGTCTTGATGAAAATTTTTATATCCAAGTTCTTGAAAGAAAAAGTAATCTGATATCACTGTAGCATTGTTTCGATAAGAATATCGTATCACATTTCGTAATTCTGACTTACTCTTCCCCTCTAATCTATATGCTAATGTTCTTGGTGTGTCAGTGCTGTATTACTCGGAAGATTAAATCAAATCCTCTTTTGCGTATCGCGTTTCGATATCTTCTTCTAAAACATCCTTTTGATATCTATTCATCTTGTGAAAACTTTGTCACAACGATTCTGGAATTGTTAATAACATGCCTTTGCTTTTGTTATAAGCAGTGTAGTTCCTCTGTATTTCTTTAATAACTCAACATCAAATACTAATACTATATTTTCTAGTCCATTGCATACATAAATAACTGCAAGAAAAGTGGACAAAACACATGTGTTATGACATTCATTCAGCTATGTATACGTAAAAAGTGTTCAAATCGTACCTGCAGCTGAGGAAAATTCTGAAATTTCGAAAATTGTACCTTATAAGATCTTATAAGGTCTTCACAGGTAATTTATAGGCACAATTCGATACTTTATGTCAGGAAATTATATAAAAGAACTATGGGGTATCCTGTACGCGTAGAAAACGTAAGTGAATATGCTGAATTGCCATGAATACTCAAGATAATTGTGAACTCACTTCTAGATTTTGCTCGGATATCTTTACATGTAGTTATGAATAGATTTTCAACCCTCTGACGATTTGGCACAATCTAAGATTGCGATCTTATTCAAAAATGTCTGGATGAGGAAATCAATATGCAACATTTACAAGAAAATGAAGCTGCATGAAAAAAAAAAACGATATCGAGGAATTATCAAAATTAAGACGATGACCTTTACCGAACCGGTAAATTTTGGTTCATATATAGAGAAGGTAAGAATCGTACTGCTATTCATTCAAAGGGACTAGATCGAACAAAGGACTAGAAACTTTATTTGTAGGCAATTTAATATTTCTTTCGTTTTCTCACGCAGCTGGTCATGTTTTCTATGCAAATTTTTGCACATCACTATACTAAGCAGATGGAATCCTTGGAGGCAATTACGTTATCAGATGATTACAGGAAATTAATAGCTCAAAGAACTTTCAAAATTCGCAAAATAAGAGGCCTTCTGGGGCGTAGATAAAAGTTATATAATATCGTACAGTGCTTAATGATTGCACAAAATAATCTTGGAGATTAACTCAACGTCAGACACTACGTTAGTAAGATTAATCCCTCTTTCCCAAATACTGTTACGATAACAGAAGTTCTAAGGACCTTTATGGGAAAAGTTTGTCATCTGAAGGGCACGTTGAGCTAACGCCACCTTCCTTGCGTGATCATATCTCAATCCACAGGAATATCAATTTGACTGCGGCGAATATTACAGAGTCGCTGTGGTTTAGTGCTTTAAAACCCACACGTAGAAGATGGTGTCCTTCTAATCGCAGTGGTCTAGACTAAAGGTGACAAATCATATCTGCAATAAGTACGTATATAAATTATGTTATGAGCCTTTTCTATCTAATATTTTACGGATATAAATTACAATTAGACACGGAAAGTCCCGAAAGACCAGAAAGAGCTTTCGCGAAATATCTAATACGATAGAATTTAATTCTGCGTTCGAAGCCACGTCAATTCAATCACAGTTCTTGAGAAACTTCAAGTGATGCAAGCAGCTGTTTAAGGAACAAAAGGTAGTTTAAATGGACAACATTAATTGAAGAAACTTCAAGCGGGAAATATGTGGCTTATGATGGGTCTGACTCAGATCTCTTAAGAAGCTTGTTAGAAGAGTTCATGATCAGTGGCTGATTCTCTTAAGGCTAAATACAAGCAGAACTAAAAGAAAATGCTAGAAATCATTAAATTTTAGAAACTCTAGTGTCATTAAAAAACTGCTTTCACTTTTTTCATGATGCAACAGGCTGTGAATCGATTTCATCTATATTCAGGAGTGAATATCTGGCAGCCTACAAGATCGTTCAAAAAGAAAAGGAATTCCATAAGTTAGAGTCTTCAACCAATCAGATCTCAATCAATACAAAATGGTCAATATTCGACATTTCTTATCCCCTGTATGGAGAAGGAAACGTATCCTCTTTGTTATAAGCCACATTAGGTATAACAAAAAAGTAATTGCAAATCATCAGTATCGCCACTTTTCCCCCTACTAACATGGCAGCTGTGAAACATCATCTCGGAAGTACCTACAAGTCCAGGATCGAAAAAATCTAAGCATGACCCCAACCGAATGAGGTTAATGTATGCCATTTTCCCACCCAGCTCATATCAGCTCCAGCCGTTTAAGTTTACTTACCTGTAGATAAAAAGTGAATGTAAGGTAAGATTGTGAACGAGCCACATTTTAGTGTAAAACCAGGATATTATGTATTGAAGGTTTTGAGCTTTCTGCCAAAGGACTTTATGTACAAATGCGAGATCGGAAGAAAGTCTGATATAGATGATGACGAACAACAGCTGTAGAAAATCATTCTCTTATTGACAAAGGCTTAATTGTTGATCCAATCAGTTATGTTTAATATATTGTAATTTCGTCCCCGCATTATAGACCTAAGAAAAATGGACATGAATACGATCTTGATGTAAATTTAAATGAAGTATAATGACTAGGCATTTAACGGTGGCGGTTTATTATTCTGTTTACATATTTTGGAATCCTTTAACATGAGAGGCATTGGTACCCGATGTGAAAATGAAACTGTAGCAGAACACATTTAATTTGATGAGTTAAACAATCTCATTTAGATATAACATTCGCGTACTACAGTATTATTCAATATTACGTTTATAACAATTGTTTATTTTTTATTGTTGTCTGTTAAGATGTTAAAAAACAGTTTACTGCCTAGAAGGATCTGCCATCTGCAAGGACACCAAAAATTGTGTAACTACCGTTTAGTTCTCAATTCTCCTACTAAGAATAATAGTTTAACATTCTTAATAAAGAACAATGTTTGGATATTCCGTACATACAAACATTCCATGTACATTTTTATCCAAGACGGAGTCCTAAGAATGAAAGCTCTACTACACGTCGATCCCAGTTGGTTTCAAATTATTGTCCTAGGTTTTTATACGACATAAGAATAATCAATGCTTACTGCTCAGCGGCTTGTTCCTTTGCGGCTATACCATGCTGCTTTTCAGACAGAAGCCAACGAAGCTTTCCTATTTGCTATAAATGTTATATTACACATACTGTAGTAAGGTTGTAAAGGATTCACATCCAAGTTGTTACACTGAAACTCTAGTATATGATCCTTATGTAATTAGGTATGTGATTAGATGGTAGAACCTGTGAGACTAGTCCGATAATTACTAAAGCTAGCGTAGTAAAGTACTGTTTCACGATACAAAGGAGTTATTTTAAATTGGCAGTTTTTTTTTATGTAGTTAGTTAACTTTGGAGGATTTTCAGTTTACACCTGAAACATGTAAAACTTTCCCAGGCACACTTCCAACATCTCGGGCCAGAAGCAATAATTTCTGGTCTTGGGAATAGTGTTCGAGAACTTACTCTCCTGCGCAAAGAAAGTAAATGAGACTGCGATTAACTTTCGATTAGCCAGAAAGTTAAACTCGCGTCTATAAAAATTTACGAGGCGTCTTTTGTAACTTGACTCACTTCTTCAAGATGCTATATTGATAACGCTACCTATCTCTCACAGTGATCTTTAGGCTATAGAACCTTAAAATCTCTCTGGTTTGCACGGTTCATCTACAGACTGCCATAATCGCACACTCTGTTTAAGCTCCCCTCTAGTGTTATAATCTCATGTACTTTTTGTGTCAATGCTGTCTTACCCGTAAGAATTAATCATCTTCACCCCCAAAGCTATACATCTGTGACACCCTCGTCATATTAGAGGGAGAAGTAAATTCACGTTTTTTAAAATCGTACGCCTTTTTATAATGTGAGATAAGTAACACTAAAAGACTACTGCTCCGTTTTTAAGACCTTCACAAGTTTCTGAGGCCTCCGATTCGATGTAGAATCATTTTACTGACTGGAAGCTATTAGGAATTAAAGGTTACATGGCGATGTCCAATGATGACTTCTAAATTTTCAGAAGGAACTTACAAGCCGCTTAGCCTTACCGAACAACTCGAAAGACAACCCACAGATTATTAGCACGCCTTTTGCACCCTAAACCGTCACAAAGTCCTTACACTTCTGTTATCATTACAGTTTTTCTGAAATAAGGATTAATCTTACTAACGTAATGTCTGACGTTGAGTTAATACTTCAGAAAATTCACTGTTCGATAATGATATCACTTATAACTTAACTGTTTTTCTGTGAATTGTGAAAGTCCCTTGAGATCTTAATTTCTTGTAATCATCTGGTACCGTAGTTCCCTCCAAGGCTTCCATCTGCTGAATATAATGATGTGCAAATTTTCCAAAGAAAATATGACCAGCTGCGTGACAAAACGGAAATATTAATTTAATTCTCTACAAATGACATTTCTGATCCCCAGCTCGATCTAGTGCCTTTGGATGAATATCAATAGGATTCTGACATTCTGCAGATACCGCAGCCAAAGTTTACAGGTTCGCTAAAGGTCATTGTCTTAATTTTGAGATACCTAGATATCGTCTTTTCATGACGCTTCATTTCCTTGTATATGTTGCATATTGATTTTATCATCCACAAATTGTTGAATAAGATCGCAGGTCTTAGATTTTGTCATCTCCTCAGAGGGTTGTAAATCTCTTCATAAATAAACGTAAAGGTCGCCCAGCAAAGTCTAGAAGCGAGTTCTAAATGATCTTGAGTAGTAATAAAGCATTCTACTAAGAGGATACGCCAAGGTTATTCTTTACTTTTTCCTGACATAATGTATCCAATCGTGCCTAGAAGTTAAGTGGAAACCTTCTAACGGCGGTTCATTTTTGGATGGTTGAGAAATTTCCTTAGCTGCAGGTACGATTTTAACACCTTTAAAGTATAATGGCTGATCTAATGTAATAACACGTGTTTTGTCCACTTTTATTGTACTTATTTTCTGTATGCAAAAGCGTAGAATAAAGGGGAAAAAGATTTCATAATTACCAAATGTGATACGAAATTTCTATCAAGACATTGCTACCGTGATATCAGATTACATTTTCATTCACGAACTTGGATATAGAGAATTTCATCAAGAACCTTCTCAAATTAATGACTTCTGCTTTAAGAAATGTGTGGCTCTAAGTTATTAATCAAAGCATACAGTGAGCTTATATGAAAAGATTATTTGATTAGCCCACAGTTTGATTGCTTTGTAAAGACCAGTTTTCGAAAGCACACAAGATTACTATACCATAAATAATTTCCAGCTAACCGTCTAAGACAAGATTTCAAAAGAGCTTAAAATCGATTCTTTATTTGTCTCATCGATCCTGATGACGGGTCTCAGGCCCTAGGTAAGGCTGTTTCGGAGGTTACATTATAATGGGTCCATAGAAAGTTTTACAAGATACAGTCAGGAAAATAATATTAATGATAGACCGGAACGAAGCGAATCCTACTCAGCTCTCTATGTAAGCGCTAGTGAGCAGCAAGCACGCTAATTAAATTCATATTTGATAGCCTCGAGTGTTAACACACATCAGACTAGGTGTAAATAATATATTTGTATGTACACGACTCTTTGGATTAAACATCTTTTATCAGGGTAACTATCAAGAAAAAGGTGAGATCGTTATGTGTGCTAAGTGGATTTCTTCAGCGGGAAGCACTCTCAGATAGCATTCTAGTTGCATATAAACGGGAAGTTTAGCTATTGCTTGATTATCAATGATCAATTAATACTTATACTTTTTACATTTGGTATCAGAACCTCTTTCAACCCCAAGGGCGCACCTAAAACAAAAAGCTGTACGTTCCGAGGCTATACGTGTAAAATACCCTCGTCTTATTAAAGGGAGAGGTAAATCCACGGTTTTTTAATTGGTACGTTTCTCTATAAGGTGAGTTAAGTAGCTCTAAAGGGACTACTTATTCGTTTTTGAAACCTAGCTAAAGATCAAAAAATCCTGCGGCATCCGATTCGGTGTTGAATTACTTTGCTAGCTGCAAGCTAATAGGAATTTAGGAATACATGCCGATGTCCACCCCTGACTTCTAGATTTCGCAGCATTTTAAAAAGGAACGTCGAAGCCGTTTAGCCTTACCGGGCTCCTCGAAAGAGAACTCTCGAATTATTGGCACGCCTGTGGCCCCCTAAACCACTAATTAAAAATCGAACATCCCCGTCCATCCTGAAAATTATTTCTTTAGTCACCGCATCACTTAGAGATCGCTCCCTTTCATGATTAATATATCTTTTAAGACAATGTAATATACTATTAGAATGAGTTCAATTGACATCCACGTTAATGTTCTTAATGTTATCATTTTAAGGTGATTTGAGACGTTGCAGATGCATATTACAAAAAGCTTCACCAGCTCACGGATGCCAGCCCTAACGCGAGTGACCCATCAACTTGTCAATCATTTTAACTTAATTTCTTTTTACTAATTTTACGAAAACAATAATTTACGAGCTCACCGTGCTATTACTTTTTTTTCAGCTAATGATTTCTTGTTTCGCAAGTCACTGGGTTTCGCATGTCACTCGATTAATTCGAATTTGCAAGTCCTAAGGAGTGTATGAGCAGCCGTGCTTTTCCCATTTCATTCCACCCGTACTCGTCCGTTGTATTGCACGCAAACGGAATCCACTCATTCTAATGCAAGCATCATGGGTGTTCTCGACATCTATTGTTCCTAAGTTTTTATCTAAATGCATCTTGATATCAACAATTCGTAATAACATTATTGCTGCAGAAAGGCACACCTGCAGCCTTGTAGATAAATCTTAAATTTTTTGCCATATAAAAGTAATGCTTCAACAGATTTTAGTCTACTACAGCTTATGAGTTGCAATTGAAAAATCCTAAAATCACTACCCTTCTTATCAAATATCACTATGTCTGGTTTGTGTTAGTATTAAAGTTGCATATCAACGAGAAGTATAGCTATTGCTTAATTATCGTTGTTAAATTAATACTCAAGTTTTTTACATTTGGTATCACAATTTTTTCAACCACAAGGGCTCACCTAAAACAAACAGTTGTACGTTCCCATAACTATACGTCTGTGATACCATCGTGTTATTAAAGGGAGAAGTAAATCCACGGTTTTTTAAGTGGTACGCCTCTCTATAAGGTGAGTTAAGTAGCTCTAAAAGCATTACTGCTTCGTTTTAGGAACCCAGGAAAAAAAACACAAGATCTTGCGGCCTCCAACTCGGTGTTAAATTGCTTTAGAAGTTGTAATGCAAGAGGAAATTCGGAATACATGTCGATACCCACTGCTGACTTCTAAATTACGCAGGATTTTAAGAAAAAACTTACAAGCTGGTTAGCCTTACCGGACACCTCGGAAAAGAACCCTCGAATTATTGGAACGCCTGTGGCACCCTAAACCGTAATTAAAAATTGAAAACCTCCGTCGAATTTCAAAATTATTTTTATAATCACCGCATCACTTAGAGGTCGCTTTCATCCCTGATTAATATATCTTTTAGAAAATGGAGAATACTATTACAAAGAAGTCAAGTGACTTTACTGATAACGTTCTCATTTTAAGGTGGTCTGACATTGCAAGTGAAAATTTCAAAAGGCTTCACCAGTTCCGGGATGCCTGGCCTATGGCTAATGACTCATCAACTTTTTCATAATTTTAACGCGCTTTATCATTTCTAGTTTTACCAAAGCAATGCATTAATAGCTCAACCTGATATACATTCTTTCTCAGTTTAAGACTTCTTGTTCCACATTTCTCTGGGTTTAAACTCAGATATTTCGAATTTGCTAGTCCTAAGGGCAATATGAGCTCCTTACTTTTCCCATTTCAATCCATTAAACCGCGTCCTGTGTACTACTTGCAAACTGATTCGATTCGTTCTAATGCATGTATCATGGCGGATCTCGACATCTATTGTTATTATATATTTATCTAACTGCATCCTGATATCTTCAATAACTAACGACATTATAGGTAATCTTAAATCATTTGCCATATGAATGTAATATTTAACAGATTATAGTCTATTACACCGTGTGTGTTGCGATTAAAAAATCCTCGTCTCACTACGCTTCTTATCAAACATTACTACGTCAGGTTGGTTGTAGTGCATGCTAACAGCTTGCATTCGTTTTGATAATATAACAACACGTATCTTCTTTTCTTGTACTTATTTACTATATGCAGAAGTGTAGAAATGGAGTATAGGTACTTGATGTAGAATTATTGAAGAATTACAGACGGACTAGTCTGCCTATATCAAAAGAAGATGTTTGTAAATCACAATTCCACAATCGTTGTGGCGAAACTTTCACAAGATGGATAGCTATCGAAAGGTTAGTTGGGGAAAAGGGATTCGATACGCGAGACGCGAGTGAAGACTTGATTAAATCTTCCGAGTAAGACAGCATTGGCACCTAGAACATGAGTATATAGCATTAGAGGGGAAGAGGATGTCAGAATTACTGAATGTGATACAATATTCTTACTAAGACAATGCTACCGTTATATCACATTACTATTTCATTCAAGAACTTGAATATAAACTAGTTATACAGGCCTGGTAGAACATGTGTAGTACACAGACATCAACAATAATATCAATTGACAGATTTTTCTTCTCCTTAGGTTATTAGACATTAGGGGACTATCAGATAAATCCCCCGATATAAATGTTCCAAGGCTCACTTCCCACATCTTGGAGCAGAAGCCTTAAATTACTCTCGCACTGCGGGTACCAAAGCCGTTCGTGTTAGACGAATAAAAAATATGTAATGAAGATAATAAACATCCTTTATACCTTCTCTTTATAGCTTCATTTAAAGTTACATCAAGATCGTCTTCATGTCCATTTTGTTTTTTTCTATAAGGCGTGTACGTTATTACATAATAATAATCATAACCGATTGGATCAACAATTAAGTTGTTTTCAATGACACATTGGTTTTCTACAGCTGTTGTTCGTCATCATCTATATCAGATTGGCAATCTGCCATTTGTACATGAACAACTTTGGCAGAATGCACAAAACCTTGAATAATTCATATCGGCTCTTTTACAGTAACATGTTGCCTGTTCACAATCCTATCTTGTTGTCACCTTTTTGTACAGGTAAGTAAGCTTATCCAGCTGGAGATGATGGTAGCTGTGGGTCCTGGAATTCGCATATCCTCTTTTACACACCAACCTCTATTGATTAGGTTGATTGGGACCATATCGTTCCTGGACTTTGAGGTACTTCCGAGTTGGTTGCTCAACAGCTGCCGTGTTAGTAGAGGGAAAAGTGGCCATATTGAAGTTTTGTAACTACTTTGTTGTTATACCTGATACGGCTTAAACCAAAGAGGATATGTTTCCTTCTCCGTAAATGCGAATAAGATATGTCTAATGTTGACAATTTTGTCAGGATTGAGATATGGTTGGTTGAAGACTCTAACTCAGACTATTTATTTTCTTTTTTGAAGAATCTTGTAGGCCGCCAACTGTTTCTCCTGAGTATAGTTAAGGTCGTGTCAAAGCCTGTTCCATCATAATAAAAAAAGTGAAAGCAGTCTTTTACTGAAGCGTGAAAGCAGCCTTTTAATGAAGCCAGAGTTTCTCTTAATTTAATTATTTCATAGCATTTCCTTTCAGATCTGCTTGTATGTGGCCATAAGAGAAGCAACAACTGCTCAAAAAGTCTTCTAGCAAGATTCTTAAAAGATTTGAATTCGGACATTCAACAGGTACAGATTTCCCGTTTGTAATATCTTCCATTACTGCTGTCCATATACGACTACCTTTTGCTCCTAGTCTCTCTCAATCCACAATCGTTTTGGCTAAGCTTTCACAATATGAATAGCTATCCAAAGTTTGTTTGAGAAAAGCAAATCGAGATGCGAGACGCGAGTGAAGACGATTAATTCTTTCTAATAATAGAGAATTAACACAGAGTTAACACAAGAGAGCATGAGTATATACTATTAAAGGGGATAAGGATGTCAGAATTACGGAATGTGATACGATATTCTTATCAAGACAGTGCTAGCGTAATATCAGGTTACTTTTTTTATTATTAAAGAAGATGGAAATGGAGAATTTTCACCAAGAGACATCCTAAATGAATGACTTTTTCTGCTCTATGAAATGTGTGGCACTTAGTTACTAATCAAGGCATACATTTAACTCATATGAAAATATTGTTTGATCAGCTCATACTTTGGTTGCTTTGCAATGAACAGTGTTACTAAGTTGGTAGCGATTACATGACTGACTATATCGTAAATATTTTCCACCTAATCGTGTATCTCAAATGAACTTAAAATTGATTCTTCTCTCATCGATTAGATCACCGGTCTCAGGCCCAAAGTAAGGCCGTTTCGGAGGTTAGTATATAATGGTTTCCATGGCAAGTTTTACACGATACAATCGGAATTAATGATGGACCGGAACCTAGTGAATGCTACCTGGTGTATTCCCTAGTGAGCATATTTGATGCTAACTAAATGCATATTTGTCACCTTTGAGGGTTAACACAGTCGACTTTGTTTGTGTAATGTATCCGTAACAACGCAATTCTTTGGTTTAAACAGTTTGTATCAGTTTAACGTAGATTTCTTCAACAGGAAGCACTCTCAAATAGTATTGTAGTTGCATATAAACGGAAAGTATAGCTATTGCTTGATTATCATTGATAAATTAATACTTATGTTTTTTATATATGGTATAACAACTTTTTTCATTCCCAAGGGCCCACCTAAGAAAATCCGCTGTAAGTTCCCAATCTATATGTGTGCGATATCCTCGTCTAATTAAAAGGAGAAGTAAATCCACGGTTTTATAAATGGTACGCCATTGTATAATTTGAGTTAAATAGCAATACTGCTTCGTTTTTAAGACCTAACTAAAGAACACAAGATCCTGCGGCCTCCGATTCGGTGTTGATTACTTTGCTTGCTGTAAGCCAGTAGCAATAAATATTAACTAATACGGTTTGGGTACAAAACCTCGCGGCCAGAACCTCGCGGCGACAACCTCGCGGACCAAAACCTCGCCTGGCCAAAACCTCGCCTCCCAAAACCTCGCGGCCCAAAATCTCGCCAGGCCGAAACCTCGCCTGGCCAAAACCTCGCCGCCCAAAACCTCGCGGGACAAAATCTCGCCGGGCCAAAACCTCGCCGCCCAAAACGTCGCGGGCCAAAATCTCGCGGGGCCAAAACCTCGCGGGCCAAAATCTCGCCGGGCCAAAACCTCGCGCCCCAAAATATTGCCATACCCAAAATCTCGCCTGACCAAAATGTAAATGTTCCAACAGATGATAAGGATGACGGTATAAAAGACGCTGTTTCAGAAGAAGTATCACGGGTATTTGACCAAGTCCCGCGATACCATATGAAAATTCTATTTCTGTATTAGAGGATTACAATGGGAAGGTAGGGCGACAGGATGTTTTTAAACTGGTTATAGGGAAAGAAAGTCTGCATAAGGAAAGTAATGACAACTAACGAGGTTAGTTTCGTGAACTTTGGAACATCCAAAAACTTAAAATTTTAACAAAAATCTAATAATATTTATGAAAATATGAAACAATATATGAGTTTTTACGACGTCCCTTATGTCCTATAGGTTAAAGGAGACGTAGATGACAAGGATGAAGGAAATGATCGAATAAAGAAAGTGGGAGGAAACGGGAATAACCCGAGAAAGCCCGATGTTTTGTATATTATTATTATTATTATTATTATTATTATTATTATTATTATTATTATTATTATTTGTAATGTGGAATTGAATATTAGGAAACACATTGGGTTAATTTTAAAGAAAAGTTTCATTCGCGGCGAGGTTTTGGCCCGGCGAGATTTTGTCCCGCGAGGTTTTGGGCGGCGAGGTTTTGGCCACGCGAGGTTTTGGGCGGCGAGGTTTTGGCCACGCGAGGTTTTGGCCACGCGAGGTTTTGGCCTGGCGAGATTTTGTCCCGCGGGGTTTTGGGCGGCGAGGTTTTGGCCCGGCGAGATTTTGTCCCGCGAGGTTTTGGCCACGCGAGGTTTTGGCCCGGCGAGATTTTGTCCCGCGAGGTTTTGGCCGGCGAGATTCTGGGCGGCGATGTTTCGGCCGCGAGATTTTGTCCGTATACCAACTAATACACGTCGATGTCCACTGCTTACTTCTAAATTTCACAGCATTTTTTCCAAAGAAAACCCTCGGAAGATACATTTGAGTCGGTGGACAGAACAAGCAAGCTTTATTCACTTCAGCGAGATAAGGTAGTGTTGAATTTAATAAATAAGATTTCAGAAATTATGCTTGTTGATCATTCCGTCTAAGATATGAAAGGTGTCGAAGAGCTAATAGAGTTTATGCAATAGTCTGCTCCTGATTGAAAACTTACCACACATTAACTCATCGGTAAAAAAAGTTCAGAAAGTCGAGAAATACGGATCATCCAATGTATATAATAAGAGTGTGCGACTATGGCAGTATGTAGTGAAAGACGAACCGGGCGAGCCAGAGAGATTTTACGCCCAAAAGTTAGAGAGAGACAGGTAGGTAGACTTATCAACAGGGTCCGGATCTTGTTGACCTAAAATTTTCTAGAAAGTGTCCTATAAAATGACACTAAAATTCCTGTAAAATGCCCCTAAAATTCACAAAAATTGACCTTAAAAATTGCGTTTTTTTAAATGTATATCCATTGTATTTTAATTAACGTTTGTCACTCATATTCAAAAAGTTTTGTTTCAGTTTGTTGCAGTCCATTGATCATTTATGTCCGTTGATCAGTCCATTGTACGGCATTGTACGTACTGAAAGCGTCAATTCACTCCCGAGTTCAAACTAGGAAGCACTCTTAAACAATAAATGTTCGCAAGTGTAGACTACATGAGAATAATAGATAAAAACCCTGTTTAAAATCCTTGTACGCCTTCTAATCCATTTTTAGTTATTCATATGATCACGTTTTTTGGTCAACATTCCAAAACTATCCGTTCGGACACCTACCAACCTCCACCTTCCTCAACCAGCTACAGCTTAGTTTTCATTAGCTTGTTAAGAATGCAGTTTTTCGACCCCAATGGTTAGGAAGCATGGAAAGAGATTTATTTATCTTCGTCTTTTTCACACCCGTAAACTGTGTTCATTTTAAGATTTCCTTATGTAGAAGAAAAAGAATAAAAAGACCCTAAGTGACCTAATAGTTACCTTAAAATATTAAAAAATGACCTGAAACTTCAAAACGGCAAAAAGTGACCAAAAGTTGGCCCTAAAAATATATATTTTTAGAACTTAGAGCTGATGGATAACGGTTTTATTAGAATTTGCCCTGCCTTATGCGTAACAGAAAAAAGTTGACTTGTCAACAAAATCCGGGCCCTGCTTATCAATATAGCTTCTTGATAAAATGAGTTAAGACGGCAAAAATTTTTTACAGACGCAAGTTTAACTTTCAGGCTAAGACCGAACACCTCGAAAGAAAACCCTCGAATTATTGGCACGCTTGTTGCTCCCTAGACCACTAATTAAAAATCGTATATCCCCGTCCATCTTCAAAATTATTTCTTTAATAAACGCATCACTTAGAGATCGCTTTCATCCCTGATTAATATCTCTTTTGAGAGCATGTACGCAATTACGCCATTGCAAATGTGTCCTGCTATGGTTTCGTTTTCTCTTCCGGTACCAAAGCCGCTCATTTATACTATTTAATAAAATATTTAAACATAAAAACACACCACTTTCATATTTTGAACCTTGTCTTTATACCTCCATTTAAATTTACATGAATATCGTCTACATGTCATTTTTTTTTCTAAAAAGCGTGGACGTTATTACAAAATAATAATCATATCTGATTGGACTGTTGCAACGAATAGTGATTCCATTGATTGTGTGGAAACACTAACATGAAATAACAGAGGGCGTAAAGAAAACATCAAAGTGCCTTCACGTATTGCTTCATATAACAAATTCAAGACTGGCGTAGATTTATTTACAAATTGATGAGCTTATACCCAATCAAGATCAAGGGCAATAAGTGGAATTGGAACTTAATTACGAATGTTGTGGAAACTGCTTTAGTTGCTAGATGGAAACTTTATCGGATCTTGCACTTACATAATTTGGATCTTCTAGAATTTCACAGAAGTGTTACAATGGCAGTGCTCTCACAGTCTGCATCGACAAGTTTTCGTCCGCGGCTTCAGGGATTGTACAAAACGTGTTCTGAAACACGGAAACATAGCAAACATACCCCAATACGAAATGAGAAAGGAAAGCAAATATGTCAAGGATGTCAAAAAAAGCCGATAACATAATGTCAGGAATGCCAGGTTGGCTTGAGTGCTGTTCCGTGCTTGATAATTACCATCGTTAGTGTAAAAGTGCGATGTAAATTTGCTAAGAAACATTGTAAGGGTATGTAATCTTGCAAACGTTGTTTAATAAAGCTTGGTAAAAAAAAAATAAAATTGTGTTTAGTTTGTATTATTTTCAACCCAAAAGGACAATATCCTATATGTAGGATAGGCTTTACAATTCGTACCCCGGTACATACAATCAAAACCTATTTTTCTTTTGTATATGTGTCCTATGTATGTGAAAATATGTAGCACTCATCAGAAATAGCACAACAAAAAGTATGGCACCAAATGGGTTAAGTACACCTAAAAGATCTGATACTTATTAGGCTCACTTCCCACATCTTGGACCAGAACCCCTGAATTTCCTCCCTTGTGTATAGTGTCTGAGAATCTGCTCGTCTTGCTGCCCAAATAAAGTAAAAAAGACTGCGATAAACTTTCGATTAGCCTGAAAGTTAAACTTGCGTCTATAAAATATTTCGAGGTGTCTTTTGCAACCTTGCCTCACTTTTTGAAGACGCTATATTGATAACGCTGCGTATCTCTCACACTAATCTTTAATCTTATAGAACCTTTAAATTTCTCTAGATCGCATGGTTCATCTTGCACTACAGACAGCCATAATCACACACTCTTATTAAGCTTATTGGAGGATTTGAATTTCTCAATCTTCCCAACGTTTTCTCTCCGGTGAGTGTATTTCTGTTAGGCTTCCGCTCAGGAGCAGACTAGTCCACTAACCGTATTAACTTTTCAACACCTTTCATATCTGAGACGAACAGATCAACAAAAAAAAAAAATGTCTGTAATCATATTTTAATAAACTCAACATTACCTCATCTCGCTTGCGTGAATAGAGTTTGCGTGTCCTGTCCACTGAGTAAAAAATATCTTCTCAAGAGCAAAAAGCTTCCCCAAAAAATGTTCCCGATTAATCGCCAGCAGTTGAGGCTTACTAAAATCTAATACTGAAAAAGACTGTTATTTGGCCTGGTATATTTCCGAGCATATAAATGGCCGTAGACCAGAGCCATTGTAGATTTCAAATTAAATTCCTTTAAAAAAAATAGAAGCACCAAGTCATGGGTAGAATTTTGCATAGGTGTTCGCTGCATATAGCGGCATATCATGGGAAACTGCCTAAAGTACATTCCCTGCAGAGTCCAGCTAAGAGCTGTTAACACTGGCAAGAAGAAAGACGAAACACACAGTCGTCTATGATTCAGACTGTTTTCAGAGAATATTGTGTTACCAAGTGCGGACATCACGAAACTTTAGACAACATTTTACTAAGAGGAGATGTCGAGATACGAGTTTTTCTCTTATCAAAACGAATGCAAGTAGTTAGCATGCACTACAACCAAACAGATAGTAATATTTGATAAGAAGCGTAGTGAGATTAGGATTTTACATTGGCAACTCACTCGCTGTAATTGGCTATAATCTTTTGAATCTTTACATTGATATGGCAGAAGATTTAAAATTATCTACTAGGCTGCTAGGTGTGCCTTTCTGAAGAATTAATGGTATTACTAATTGTAGATATCAGGATGCATTTAAATAAAAAGATAAGAACAGTAGATGTCGTGATCCGCCTTGATACTTGCATTAGAACGAGTGGGATCAGTTTGCATGCAGTAGAACATACAAGATGAGGTGGATTGAAATAGGAAAACTACGGTAGTACATATTGTCCTTGGGACATCCAACTTAGAATTATTCAAGTTTAAACCCAGTGACATGTGGAACAAGAAGTCAAACTGAGAAAGAATGTATATCAGGTTGAGCTAAAATGGTATTGTTTTCATAAAACTAGTAATGAGAATGCGCGTTAAAATGATTGACAAGAAGATGGGTCACTAGCTATAGGCCAGGCCTTCATAGCTGGTGAAGCTTTTTGTAATGGGTTTCTGCAACTTCAGAAATCACCTTCAAATGAGAAGATTAGCAGTAGTCAATTGATATCATTGTAATATTTTTCTACATTGTCTCAAAAGAGATATTAATGAGGAATGAAATCGATTAAGTGATGCGGTAATTAAAGAAATAATTTTTAAAATGGACGATGTTCGATTTATTACCATAGTTTAGGGTGCGACAGGCGTGCCAATAATTCGAGGCTTAAATCAAGTAAAGGAATTCAACACCGAATCGGAGGACGCATGATCTTGTGTAGTTCACCTAGGTCTTAAAAACGAAGCAGTAGTCCTTTTAGAGCTAGTTAACCCTCCTTATAGAGTGGCGTACCAATTAAAAAGCCGTGAATTTACTTCACGCTTTAATAACACGAGGGTACCACAGACGCATAGCTTTGAGAACGTACAGCTGTTTGTTTTAGGTGGACCCTTGGGGTTAAAAAGCGTTCTGATACCAAATTTAAAAAGCATACGTCTTAAGTTATCAATGATAAACAAGCAATAGCCATACTTCCCGTTTATATGCAACTATAATACTATTTGAGAGTACTTCCTGCTGAAAAAATATACTTAGGACTCATAAGGCTTTCACCTTTTTCTTCATCGTTAGCCTGATAAATACTGCTTTATACAAACAGTTGTGTTCTGACGGATATATTATTTATACAAAGTATCATGTGTGTTAACAATCAAAAAGAAACATTCAAATCAAAAATAAATTTTAACGCCTTTTCATAGACCGAGTAACTCTGTGATTAAGGTTTAGTGTCTCATCATCTTGTGATACCTCATTAAATGTTTTTTCACCAAAAGCAGCTCGATAAGTAGAACTAAAAGATGGACTATTTGATTGTGCACCGGCAATCATTGTTGGTTTAAAATATATTGTTCTGATGGATACAGAATTACAGCACTTGTCCCTATGTCTACAACAATTAATCTTAAAACTACAATATACTCCAAGGAAAATAAAAATGCTAAACTTGATTATATAAGTAAAAATGAATAATAAAATACATCATTACTCTGTTTCATTTTTCATTCTTGTTAATTGATTAACCTTTCAACGTCTAAACACGATGGCTGGCATATTGCAAATCTATAACTTCGTGTATAATATTACTTAAAGACAAGTTAATAGCATATCCTTAATATTAATCTTTGAGTTTGAAAATTTGTAACAATCAATGCTATCATTAAATAGTGGAAACAGATCTTTTCTTGTATTGTTAGTAACATAAATCTCTTAAGAAGTAATCAAAGAATTTGGACCATAAACTTTACAGTTTTTGTCTAATATCAGTTTACCAGTCTTATGAATGAAAACAGTTATTGACTCATCATTACCACATACTATTGTTAATTTTTCAGGGAATGGAGAAGCATATAACCATTCATTATTATCTGAAGAAATCCACAAAGGGAATCTATCCAAAGGGACTACATCGTACAGTAGACTCAAAACATCTTTTGTAGGCTATGAAATTAATGTTTCCGTTTTGGCACGCAGCTTGTCATCTTTTCTAAACAAAATTTGCACATCACTATACTCAGCAGATGGAATCCTTGGAGGCAAATACGGTATCAGAGGATTTCAAAGAAATTAACAACTCAATGATCTTTCAGAATTCGCAGGAAAAGTGCTTAATGAGGCCACGAATATATATCTTCTCAACGTTTTCTCACCGGTGAGTAAATTTCTGGTAAGCTTTCGCTGAGTAGCAGACTAGTGCACCAACTGTATTTGCTATCGACCCCTTTCATATCTGAGACGGAATGATCAACAAGAAGTATTTATGTAATCTTGTTTATTAAATTCAACACTACCTCATCTCGCTGACGTGAATAGAGCTTGCGTGTCCTGTGCACCGACTCAAAGGTATCTTCTCAAGAGCAGAATGCTACTTTACAAAATGTACCCGTTTAATCGCCAGCAGCTGAAACTTACGAAGTGTACTCACCAAACACTGAAGTACTCTGTCGTTTGGCCTGGTATGATTGCGAGCATATCCATTACAAATTAGAAGCACCAAATCATCTGTAGAATTCGCCATAGTTTTTTGCTGCATATAAAGGAATATCACAGCAACTGCCTAAAGTTTTTTTCTTGTACAGTCCAGCTGAGAGCCATTAACGCTGGCAAGAAGAAAGTCGAAAAGCATAGTTATGTGCTCAGAACTATACTTCAGAATGTATTCAGAGAACATTGTATTACCAAGCACAGACATCGCGAAACATTCAGATAATATTTTACTAAGAGGAGATGTTGAGGTACGTGTTAAAACCAATGCAAGCAGATAGCATTCACTAAAACAAAGCAGACATGGTGATATTTGATAAGAAGGGTAGTGAGATTAGGATTTTTCAATTGCAACTCATAAGCTGTAGTTGTAATCATACTTTGTTGTTATCATCATAAGTTGTTGATATCAGGATGCATTTAGATAAAAAGTTAGTAACAGTAGATGTCGAGAACTCCCATGCTGCTTTCATTAAAATGAGTGGAATCAGTTTGCGTGCAGTACAACGACGAGTGCGGGTGGATTGAAATGGGAAAAGCACGGCTGCTCATACAGTCCTTAGGATTTGCAAATTCGAAATATTCGAGTGACATGCGAAACCCAGTGACTTGCGAAACAAGAAATCATTAGCTGAGAAAAAAGTAATAGCACGGTGAGCTCGTAAGTTATTGTTTTCGTAAAATTAGTAAAAAGAAATTAAGTTAAAATGATTAACAAATTGATGGGTCACTCGCGTTAGTGCTCGCATCCGTGAGCTGGTGAAGCTTTTTGTAATATGCATCTGCAACGTCACAAATCACCTTAAAATGATAACATTAAGAACATTAACGTGGATGTCAATTGAATTCATTCTAATAGTATATTACATTGTCTTAATAGAGATATTAATCATGAAAGAGAGCGATTCCTAAGTGATGCGGTGACTAAAGAAATAATTTTCAGGATGGACGGGGAATCTCGATTTTTAATTAGTGGTTTAGGGGGCCGCAGGCGTGCCAATAATTCGAGGTTCTCTTTCGAGGTGTCCGGTAAGGCTAAACGGCTTCGACGTTCCACCTTAAAATGTTGTGAAATCTAGAAGTCAGCGGTGGACATCGGCATGTATTCCTAAATTCCTATTGGCTTGCACCTAGCAAAGGCATTCAACACCCAATCGGAGGCCGCAGGGTATTATGTTGTGTACCAAGGTCTTAAAAACGAAAGAGTAGTTCTTTTAGAGCTATTTAAAACACATTATACAATGGCGTAGCATTTGAAAAACCGTGGATTTACTTCTTTTAATAACACGAGGGTATCACCCGTGATGAAAATTTTCCGGAAAATATTCCGATTCAAAAAAACAAGCTCCAGTTATTCCTACATTGTTGTATAGCCGTGTTGTCAGGTGGAAAATTATCTTCTTTACCTTTCAGGAAAATTTTCCGTTAACAAATATCAGTGATCAAGTAACAATTCCTCAGTATTCATAAAATTTATTGAAATAATGTATAGAAATGTTAAAAAGATAGATCGTTTAATGAATCTGAAAATTTTCTTAGTCCAGACAATTTTAAGTACTATGTAGGAACATGTGAAACTATTTTTCATGAATCGTAGAATTGTATGTCCTGTATAGCGATGAAAATTCCCCGAGTCAAAAACATACTCCACATTCCTACATCGTTGTTTAGCCGTGATGTTAGGTTGAAAATTTTCTTCTATATTTTTCGGGAAATTTTAAGCTCTTGACAAATATCAGTGATCAAGTAAGAGATCCTCAGTATTCATAAAATTGATGAAATCATTTATAAAAAAGTTAGTAAGTAAAAGATCGTTTAAAGAATCTCAATATTTTCATGGCTTACACAATTTTCAGTACTATGTAAGAACAAGTGAAACTGTTTTATAAATCGAAATATTTTGTCTTGTATATAAAAATTTGAAAAAATTTTTGAGTCTAAAACTTTTCATTATTTTGAAGGAAAAAGTAAAAGAACTTTTTATGTATCGGAAAGTTCTAATGCTCTGTAGAAACAAATGTAAGGAATTTTAATGAATCGGAAAATTTTCATCACAATGTAGAAACAAATGGATGAAACTTTTCATAAGGCGTACAATTTTTGATATTAGGTGGAAAATTTTAACTGCACATTAACATAAAATTGAATTTCTGTAGAGTAAAATTAATTTCACTTGTTTCTACAGAGCAACAAAAGTTTCCGATTTACTAAAAGCTGTCTTACCTTTTGCTTCAAATTTTGAAAATTTTCCGAATCATAAAAAGTTCTATTTTTCCATATAAGACAGAAAGTATTTCCATACATGAGAAATTGTTTAACTTGTTCCTACATAGTACTGAATATTGTCTGAGCCATGAAAATTTTCAGATTCTATAAACGATCTTTCATTTCACATTTCTGTACATGAATCCAACCAATTTGATGATTGCTGAGGAACTGGAACTTGATTACTGATATTTTTCAAGAATTAAAAAAGGATTATCGGAAAAATATAGCGGAAAATTTTACACCTCACATCACTAGGTATCACAGACCTTAAGCTTTGTGAACGTATAGAAGTTTGTTTTAGGTGGGCCATTGGGATTGAAAATGGTTGTGAAATCATATGTAAAAAAGAGTATTAATTTATCAATGATAATCAAGCAATTGCTATAATTCCGATTATAAGCAAATACAATATTGGTTGAGAGTGCTTCCAGGTGACGAAATCTACTTAACACTTATAATGCTCTCACTTTTTTCATAATCGTTAGCCTGATCCAAACTGTTTAATCAAAAAGATTCTTACGGATAATTTACTTAAACAAAGTCACCTGTGTGTTAACACTCGAAGCTTTCAAATATGCATTTAATTAGCGTCCTTGCAGCTCACTAGGGCTTACATACAGAGTTGTGTAGGATTCACTAGGTTGCGGTCTTCATTAACAATATTTTCCCGATCGTATTCTGTAAAACTTTCTATGTAACTCATTTTATTCTAACCTCTGAAACAGCCTTACTTTGGGCCTGACACCGGTGATCAGAATCGATGAGACAAATAAAGAATCGATTTTAAGCTCTTGAGATCCTCTCTTAGACGGTTAGGAGGAAAATATTTACGATATAGTCAGTCCTGTATTCGCTACTAGCTTTGTAAAACAGGTCATCCCAAAGCATTCATACTGTGGGCTAAAAAATAATCTTTCATATAAGCTCTCTGTGAGCTTTGAATAGTAACTAAGCGCAATCATCTCATTGAGCAGAAAAAGTCGTTCATTTCAGAAGTCTCTTGATGGAAATTCTCCATATCCAAGTTCTTGAAAAAAAAAGTATTCTGATTTAACGGTAGCATTGTCTTGATAAGAGTATCGTATCACATTTCGTAATACTGACATCCTCCTCCCCTCTAAGGCTATATACTCATTTTCTTGGTGAGTCAATACTGTCTTACTCGGAACATTTAATCAAATCTTCGCTCGCGTCTCGCGTGTCGATTTCCTTGTCTCAAATATCCTTTGGATAGCTATTCCTCTTACGAAAGTTTCGCCACAACTACTGTAGAAAGTGAGATACACACCTCACCTTTTTATATAAGAAGTAAGGGCCCTTTGTAATTCTTCAATAATTAATATCAATTATCTTTACTATGTGTTCTACTCTTGTGCATAGTGTAAATAAGTGCAAGAAAAGTCGACAAAGAACATGTTATGACATTAGATCAGCTTTCATATTGGAAAGGTGTTCAAATCGTACCTGCAACTGAAGAAATTTCAGAACTGTCCAAAGTTGTACCGCCCTTAGGAGGTTTACACTTAAGGAATTTCTAGCCACGATTGGAGTCGTTATGTCAAGAATTGGTATAGAAAATCTTTGGGGTAATATGTACGCTAAGACAACTTTAGTGAAAATCCTGAATGGCCATGCCAACTGAAGAACATTGAAAAGTCGCTTCTAGACTTTGCTCGGCGATCATTACATCTGGTTATGAATGCATTTACAACCCTCTGAGAAGATAACAAAATCTAGGATCTGCGATCTTATTCGACAATGTCTGGATGAGGAAATCAATATGCAACATTTGTAAGGAAATGAACCTGTATGAAGAAAACAATGTCGTGGAAATCTCAAAATTACTACGATGACCTATACCGAAGCGGTAAATTTTGGCTGCAGTATATTGAGAAGGTCAGAGTCGTATTGCTATTATTCCAAAGGGACTGGATCGAAAATGGGACTAGAAACTTCATTTGTTGGCAATTAAATTAATGCTTCCCATTTTATGTATCGACAAGTTCTAATGCTCTGTAGAAACAAATGTAAGGAATTTTAATGAATCGCTGGTCATCTTTTCAATGCAAGATTTGAATATCACTGTACTAAGCAGATGGAAGACTTGGAGGCAACAACGGTATCAGAGGATTACAAGAAATTAACACTTCAAGGAACAATCAAAATTCGCAGAAAAAGAATTTTTGTGGAACGAAAATCCAAGTGATATGAATATCGAACAGCTTAATGAAGGACACGAAATTTTCTGGTGGATTAACTGAATGTCACACACTACGTTAGCAAGATTAATCCTTCATTCGAAGAGACTGTTACGATAACAGAAGTTCTACAGGACTTTTGTGGGAAACCGTTTGTCATCTGAGCGGCAGATTGAGCTAATGTTACCTTCCTTGTGGGATAATACCTCATTGCGCAAAAATATCAATTCGACTGTGGTGAATATTGCAGTCTCTGTTGACTTATGTTATAAAACCCACACGTAGAAGAAAGAGTCCTTCTACACGCAATGTTGTGGACTAAAAATTTTAAATAAAATCTGTTAAGTACGTATATAAATTTAGTTAAGCGCTATTTTCACCTTATATTTTATGGATATAAACTACAATTAGACACTGAGAGTACCGAAAGACACGAAAGAGCTTTTGGAAAATATCTGCAACGATGGAATTACATTCTGCAATTGCAGCCACGATAATTCATCACCGTTCCTGAGATACATGGAGATCAATAATAGACGAATTCAAATAATGCAAACATTTTTCCAAAGAGCAAAAGATAGCTTTATATGGACAGCACTACTGGAAGAAACTACAACGTGAAATCTGAAGCTATTCAAAGATCTGACTTAGATCCTAAATAATCTTGCTAGAAGACTTCATGAGCAGTTACTGATTCTCTTAAGGCGACAAACGAGCAGAACTGAAACGAAATGATATGAAATACTTACATCTAAAGAAACACTAGGGTGATTAAAAACTGCTTTCAATTTTTTTAAGATGAAACAGGCTGTAACACGACCTTAGCTATAATCAGGAGAAACAGTTGGCAGTCTTAAAGATCCTCCTAAAAGAAAAAGAATTGTGTTAGTCAGATTCCTCAAACAACCAAATCTCAATCCTGACAAATTGGACAACATTAGACAATGCTTATTCACTATTATAAAGAAGGAAACATGTCCTCTTTGGTATAAGGGACAGTTGTTGTATTACCTGAAGTTGCCATATCAGGTATAACAAGGAAGTAGTTACTAAGATTCAGTATGGCCACTTTTGCCCCTACTAATGCGGCAGCCGTGCACCATTGAATTCGGTAATACCTCCAAGTCCAGGAGTGAAATGGCCTAAGCATAGGCCCAATCGAATGAGGTTTGTGTGTCAAAGAGGAGATGTGAATTCCGGGATCCACACAGCTAGCTAGCATCAGGTCCAGCCGGATAAGCTTACTTACCTGCAGATAAAAAGTGACTGTAAGATAGGATTGTAAACGAACCACATGTTAGTGTAAAACTGCCGATATGAAGTATTCTAGGTCTTGTGCATTCTGCCAAAGTAATTCATCTACACATGGTATATTGGAAGAAAGTCTGATATAGATGATGAACAACCGCTGTAGAAATTCATACGTCATTGACAACGGCTTTATTGTTGTTCCAAATATTATGGTTACTATTTACTTATAGAAAGAAAACAAAATGGACATGAAAACTATATTGATGTAACTTTGGTACCTGAAGAGAAAGCGAAAACTTAGCAGGACAGATTTAATTTCAAGAACAAAACCAATTCATTTAGATATCACATTCGCGTACTAGAGTATCATTCAATTGAATGATTATAAAAAATTAAATGAATTAGTTGAGCTCGTTAAATTATATCAGTCTTGCGACGATTTCGCTTCTTTTTGGGTTCCAAAGCCGCTCGTGTTAGAGGATTCCAAACTATGTAAACGGAATATTGAACCACCTTCTTGTTTTATATCATGTCTTTATGCCTTTATTTAGAGTTAGGTCAAAATGGTCTTTATGTCCATTTTGTTAGATCCATAAGGCGGGAACGTTGTTACAAAATATTGTTGATTATAACTGTTTGTATCAACAATTAAGTCGTTGTCAAAGAGTTATTGGTTTTGTAAACGGTTGTTCGTCATCTTCTATACTAGATTATCTTCCGATCTGCCATATGTACATGAACTTTGTCAGAATGCACAAATCTTGAATAACTCATATCGGCTATTTTATACTACCATGTGCTTCGTTCACAATTCTATCTTGCATTCACTTTTTATCTATAGGATGTATGTATGTATGTATGTATGTACGTATGTATGTATGTATGTATGTATGTATGTATGTATATATGTATGTACATTTGTATGTATGTATGTATGTATGTATGTATAAGTTTATCCGACTTCAGCTAATGGTACCTGGGTGGTCCTGGAAATCGTATACATTAATCTCATTCGACCTTGTGAAGGCATAGACCACTTCGCTCCTGGACTTGGAGATACTTCCGAATTGAATGCTGCACAACTGCCTTTTATAAAGGGGAAAGTGGCCATTATGAAGTATTTTTAACTACTTCTTTGTTATACCAGGGAGGACATGTTTCCTTTTCCATATAGGCGAATAAGAAATGTCAAATTTGACCATTATGTCAGGATTGAAATTAGGTTGGTTTAAGACTATGACTAACTTGCACAATAATTTTTTCTTTTGAAGGATCTTTAAGACTGTCAATTATTCTCTCCTGATTATAGCGTGTCACTGCCTGTTGCATCATGAAAAATTTGAAATCATTTTTTTAATGACGCTAGAGTTTCTTTAAGCTTAATTATTTCGTAGCATCTCCATCTAGTTCTACTTGTGTGTGGCCTTAAGAGAATCAGCAACTGCTCATGATGTCTTCTATCAAGAATCTAAAATGATCTGAATTACAACCATCAACAGCTGCAGATTTCCCGTTTGTAGTTTCTTCCATTACTGTTGTCCATATCAGTGTTGGGAAGTAACGTAACGCAAGTAACGCGTTACTTGTAACGCGTTACTTTTTAAGTAACGTTTCCTAGTAACGCGTTACATTTTTTACAAAGTAACTGTAACGGTAACGCGTTACAAATTTTTAAGTAACGTACCTAGTTTGCGTTACTTTTCTCGCGTTACATTTCGGATGAGTAACTACAATATTTGTATATATTTTTTCGGAAACAAATGTTTCTTTCCTGTAAGTGAATTTCTCAGAATAAAACAATCGAGCATGAACTACGTATGTCAGTGACCGACAGTCACAGACACACAGAGAAACAGATAAGTTCGTAAAGATGAGGACAGCCTTAGGAAAATTACGTGTACTGATTGCAAGCACCTGGAAGATTTTGTCGTAGATTTTGACAGCTCCAAATCAATACATTCAGTGAATGAACTAGGAGTGCAATAATACCGGTAGTCTATTTTACTTTGATTGGTGTTGTTTCTATAAAGATGGAGAACGAAAATATTTTATTATTCGAACATTTGAAAGAATACTTTTTTTCTTGAGATCTGAGGATGATGGGGACAGAATTTAAAAGTACAGTGTCTGACTGAAGTGCCCCGGCGGAAAATATTTATCAACAACTAGGTTGCCATAATTAACGATTTACAGTAAGGTGTTAATATGAATAAACTGAGTTCTGATGAGCAGGCCTACTTTATTACTAGAAAATAGTTTGCTGATGGTATGTAATATTGGAGTTCTTTCAGATCAGTTTTGCTTATCCTACAGTCCCGTTGATTTTAGAGTAGTAATGTTTCTCTATAATGTTTCTCTATATTCTTTATTTTTAATTTTACATAACAACATTGTTATTATTATATATTAGTTTAACAGAATAATAATAAGCAACCATTTTTTTCTAACGTATAGGGATGAGCACGAATCAAGCTAAAACTCGACTCGACTCGAATTTAAGTCGAGTTTTGAGTCAAGTCAAGGGTAATATCCTCGAGTTCCGAGCCGATGCAGTTTTTCGCGTCAAGTTTCGAGTCCAGTCGAGTTTGATAAATGGCTCGTTCGTTTTAAGTCGTCTTGAAATCATGACCTGATTACACTGGAAAACGAAAGCCATGAGAAATGTAAGCTAAACAGTAATATGGAATACTTTTAGTGTTGCTCACGAGAGGGGATACGGCTCGCATCTCATCTCGTCTCGATAGCAAGACCACAAGAGAATTTTTTATAACAATCTCAGCTTGGCTCGGCTCAACTGAGAAGATGGCTCGAGCCGGCTCACTTGGGGTGAACCATCGGCTCGAGCTGGCTTGGTAGGGATGAGCCATTTGCTCGGTTCGGCTCAACTGAGCTGAGGGCTCTAGCCGAATCGGGTGGGTGAGCTGTTGGCTCGCCTCACTTCTCGGTTCGGGTCGATAGTGAATGAGCTCTGATCCGAGCTGCTCGAGTCGTTGACAATTCTAAACCCGGGCCAAGCAGTTTTGAAGATATTTGGCCAGTGCCCTCTAACTTTTAACAGTGTTTGGCTCGAACCCGAATTCTCAATCTAGACCCTCAACCCAAATTTAGAAGCTCTTGAACAATGTCCTTGACTCCTAGACTTCACGACTACCGAGGTTGGCAATCAACTAGTTTTTTTTAGTATTCAAACACAAACCGCCTATCTTTCTTTTTATATACAGTGTTGTTATAATAATAATAATAATAATAATAATAATAATAATAATAATAATAATAATAATAATAATAATAATAATAATAATAATAATAATAATAATAATAATAGCGGTAGCAATAGTAGTACGGAAAATTGAAGTCATATTTTTTTTCACATTTTTAAAGTTTCGTACCTAAAAGTAACGCGTTAGTAACGCGTTACTTTCGAAGTAAAGTAACAGTTACTTTTGGGGGGCAAGTAACGCGTTACTAACGCGTTACATTTTAAGAGGAAGTAAAGTAACTTGTAACGCGTTACATTTTTACAAGTAACTTACCCAACACTGGTCCATATACAGCCATCTTTACTCCTTCCAAAATTGATTGCATCATTTGAAGCCGTCTAGTATTAATCTCAAAGTTTTTCAAGAACTGTGATTGAATAGTCGTCGCTTCAATGGCAGAATTAAATTCGATCGTTCCAAATAATTCGCGATTGATTTTTTTTGTGTGTGTTTCGGCACTTTCCATGTATAATTGAATTTTATATCCATATTATATAAGGTAAAAATAGCGGCTTACATAATTTATATACGTACTTAACGGAGATTTTACTTCCAATTCTTAGTCCACACCATTGCGTGTAGAAGGACTCTTTTTTCTACGTGTGGGTTTTAAAACACAAGTCAACAGAGACTCGGCAGTATACACTACAGTCGAATTGAATTTCTTGGGCATTGAGATATCACTCTAGGAAGCCGCTCAGGCTACAAACTGGTTTCCAAAAAAGCCATGTAGAACTTCTGTTATCGTAACAGTATTTGGGAATGAGGATTATCTTGCTAACGTAGTGTCCGACGTAGAGTTTATCCCTCAGAAAATTTCGTGGGCATTATGCACGCTTCAATAAATATATCACTTGGAACTTCGCTCCAAAGGAATATATATTTTTTTTTTTTTTTGCGAATTGTGAAGGCTCCTAGAGTTGTTTATTTCTTGTAATCATCTGATACCGTAGTTGCCTTCAAGGATACCATCTGCTGTGTTACTATGTTAGTAGCGAACACAGGACTGACTATACCGTAAATATTTTCCACCTAACCGTCAAAGAGAAGATCTCAAAAGAACAAAATCGATTCTTTATTTGTCTCATCGATCCTCATCACGGGTCTCACGTCCAAAGTAAGGCTGTTTCGGAGGTTAGAACATAATGAATCCCATAAAAAGTTTTACAGAACCCAATCGGGAAAATTTATTAATGACAGACCGGAACCTAGTAAAAACTACAAAACTCGGTATTCAAGCTCTAGTGAGCTGCAAAGACGATAACTAAAAGCATATTTGCTAGCTTCGAGAGTTGACACACATGAGACTTTGTATAGTAATAAATCCGTAGAACACAACTCTTTGGATGAAACAGTTCCTATCAGGCTAACGAAGAAGAAAAAGGTGAGAACATTATAACTGCTAAATAGATTTCTTCAGCAGGAAGCACTGTCAAATAGTATTATAGTTGCATATCGTAGAGAAGTATAGCTATTGCTTAATTATCATTGATGAATTAATACTCAAGTTTTATTACATTTGGTATCACAATTTTTTCAACCACAAGGGCCCACATAAAACAAACAGTTGTACGTTCCCAAAACTATTCGTCTGTGATACCATCGTGTTATTAAAGGGAGAAGTAAATCCACGGTTTTTTAAGTGGTACGCCTTATATATAAGGTGAGCTTTATAAGGTGAGTTAAGTAGCTCTAAGAGCACTACTGCTTCGTTTTAGGAACCTAGGAAAAAAACACAAGATCCTGCGGCCTCCGACTCGGTGTTAAATTGCTTTAGAAGCTGTAAAGCAAGAGGAAATTCGGAATACATGTCGATACCCACTGCTGACTTCTAAATTACGCAGGATTTTAAGAAAGAACTTACAAGCTGGCTAGCCTTACCGGACACCTCGGAAAAGTACCCTCGAATTATTGGAACGCCTGTTGCACCCTAAACCGTAATTAAAAATTGAAAACCTCCGTCGAATTTCAAAATTATTTCTATAATCACCGCATCACTTAGAGGTCGCTTTCATCTCTGATTAATATATCTTTTAAGAAAATGGAGAATACTATTACAAAGAAGTCGAGTGACTTTACTGATAATGTTCTCATTTTAAGGTGGTCTGACGTTGCAAGTGAAAATTTCAAAAAGCTTCACCAGCTCCGGGATGCCTGGCCTATGGCTAATGACCCATCAACTTTTTCATGATTTTAACGCGCTTTCTCATTTCTGGTTTTACGAAAACAATACATTAATAGCTCAACCTGATATACATTCTTTCTCAGTTTAAGACTTCTTGTTCCACATTTCTCTGGGTTTAAACTCTATTTCGAATTTGCTAGTCCTAAGGACAATATTAGCTCCTTACTTTTCCCATTTCAATCCATTACAGAATTACAGACGGACTAGTCTACCTATATCAAAAGGAGATGTTTGTAAATCACAATTCCACAATCGTTGTGGCGAAACTTTCAGAAGATGGATAGCTATCGAAAGGTTAGTTTGGGAAAAGGGAATCGCGAGACGCGAGTGAAGACTTGATTAAATCTTCCGAGTAAGACACCATTGACACCTAGAACATGAGTATATAGCATTAGAGGGGAAGAGGTTGTCAGAATTACGGAATGTGAAACGATATTCTTATCAAGACAATGCTACCGTTATATCACATTAATATTTCATTCAAGAATTTGAATATAAACAATTTATAGAGGCCTAGTAGAACATGTGTAGTACACAGACATCAGCAATAATATCAATTGACAGATTTTTTTTCTACTTAGCTTATTAGACTTTAGGGGACTATCAGATAAATCCCCCGATATAAATGTTCCAAGGCTCACTTCCCATATCTTGGAGCAGAGGCCTTAAATTACTCTCTTGGGAATAGTGTCGGAGAACTTAGTCTCGCAGGACACAGAAAGTAAAGGAGACTGAGAGAAACTTTCGATTAGCCGAAAAGTTTAACGCGTCTATAAAAATTTTCGAGGTGGCTTTTGCAACCTTGACTTACTTCATTAAAGTTTTATATTGATAACGCTCCGTATCTCTCTCACTAACCTTTAGGCTATAAAACTTTAAAATCTCACTGGTTCGCGCGGATCATCTTGCACTACACTCTGCCTTTTAGCACACTCTTATTAAACTTATTGGAGAAATTGAATTTCTCAATCTTCTCAACGTTTTCTCAATGGTGAGTAAATTTCTAGTTAGGTTACGCTCAGGAGCAGACAACTACAGAACTGTATTAGCTTTTCAACACCTTACATACGTGAGACGGAATGATCAACCACAAGAATTTCTATAATCATATTTATTAAAATCACCTCATCTCGCTGACGTGAATAGAGGTTGCGTGTCCTGTCCACCGACTCTAAGGTGTATTCTCAAGAGCAGAAAGCTACTCCAGAAATTTGTACCCGATTAATCGCCACATGTTGATGCTTACGAAGTGTACTCATCTCTAACACTGAACCAGACGGTCATCTTGATGTACTTTTAAATGAAGCCATAGAGAGAAACAAGGTATAAAATATGAAGGTGGTATATGAAGGCCACGAAATCTTCCGGGGTATTAACTCAACGTCAGACGCTATATTAGCAAGACTAATCCTTTATTCCTAAATACTGTTACGATAGGAAAAGATCTAGAGGACTTTTGTGGGAAACAGTTAGTCATCTGAGCGGCACGTTGGGTGATGCGTCCTTCCTAATGTGATAATTTCTCAATTCGCTAGAATATCAATTCGAATGCGGTGAATATTGCAGTCTTCAAATGATGAAAACAGTTTTCAAAGGAGCAAAAGATAGTTGTATATGGACAACAGTAATGCAAGAAACTACAAACGGGAAATCTGTAGATGTTGATGGGTCTGATACAGGTCTTTTAAGAATCTTGCTAGAAGACTTCATGAGCATTTGCTGTATCTCTTAAGAAACAAGCAGAACTGAAAGGAAATGTTACGAAATTATTAAATTTGAAGAAACTCTAGTCTTTAAAATTCTGCTTTCACTTTCTTCATGATGCAACAGGCTTAGACACGACCTAAGCTATACTCAGGAGTGAATAGTTCCAGGCTACATTAACCTTCAAAAAGAAAAAGGTATGTACAAGTCAGTCAAAATCTTAAACCAACCAAATATCAATCCTTACAAAATGGTCAAGATTAGACATTTCTTATTCGTCAATATGGAGAAATAACATATCCTCGCACCTACAAGCCACATTAAGTATAAGTAGGAAGTAGTTACAAAGCTCAATATGGCCACTTTTCCTCCTACTAACACGGCAGCTGCGCAGCATTTAATTCGGAAGTACCTACAAGTCCAAGAGAGAAAAGATCTAAGCATGAAATCAACGAATGATGTTAGTGCATACGAATTCCAGGGCCCACACAGGTACCATCAGCTCCAGCCGGATAAACTTACTTACCTGTAGATAAAGAGTCACAGCAAGATAGGATTGTGAACGAGTCACATCTTAGTATAAAAGAGCAGTTATGAAGTATTCAATGTTTTGTTAATTCTGACAAAAGTGTTCATGTACAAATGGCATATCGGAAGAAAATCTGGTATAGATGTTGACGAACATAAGCAGTAGTAAAACAATATGTCATTGAAAACGACTTAGTTGTTGATCCAATCAGTTCTTATCAGTAAAAATGAAGACTTTTTTTTTAACTTCCGCGCCTTATAGATTGAACTAAACGTACACGAAGATCATCTGGATATAACTCTGAATAAAGGTATGAAGACAAATTATAAAACATGAAGGTTGTTTAATATTCTGTTTAAATATTATGGAATCCTCTAACACGAACGTATTTGGTACCCGAAGAGAAAACGAAATATTAGCAGGACATATTTCATATAACGAGCTAACCCAATTCATTTAGATATCACATTCGCTTACTACAATTTCATTCACTGTATGTTTATAACATTTTTTTTTATTATTTGTGTATCTGTTAAGATGTTAAACACCAGATAATTGACTGCAATGATCCAGCCATCGGCATGGACACATAAAATTTTGTAACTACCGTTTAGTTTTCGTGTTTCCTACAAAGAAGATTAGTTTAAAACACTTAATAAAGAACGATTTTTGGATATTGCGTATAGGCAAATATTCCATGTACATTGTTATCCAAGACGGGATGGTAAGAATGAAAGCTGTGCTACACGCCGATCTCAGTTGGTTTCAACTTATTCCCCTAGATTTTATACGACATAAGGAAAATGAATGATTAATTCTCAGCACCTTGTTCCTTTGCGACTGTACCTAGCTGTTTTTCAGACAGAAGCCCACGAAGCTTAACAATTATCCGTAACAGTTATATTACGGTTATGATCTTAAACTTGTATAGGATACTGGCCTGAAACTCTAGTAGGAGATGCTTATGTAATTAGGTATGTGATTACCTTGTAGAACCTTTGAAACCAGCCTATGAACTAGGGTAGGTGGGGGCAAAGATCCGCAGTTTTCACGTTTTTTCTTTTCTCGATTTATGGTCTTTAATTTCGAAACTCGAAATGCCACAAATTGATACTTTATTTATTCAGCTACATTGAACATCAATTTTAGAACCTGCAAAGTTACTGTGTTTGAGTGGGAATTTGATTTTATGGACCCATGCAATTTCGGACCTTTGCCCCATTGCATGGGGTAAAAATCCGCAAGTGAATTATAATGCGGATTGTTTCCCCACACAGAAAAAACAAAATTGTTACAAAACTTTTTGGTATTTTTACTGTATTAAACTGTGTTATAGTTACCATAATACATAAAATAGTTTTATTCGTGTATTTTAAATTGACAAGTAGGTCTCGATACTTAAATAACATTAGAAATTGAACAAAAACTTTAGAACAGAAACAAATCACTCAGATCAGTCTTAAAACCTATCATATCTTTGAAACGAGTTGAAGTGCTTTCAATCGGTTTGGACAATTTCCTCACAACGTCGTCTTTATGAAAGAATGATTGTTCAACCGTTTCCTTGAATCGCATGGTGCGAGAAACCCTTTTATAGAAGACACCTATGTAGCCATCAACGTCAACTTCTATTATTTTAGCCACGTATAAACGGAATGATTTCGCTTTTCCATACACTTTGACCACAACAAAGTCACCGACTGCAAGCTCAGCTGGAATATTGTCGTTCTCAATTTCCGATTCACCACTGGATAGGGTTAGTGAAAATTCATAGTCGTCACTGCTCTCGTGAAGAGAAAATTGAGATTCTGATTCAGATGATGACAGTTCTTCACCAATTTTCTTTTTCGGATTACCAGTATTTTGAAAGAGTCTCTTTTTGGATTGTTTTGGTTTGTAGACATTTTTCTCTTGATCTACCTTCCTCTGTCGTAGTTCTTCAAGTCGTTCCTTGTGTGGTGTTGAAGTGAGAAGAGTCGATTTTAGACTTCTTCCTGTACGGTTTCTTTTAACACTTAGGCCTATTTTCGGAAGTGGAATAATATCATAGGGAGACACGGGTGACTGATCAGAATTAGAAGTTCCAGGCTCAAAGTGTTGCAGTGCAGCTCTGTTACTTGTTCTATCAACGGAAGATGGTCCAGGGATAGAATTACCGGGAGCAGTCACCTTATCGGAAGTTGAAGCCTCAAATGTTGCATTGTCCAGGGCAGACTTTTGTATGCTTCCATCAGAAGAAGCGGAAAGCAGAGTTGTAGGATGTTTCAAAGGAGCCGTGGAACGTATTCCATCTGAGGAGCTGGAAGAGACAGGATTAGGATTTCCTGGAATAGTTGCGTTGGTGGCTTCATTACCCATTGTTTCTGAAAGAGGAAGTTGAAAGTTTTCCAGCGATCTGTCTTCAAAACAGATTATTCCACGCAGGTCAGGATCTTCAAGATCAACCGTGTCAATTTCAATTTCTTGTTCTGTTACTGAAGCTGGTAAAAAGTCTTCATCAGTGAAAATATTGATATCCAGCGGATGAATTCCCGTTACTCGAAATCCATGAGTAGCTTTCTCTACTGTGGCTGTCTTCTCGAACGCTCGACTAAATATACCTGCTACATAATACTCCGTCAATACTTGACCAGGATTTGATGTGATCCAATTGTCGCACAAATCATCATAATAAGCTTTCAATGGTCTAAAGAAAGCACGGTCCAAAGGTTGGGTTCGGTGACTGCTATGAGGAGGAATACTAACCATGTGTATGTTGTTTTTCTTGGCCAAAGTAATAGCCTGGAGTGAAACATGCGATATATGATTATCTAAAATAAGCAAAACTGGGCTTTCTGCAGAAGGTTGAGTGTGTTTTTTGAAATGATCTAGATAAACTAAAAATGTCTCCACATTCATGTAACCAGAGTCGGTCACAGCCATTGCAGAACCGATTGGCCCATCTTTCAGAAGAAGTGGATTGTTCCTTTTTCGTGAAAATATGAAAAAAGGTGGAACATAATGTCCTGTAGCACTCATCGCACAAGCAACTGTCACTGTTTTTCCTTTGTCAGCAGACACATTTTTTGACACTTCTCGTTTACCTTTTGGAGCAACATGTTTAGGTAATTTATTCGGGACGGTTTGGAAACCACTTTCGTCCATGTTATAGATACGATTTGGCGGGAAGTGATACTTCTCCTGAATTTGTACCAAATTTTGAAAATACTGAGTCATCTGTTGCCTGTTGAATCCCATTGTTCTAGCAACACTTGTCTTTCTCGGAGTCCGCAGAGAGAGATGATTCCTCTTCATAAACTCCCTTGTCCAGTCCCTGCCAGCTAACTTCGATTCCTTTGAGAAGGAATGTGTGATTCCATTTCTTTCTGCATATTCGTAAGCAAGGAACCGTAGAGACTTCAATGTAAGTCCATAAAAACGGGCATCTAAATCTTTAAGATGTTGCACTATTTCCTTTTCTTGCTCTGGGGTGAACACACGTTTGAAACGTCCAAGTGACTTAACTCCGTTACCAACTTTTAATCTTTTACGAACTGTTGACTCATCAAATCCCAGAACTCTGCCGATTTCTCTTACAGACATACCATCTGCTTTCATTTGCTGCGCTTGTTGAAGAAGAGCATCGGTCAGCGGTCTTAAATCTTGTCTCTTTCTTTTGTAGTTCCTGCAACGAGAACGTGAAATTTGTATGAGAATTTCTAGCATTAGAAAATATTCTTTTTCAGAGATATTATAAACATTTGACAATAGTTCAGTGTATTCTCACGATTGCATGCGGTGTTGCCAAGAGACGATACGAGAAGAGACTTTGAGGCTGTCTCGTCTCGTCAAAACGCTGTATCGTCTCGTGTCTCGTCTCAAAAATAATTGGCCCGTCTCTTCTCGTTTTTGATCAAGATGAGACGAGACACGAAAAAGTCTCGTCTCGTGGCAATATTAAAGCATATATGATACCAGTCGAGACGAGAGTTTAAAGCTGTGTCGTCTCTTCTTATGAAAACACTGTCTCGTCTCGTTTTCGAGACGAGACAGGAGACGAAAAATGTCTCGTTTCCTGGCAACACTAATTACATATTACTGTTAGATCAAAATTTTATGGCTGAAAAGTAGGTCTACACTATGCTCTATTTTAGTTCAGTACTATAATTAATTCAGAAGGTATCAACATAAAAGGTCTAAATTTCCTTTTAGTTTCACACGATTCGACAAAGGAACAAACAGGAAAATTTTAAAAACATAATAGAGGTTGTATTCAATACATCGATATTCAAAACACAGGAAACTACCAAAATTTAAAACATTGACACTTCCAAAATTCAGCTAACGTCATGTTAGGTTAGACTTCCTTAGAAATAAGATTTTCGCTATATCGGTGTTTTGAGTGTCGCTCTCTTAATAGACACCCACTTAATGAAGTATATAAAGTCTGATATAGCCTATATGCAATTATAAAGTATGCCTAAGACAGAATTAATTTTTGAACAGAAGAAATTATTTAGTAATTCAATATGAATCCCCAACCACAAGCCAAATTTGGTATTGATTTAACTTAGTCCGTTAGTCTGTAGCCTCGAATATTAGTCTTCTTTTACACAGCACTTGCACAGCATAGTCACCGACATATGTATCGATATGGCCTATGTATATAGGTAGTAAGGTAGATTTTTCGAAGAATATATAACTTTTTATTTAAAAAACGTTCGAACGGGGTAAAGGTCCGCAGCGGATTTTTACCCCACTCTCTCCGCGGATTTTTACCCCATTTTGCCATTGTGGAAAACTCTGCTAATTCCCGCCAAACAACAATAGAGCTCGATGAACTGCCTCCATTAAAAAAATAATAAATCTTTAGGTATATCAAAAGAAACATAATAATACATAAATCTATAATAACACCGGCGTCAAAGAAGTACATTGTTTATTCTAAATTACATCAAACTATGCGAAAACGTAACTTACCTCATAGCTTTAAAGGTTTTAGTTGTAAAGCAACAAGACTTCGTATGTCACCTCTCCTTGATGATAACTCGTGATCTGAAAAGCAGTGGTGCCAGTTCAATTCTAAACTAACCTGCAAACGCCCTGCGGATCTTTGCCCTCCGCGGATCTTTGCCCCCAAATACCCTACTAAAGCTGGCGTACCAAAGCACTGTTTCGCGAAACAAAGGAGTTATACGGGCAGGTAGAACAGTTGTAGAACAGAGACATGAACAAAATTATCAACTGAAAGATTTTTTTTTTCTTTTTGTACTTGGATTAAATTTGGAGATTTTCAGTTAAGTGCACCTGAATAATATAAAACATCGTACGCACATGTTACTTCCCATATGAACCAGAAGCCCGGAATTTACCCCTTGGTATAGTGTCCGAGAACATGCTCTTCCTTCTTCTCAAATTAAGTAAAAGAGACAGCGATAAACTTTGATTAATCTAAAAGTTAAACTGCCTCTATAAGATATTTCGAGGTTTCTTTTCAACTTTGACCCACTTCATCAAGAAGTTATATTTATAACGCTACGTATCTCTCACATTAGTCTTTAGTAAATAGAATTTTAAATTATCTCTGGTACACATGGTATATCTTAAAGTACAGACTGCCATATCGCACACTCTTATGATGCTTATTGGTGAATGGGAATTTGTCAATCTTCTCAACGTTTACACACAGGTCAGCAATACGATTCTGAAATTCACTATATACTACACCGAAAGATTACTGGTTCGCCTAGTAACATTATTTGCCTAATGTTTGGTTGTTTTGTGATGACAAGTGATGGTAAGTAGTTAGCGAACACAGGAATGACAATACCATAAATATTTTCCACCTAACTGCCTAAGAGAAGATCTCAAAGGAACTTAAAATCGATTGTAGCTTCTTTATTTGTCTTATTAATTATATCTCTAGTCTCAAGCCCAATGTAAGACTAGCAGTCTGTAGTGCAAGATGAACCGTGCGAGCCACAGAGATTTTAAGTTTCTATAGCCTAAAGATTAGAGTGAGAGATACGTAGCGTTATCAATATAGCATCTTGATGAAGTGAGTCAGATTATAAACGACGTCTCGAAAATTTTTATAGACAAGTTTAATTTTCAAGCTAATCGAAAGTAAATTCAGTCTCTTTTACTTTCGTAGGGGCAGTGAGACTAATTTCTCGAACACTATTTCCAAGAGGGGAAATTCATGGCTTGAAGTCCAAGATGTGGGAAGTGAGCCTAGCAAGTTTTAAATCTTTAAAGTGTACTTAACTAAAAATCTCCTAATCTTAAAAAAAAAGAAATCTTTCAATTGATAATTTTGTTGATGTCTCTGCTCTAAACTTGTTTTACCAGGCCTTTGTATCTTCTTTGTATCGCGAATCAGTGCTTTACTACGCTAGCTTTAGTAATTGATCGCCAGGACTTGTCTCAAAAACGAACAGAAGCGGGCCTGGTTTTACAAGGTACGAAATAACCCAATTACCTAAGGATATCCTATTAGAGTTTAAGGCCAATAACCTGCATGTGTATCCTTTACAAGCTTACGACCATAAGCGTAATATAACTGTTAAGCAAAATTGTTAAGCTTGGTAAGTCAGAAAAACAGCTTGGTACAGCCGCAAAGGAACAAGGTGCTAAGCACATTGCATTGATTATCCTTATGTCGCTTATACCTAGGGCAATAAATTGAAACCAACTGGACTCGAGGTCTCTTAGAGCTTTCATTCTTACGACAAAGTCTTGGATAAAAATGTACAGTGGGGGACACTTCTAAATGGTAAACCTTAGCCGTAAATCTCCATATGGCTCTACTATTAAGAAGTGTCACCCGCTGTACATGGAGTGTTTGCATCTACGGAATATCCAAAAATCGTTCTTTATTAAGAGTGATAAACTTTGCTTCTTTGTAGGAGAGTCGAAAAGCAAACGGTACTTACACAATTTTAAGTGTCCTTGTAGATGGCAGAATGTTTGAATCAATCATCTGCTGTTGAACATCTTAACAAATATACAATCAGACAATAAACTAAAGATATCAACGTACAATTGAATTATACTGTAGTACTCGAATGTGATATCCAAATGAATTAGTTTAGCTCTTTAAATTAAATGTGTCTAGCAACGGTTTCGTTTTCTCTGCGGGTACCAAAGCCGTTCGTGTTAAAGGATTAGAAAATATGTAAAGAATAGAATAAACCACCTTTATGATTTATACCTTATCTTTATAGCTTCATTTAAAGTTACATCAAGATCGTCTTTATATCCGTTTTGCTTTTTCTATAAGGCGTGGACGTTATTACATTATAATAATCATAAATGATTGGATCAACAATTAAGTCGTTGTCAATGACACAATGGTTATCTACAGCTGTCGTTCGTCGTCATCTATATCAGATTATCTGCTTATCTGCCATTTGTACATGAACTCCTTCGGCAGAATGCACAAAACCTTGAATTATTCATATCGGCTCTTTTACACTAACATGTTGCCTGTTCACAATCCTATCTTGTTGTCACCTTTTTCTACAGGTAAGTAAGCTTATCCAGCTGGAGCTGATGGTAGCTGTGGGTCCTGGAATTCGCATATCCTCTTTTACACACCAACCTCTATCGATTTCGTACATGCTTAGACCATATCGCTCGTGGACTTTGAGGTACTTCCGAGTTGGTTGCTCCACAGCTTCCGTGTTAGTAGAGGAAAAAGTGGCCATATTGAAGTTTCGTAACTACTTTGTTGTTATACCTGATATGGCTTATACCAAAGAGGACATGTTTCCTTCTCCGTAAATTCGAATAAGATATGTCTTAATGTTGACCAATTTGTCAGGATTGAGATATGGTTGGTTGAAGACTCTAACTTGCACTATTCATTTTCTTTTTCAAGAATCTTGTAGGCTTCCAACTGTTTCTCCTGAGTATAGTTAAGATCGTGTCACAGCCTGTTCCATCATAAAAAAAGTGAAAGCAGTATTTTAATGGCGCCAGAGTTTCTTTTAATTTAATGATTTCATAGCATTTCCTTTCAGATCTGCTTGAATGTGACCATAAGAGAAGCAGCGACAGATCAAAAAGTCTTCTAGCAAGATTCTTAAAAGATTTGAATTCGGACATTAAACAGCTACAGATTTCCCGTTTGTAATTTCTTCCATTACTGCTGTCCATATACGACTACCTTTTGCTCCTTGTCTATCTCACAATCCACAATGGTCTTGGCGAAGCTTTCACAATATGAATAGCTATCCAAAGTTTGTTTGAGAAAAGCAAATCGAGACACGAGGGAAGACGATTAATTCTTTCGCATAATATAGAATTAACACAGAGTTAACACACCGAGAGCATGAGTATATACTATTAAAGGGGATAAGGATGTCAGAATTACGAAATGTGATACGATATTCTTATGAAGACAATGCTAGCGTAATATCAGATTACTTTTTTTATTAAAGAAGATGGTAATGGAGTATTTTCACCAAGAGTCTTCAGAAATGAATGACTTTTTCTGCTCTATGAAATGTATGGCACTTAGTTACTAATAAAAGCATACAGTGAGCTTATATGAAAAGATTGTTTGATCAGCTCATAGTTTGGTTGCCTTGCGATGAAAAGTGTTACTAAGTTGGTAGCGATTACATGACTGACTATACCGTAAATATTTTCCGCCTAATCTTGTATCTCAAATGAACTTAAAATTGATTCTTCTCTCATCGATTAGATCACCGGTCTCAGGACCAAAGTAAGGCCGTTTCGGAGGTTAGTATATAATGGTTTCCAGAGCAAGTTTTACAGGATACAATCGGAATTAATGATGGACCGGAACCTTGTGAATGCTACCTAGTGTATTCCATAGTGAGCATATTTGATGCTAAATAATGCATATTTGTCACCTTTGAGGGTTAACACAGTAGACTTTGTTTGAGTAATTTATCCGTAACAACGCAATTCTTTGGATTAAACAGTTTGTATCAGTTTAACGTAGATTTCTTCAGCAAGAAGCACTCTCAAATAGAATTGTAGTTGCATATAAACGGGAAGTATAGCTATTGCTTGATTATGATTGATAAATTAATACTTATGTTTTTTACATATGGTATAACTACCTTTTTCAATCCCAAGGGCCCACCTAAAAAAAATCCGCTGTAAGTTCCCAAATCTATACGTGTGCGATATCCTCGTCTAATTATAGGGAGAAGTAAATCCACGGTTTTTTAAATGGTACGCCATTGTATAATGTGAGTTAAGTAGCATTACTGCTTCGTTTTTAAGACCTACCTAAAGAAGACGGAGATCCTGCGGCCTCCGATTCGGTGTTGATTAATTTACTAGCTGTAAGCCATATTAACTAATACATGTCGATGTCCACTGCTGACTTCTAAATTTCACATCATTTCTTCGAAAGAAAACCCTCGGAAGATACATTTGAGTCGGTGGACAGAACAAGCAACCTTTATTCACTTCAGCGAGATAAGGTAGTGTTGAATTGAATAAATAAGATTACAGAAATTATGCTTGTTGATCATTCCGTCTATGATATGAAAGGTGTCGAATAGCTAATAGAGTTTGTGCATTAGTCTGCTCCTGATCGGAAAGTTACCACACATTTACTTACCGGTAAAAAAAAGTTCAGAAGATTGAGAAATACGAATCATCCAATATGTATAATAAGAGTGTGCGACTATGGCAGTCTGTAGTGAAAGATGAACCGGGCGAGCCAGAGAGATTTTACGTTCTGTAGCCCAAAAGTTAGAGACAGAGAGGTAGGTAGACTTATCAATATAGCTTCTTGATAAAATGAATTAAGACGGCAAAAATCACCTCGAAATTTTTTATAGACGCAAGTTTAACTTTCAGGCTGACCGAACACCTCGAAAGAAAACCCTCGAATTATTGGCACGCTTGTTGCTCCCTAAACCACTAATTAAAAATCGTATATCCCCGTCCATCCTCAAAATTATTTTTTTAATAAACGCATCACTTAGAGATCGCTTTCATCCCTGATTAATATCTTTTGAGAGCATGTAGAAACTATTACAATGAAGTCAAGTGACATCCCTGTTAACGTTCTCATTTTAAATAGATTTCTAACGTCGAAGAAGCATATTACAAAAATCTTCACCACCTCAGGGATGCCTGCCGTATCAGAGGAGTCCCATCAGCATGTTTCTCTTTTTAACGCGCTTTCTCTTTACTAGTTTTACCTTATAAGCTCAATGTGATAATTTTCTTTTCTCAGCTAAAGAATTCTTGTTGATCACGTCACTGGGTGTAAACTCAAATATTTCGAATTTGCAAGTCGTAAGGACAATATCTGCTTCCGTGCTTTCCCATTTCAATCCAACCGATGTCGTCGTTTGTTGAGCATTCAAAGTCATTCCAATCGTTCTAATGCAAGTATCATGGCGGATCTCGACATGTACTGCTATTATCTCAGTAGGGACAAAGGGACTAGATCGCAGAGGGGACCAGAAACTTCATTTGTAGGCTATCAATTTGATTCTTCCGTTTCTCACGCATTGGTCATCTTTTGGATGCAAAATTTGCACATCACTATACTCAGCAGATGGAAGCCTTGCAGGCAACTACGGTATCAGATGATTACAAGAAATTAATAACTGAAGGAAACCACTATTCGCAGAAAAAGAGCCCTTCTGGAGCGAATTTCCAAATGATATGATTATCGAACAGTGCTTAATGAGTCCACGAAATTTTGTGGGGGATTAACTCAACGTCAGACACTACGCTAGCTACATTAATCCTATTCCTATATACTGTTACGATAACTGAAGTTCTACAATGTTTTTGTGGGAAACATTTTGTCATGTGTTGCACGTAGAGCTAATGCCACCTTCCATATATGATGATATCTGAATAAACAAAATGTCAATTCGACTGCGGTGAATGACATATTGGTTTTCTGCAGGTTTTCTTCGTCCACATCTGTATCAGATATTCATCCCATCTGCCATTTGTACATGAGATCTCGGGTAAGATACACAAAACATTGAATACTTCATATCGGCTCTTTTATACTAACATGTGGCTCGTTCACAATCCTATCTTGCAGTCACTTTTTATCTACAGGTAAGTAAGTTTATCCGGCCGGAGCTGATAGTAACTGTGTGGGTCCTGGAATTCGTATACATTAACTTCATTCGATTGGGTTCATGATTATACGTTTTCGCCATTCTGGATTTTCACTTGTTTTGTCTTAGCGTACAGGATACCCCAAAGTTCTTCTATACCATTTTCTGAACTAATGTATCTAATCGTGCTTTGAAATTACTTTGCGGAAACTTCTTGAGGGCGGAAAACTTTAGACAGTTCAGAAATTTCTTCAGCTGCACAACTTTAAAGTATAATGTCTGATGTAGTAAAGTAATAACAGTTGTGCTTTGTCAACTTTTGTTACACTTATATATTGTATGCAAAGGAGTAGAATATATAGTACTGGTACTTGAGTTGAATTCTTAAGGATATCCAGAATGACTAAACAGCTTATATCAAGAGGACGTGTGAGTATCTCACCATTTCCCAATCGTAATGGCGTAGCTTTCACAAAATCAATAGCTATCCAAATGTTGTTTGAGAAACTGATATCGACAAGCAAGACGCGAATGTAGACTTGATTAAATCTTCCGTTTAAGAACGAATCGACACACCAAGAATATGAGTATATAGCATTAAGGAGTAAGGATGTCAAAAATACGAAGTGTGATACGATATTCTTATCAAGACAATGATACCGTGATATCAGATTACTTTTTCATTCAAGAACTTGAATATGGAGAATTTTCATCGAGACTTCTGAATTGAATGACTTTTTCTGCTTTATGTAATGTGCGGCACATAGCTGATAACCCAGCATACATTAAAAGCATAACCAAGCTTTTACTTTATTTGGGCAGCAAGACGAGCAGATTCTCAGACACTATACCCAAGGGAGGAAATTCAGGGCTTCTGGTCCAAGATGTGGGAAGTGATCCTCGTAAGTTACTGATCTTTCGGTGTACTTAACCCATTTGGTGCAATACTTTTTCTTGTGCTATTTCTGATTGAGTGCTACATATTTTCTCATACATAGGACACATATAGAAAAGAAAAATAGATTTTGATTGTATGTACCGGGGTACGAATTGTACAGCCTATAGGATATTGTCCCTTTGGGTTGACAATACTACAAACTAAAAACAATTATATTTATTTTTTCCTAAGCTTTATTTAACAACGTTTGCAAGATTACATACCCTTACAAGGTGTCTTAGCAAATTTACATCTCACTTTTACACTAACGATGGTAATTATCAAGCACGGAACAGCACTCAAGCCAACCTGGCATTCCTGACATTATGTTATCGGCTTTTTTTGACATCCTTGACATATTTGCTTTCTCATTTCGTATTGGGGTATGTTTGCTATGTTTCCGTGCTTCAGAACACTTTTTGTACAATCCCTGAAGCCGCGGACGAAAAGTTGTCGATGCTAGAAGTGGGGGGCAACGTGAACTTGGCCCCCCAAAAGTTTTTTGCTTGTAGCTCCTACACTAATTAAGCACTAACGTTAGGGGTTGGTGCAATAAGAAGCACTAACGATACACTACGATTGACACTAATTTTATCGTTAGTGCTCAAAGTGGGGGGGCCAGGTTCACAGACGTCTTTTAGTACAATCCCTGAAGCCGCGGACGAAAATTTGTCGATGCAGACTGTGAGAGCACTGCCATTGTAACACTTCTGTGAAATTCTAGAAGATCCAAATTACGTAAGTGCCAGAACCGATAAAGTTTCCATCTAGCAACTAAGGCAGTTTCCACAACATTTGTAATTAAGTTCCAATGCCACTTATTGCCCCTGATCTTGATTGGGTATAAGCTCATCAATTTGTAAATAAATCTACGCCAGTCTTGAATTTGTTATATGAAGCAATACATGAATGACTTTGATGTTTTCTTTACGCCCTTTGTTATTTCATGTTACTGTTTCCACACAATCAATGGAATCACTATTCGTTACAACAGTCCAATCAGTTATGATTATTATTTTGTAATAACGTCCACGCTTTTTAGAAAAAAAAAATGACATGAAAACGATATTCATGTAAATTTAATGGAGGTATAAAGACAAGGTTTAAAATATGCTTAACAAAATTTATATACGTATTTAACACAGATTTTATTTAAATTTTTAGCCCACAACATTGCGTGTAGAAGGACTCTTCCCTTTACGTGTGGGTTTTATAACATAAGTCAACAGAGACTGCAATATTCACCACAGTCGAATTGATATTTTTCCGCAATGAGGTATTATCACACAAGGAAAGTAACATTAGCTCAATCAGCCGCTCAGATGACAACGGTTTCCCACAAAATTCCTGTAGAACTTCTGTTATCGTAACAGTCTCTTCGAATGAAGGATTAATCTTGCTAACAAAGTGTGTGACATTGAGTTAATCCACCAGAAAATTTCGTGCCTTCATTAAGCTGTTCGATATTCATATCACTTGGATTTTCGTTCCAGAAAAAATCTTTTTCTGCGAATTTTGATTGTTCCTTGAAATGTTAATTTCTTGTAATCCTCTGATACCGTTTTTGCCTCCAAGTCTTCCATCTGCTTAGTACAGTGATATTCAAATCTTGCATTGAAAAGATGACCAGTTGCGTGAGAAAAGAGAAGCATTAATTTAATTGCCAACAAATTAAGTTTCTAGTCCCATTTTCGATCCAGTCCCTTAGGAATAATAGCAATACGATTCTGACCTTCTCAATATACTGCAGCCAAAATTTACCGCTTCGGTATAGGTCATCGTATTAATTTTGAGATTTCCACGACATTGTTTTTTTCATATAGGTTCATTTCCTTGCAAATGTTGCATATTGTCTTCCTCATCCAGACATTGTCGAATAAGATCGCAGATCCTAGATTTTGTTATCTTCTCAGAGGGTTGTAAATGCATTCATAACCAGATGTAATGATCGCCGAGCAAAGTCTAGAATCGACTTTTCAATGTTCTTGAGTAGGCATGGCGTTCAGCATTTTCACTAAATTTGTCTTAGCGAACATATTACCCCAAAGATTTTCTATACCAATTCCTGACATAATGACTCCAATCGTGGCTAGAAATTCCTTAAGTGTAATGCTCCTAAGGGCGGTAAAACTTTGGACAGTTCTAAAATTTCTTCAGTTGCAGGTACGATTTGAACACCTTTCCAACATGAAAGCTGATCTATTGTCATAACGTGTTCTTTGTCTGCTTTTCTTCTTTGTTCTTTGTTCTTTGTGTCTCGAGATGGCACAATCCAAGATCTGCGATCTTATTCAAAAATGTCTGGATGAGGAAATCAATATGCAACATTTACAAGAAAATGAAGCTGCATGAAAAAAAAAAAAAACGATATCGAGGAATTATCAAAATTAAGACGATGACCTTTACCGAACTGGTAAATTTTGGTTCATATATAGAGGAGGTCAGAATTGTACTGCTAATCATTCAAAGGGACTAGATCGAACAAAGGACTAGAAACTTTATTTGTAGGCAATTTAATATTTCTTTCGTTTTCTCACGCAGCTGGTCATGTTTTCTATGCAAAATTTGCACATCACTATACTAAGCAGATTGAATCCTTGGAGGCAATTACGTTATCAGATGATTACAGAATATTAATAGCACAAAGACCTTTCACAATTCGCAGAAAAAGAGGCCTTCTAGGGCGTAGATAAAAGTTATATAATATCGTACAGTGCTTAATGAGTCCACAAAATCATCTTGGGGTTTACTCAACGTCAGACACTACGTTAGTAAGATTAATCCCATTTTCGCAAATACTGTTACGATAACAGAAGTTCTAAGGACCTTTATGGGAAAAGGTTTGTCATCTGAAGGGCACGTTGAGCTAACACCACCTTCCTTGTGTGATCATTACTCAATCCACAGGAATGTCAATTCGACTGCGGCGAATACTACAGAGTCGCTGTGGTTTTCTGTTTTAAAACCCACACGTAGAAGATGGTGTCCTTCTAGACGCAATGGTGTGGACTAAAGATGACTAGTCATACCTGCGTTAAGTACATATATAAATTATGTTATGCGCTTTTTTCATCTAATATTTTACGGATATAAATTACAATTAGACACGGATAGTCCCGAAAGACCAGAAAGAGCTTCGCGAAATATTTAAAACGATAGAATTTTATTCTGCCTTTGAAGCGACATCAATTCAATCATAGTTCCAAAGGTCCAAAGGTTATTTGAGACAAAAAAATCGACACGCGAGACGCGAGCGAAGATTTGATTAAATGTTCCGAGTAAGACAGTATTGACTCACCAAGAAAATGAGTATATAGCATTAGAGGGAAGAGGATGTCAGAATTACGAAATGTGATACGATATTCTTATCAAGACAATGCTACCATTAAATCAGAATACTTTTTCATTCATGAACTTGGATATAGAGAATTTTCATCAAGAGACCTGAAATGAACGACTTTTTCTGCTCAATGAAATGATTGCGCTTAGTTACTATTCAAAGCTCACAGTGAGCTTATATGAAAGATTATTTTTTAGCCCACAGTATAAATGCTTTGTGATGACCTGTTTTACAAAGCTAGTAGCGAACACAGGACTGACTATATCGTAAATATTTTCCTCCTAACCGTCTAAGAGAGGATCTCAAGAGAACTTAAAATCTCCGTCTCATCGATCCTGATCACCGGACACAGGCCCAAAGTAAGGCTCTTTCAGAGGTTAGAATAAAATGAGTTCCATAGAAAGTTTTACAGAATACGATCGGGAAAATATTGTTAATGAAGACCGGAACCTAGTGAATCCTACACAACTCTGTATGTAAGCCTTAGTGAGCTGCAAGGACGCTAATTAAATGCATATTTTAAAGCTTCGAGTGTAACACACAGGTGACATTGTTTAAGTAAATTATCCGTAAGAATCTTTTGGATTAAACAGTTTGGATCAGGCTAACGATCATGAAAAAAGTGAGAGCGTTATAAGTGTTAAGTAGATTTCGTCACCTGGAAACACTAGTATTGTACTTGCTTATAATCGGAAATATAGCAATTGCTTGATTATCATTGATAAATTGTTACTTTTGTTTTTACATATGGTTTCACAACCATTTTCAATCCCAATGGCCCACGTAAAACAAACATCTATACGTTCACAAAGCTTTAGGTCTGTGATACCTAGTGATGTGAGGTGTAAAATTTTCCGCTATATTTTTCCCATAATTTTTTTTTAATTCTTGAAAAATATCAGTAATCAAGAAACAATTTCTCAGCAATCATCAAATTGGTTGGATTCATGTACAGAAATGTTAAATGAAAGATCGTTTATAGAATCTGAAAATTTTCATATCTCAGACAATTTTCAGTACTATGTAGGAACAAGTTAAACAATTTATCATGTATGGAAATACTTTCTGTCTTATATGGAAAAATAGAACTTTTTATGATTCGGAAAATTTTCATAATTTGAAGCAAAAGGTAAGACAGCTTTTAGTAAATCGGAAACTTTTGTTGCTCTTTAGAAACAAGTGAAATTAATTTTACTTTACAGGAATTCAATTTTCTGGCTGAATGTGCAATTAAAATTTTCCACCTAATATCAAAAATTGTACGGCTTATGAAATGTTTCATCCACTTGTTTCTACACTGTGATGAAAATTTTCCGATTCTTTAAAATTCCTTACATTTGTTTCTATGGAGCATTAGAACTTTCCGATACACAAAAAGTTGTTTTACTTTTTCCTTCAAAATAATGAAAAGTTTTAGACTCAAAAATTTCTTCAATTTTTCCATACAACACACAAAATATTTCGATTTATAAAACAGTTTCACTTGTTCTTACATAGTACTGAAAATTGTGTAAGCCATGATAATATTCAGATTCTTTAAACGATCTTTCACTTTCTAACATTTTTATACATGATTTCATCAATTTTACGAATACTGAGGATCTCTTACTTGATCACTGATATTTGTTAAGAGCGGAAAATTTTCCGAACAATATAGAAAAAAAATTTCAACCTAACATCACGGCTAAACAACGATGTAGGAATGTGGAGTATGTTTTTATGACTCGGAGAATTTTCATCGCTGTACAGGACATATAATTCTACGATTCATGAAAAATAGTTTCACATGTTCCTACATAGCACTTAAAGTTGTCTGGACTAAGAAAATTTTCAGATTCATTAAACGATCTATCTTTCTAACATTTCTATACATTATTTCAATAAATTTTATGAATACTGAGGAATTGTTACTTGATCACTGATATTTGTTAACGGAAAATTTTCCTGAAAAGTAGAGAAGATAATTTTCCAACTCACAACACGGCTATACAACAATGTAGAAATAACTGGAGTTTGTTTTTTTGAATCGGAATATTTTCCGGAAAATTTTCATCACGGGTGATACCTTCGTCTTATTAAAGGGAGAAGTAAATCCACGGTTTTTCAAATGCTACGCCATTGTATAATGTGATTTAAGTACCTCTAAAAGAACTACTCTTTCGTTTTTAAGAGCTTGGTATACAACACAAAACCCTGCGGCCTCCGATTTGGTTTGAATGCCTTTGCTAGCTGCAAGCCAATAGGAATTTAGGAATACATGCCGATGTCCACCGCTGACTTCTAGATTTCACAGCATTTTAAGAAGGAACGTCGAAGCCGTTTAGCCTTACCGGACACCTCGAAGGAGAACTCTCGAATTATTGGCACGCCTGTGGCCCCCTAAACCACTAATTAAAAATCGAACACCCCCGTCCATCCTGAAAATTATTTCTTTAGTCACCGCATCACTTAGAGATCGCTTCCTTTGATGATTAATATATCTTTTGAGACAATATAATATACTATTAGAATGAATTCAATTGACATCCACGTTAATGTTCTTAATGTTATCATTTTAAGGTGATTTGTGACGTTGCAGATGCATATTACAAAAGGCTTCACCAGCTCACGGATGCGAGTCATATCGCTAGTGACACATGAACTTGTCAATCATTTTAACTCAATTTCTTTTTACTAAGTTTACGAAAACAATAATTTACGAGCTCACCGTGCTATTACTTTTTTCTCAGCTAATGATTTCTTGTTTCGCAAGTCACTGGGTTTCACATGTCACTCTAATATTTCGAATTTGCAAGTCCTAAGGACTGTATGAGCAGCCGTGCTTTTCCCATTTCAATCCACCCGCACTCGTCCGTTGTACTGCACGCAAACTGATTCCACTCATTCTAATGCAAGCATCATGGGTGTTTCGACATCTACTGTTACTAACTTTTTATCTAAATGCATCCTGATATCAACAATACGTAATAACATTATTGCTGCAGAAAGCCACACCTGCAGCCTTCAAGATAAATCTTAAATTTTTTGCCATATCAAAGTAATGCTTCAACAGATTTTAGTCTACTACAGCTTATGAGTTGTAATTGAAAAATCCTAATCTCACTACCCTTCTTATCAAATATCACTATGTCTGGTTTGTTTTAGCATTATAGTTGCATATCGACGAGACGTATAGCTATTGCTTAATTATCATTGATAAATTAATACTCAAGTTTTATTACATTTGGTATCACAATTTTTTCAACCACAAGGGCCCACATAAAACAAACAGTTGTACGTTCCCAAAACTATACGTCTGTGATACAATCGTGTTGTTAAAGGAAGAAGTAAATCCACGGTTTTTTAAGTGGTACGCCTCTCTATAAGGTGAGTTAAGTAGCTCTAAAAGCACTACTGCTTCGTTTTAGGAATCTAGGAAAAAAACACAAGATCTTGCGGGCTCCGACTCGGTGTTAAATTGCTTTAGAAGCTGTAAAGCAAGAGGAAATTCGGAATACATGTCGATACCCACTGCTGACTTCTAAATTACGCAGGATTTTAAGAAAAAACTTACAAGCTGGTTAGCCTTTCCGGACACCTCGGAAAAGAACCCTCGATTTATTGGAACGCATGTTGCACCCTAAACCGTAATTAAAAATTGAAAACCTCCGTCCAATTTCTAAATTATTTCTATAATCACCGCATCACTTAGAGGTCGCTTTCATCCCTGATTAATATATCTTTTTAGAAAATGGAGAATACTATTACAAAGATGTCAAGTGACTTTACTGATAACGTTCTCATTTTAAGGTGGTCTGACGTTGCAAGTGACAATTTCAAAAACCTTCACCAGCTCCGGGATGCCTGGCTTATGGCTAATGACCCATCAACTTTTACATGATTTTAACGGGCTTTCTCATTTCTAGTTTTACGAAAACAATACATTAATAGCTCAACCTGATATACATTCTTTCTCAGTTTAAGACTTCTTGTTCCACATTTCTCTGGGTTTAAACTCAGATATTTCGAATTTGCTAGTCCTAAGGACAATATGAGCTCCTTACTATTCCCATTTCAATCCATCCAATCTCGTCCGTTGTACTACTCACAAACTGATTAGATTCGTTCTAATGCATGTATCATGGCGGATCTCGACATGTATTGTTATTATATATTTATCTAACTGCATCCTGATATCTTCAATGACTAATAACATTATAGATAATCTTAAATCATTTGCCATATGAATGTAATATTTAACAGATTATAGTCTATTACACCGTCTATTACACGTTTTTCTCATGCATATTGATAATGTTACATATTGATTTTCTCGTCGAGGCATTGATGAATAAGATCCAAATCCTAGATTTTGTCATCTCTTCAGAGGGTTGTAAATGTCTTCATATCCAGATGTAAAGGTAGCCGAGCAAAGTCTAGAAATGGGTTCTTAATGATCATGAGTAGGCATGGCCATTCAGCATTTTCACTAATGTTGTCAGCGTACAGGATACCCCAATCTTCTTCTTTGCCATTTCCTCACATAATGTATCCAATCGTACCTAGAAATTACTGAAGTGGAAACCTCACATGGGCGGTACAACTTTGGACAGTTCAGAAATTTCTTCAGGTGCAAGTACGTTTTGAAGACCTTTCCAGCATAATGGCTGATCTAATGTGATTTGTCTACTTTTCTTGCACTTATTTCTACTTTCTTTTCTGTGTTCAGAAGAGTAGAATATATATAGAGTGTTGGTACATGATGTGAATTATGGAAGATATACTGAAGGACTACACTGCTCATATCAAAGGAGTTGTGTGTATGTCACAATTTTACACTCGTTGTAGCGAAGCTGTCACAAGATGAATAGCTATCCAAAGGTTGTTTTAAGAAAAGCAAATCGAGACGCGACACACGTGTGAAGACGATTAATTCATGTGAGAGACAGCATTGACACACCAAGAACATTAGTACATACCAGTAGAGAAGAAAAGGATGTCAGAATTACGAAATGTGATACATTCTTATCAAGACAATGCTACCGTGATATCAGCTTACTTTATCATTCAAAAACTTCGATAAGAAGAATTTTCATCAAGAGACTTCTGAAATGAATGACTTTTACTGCTCTATTAAATGTGTGGCACTTAGTTACTAATCAAAACATACAATGAGGTTTTACGAAAAGATAAAATGATTTGCCTAATGTTTGGTTGTTTTGTGATGACAAGTGTTGGTAAGTAGGTAGCGAACACAGGAATGATAATACCATAAATATTTTCCACCTAACTGCCTAAGAGATCTCAAAGGAACTTGAAATCGATTGTAACTTCTTTATTTGTCTCATTGATTATATCTCTAGTCTCACGCCCAATGTAAGGCTGTTTTGGAGGTTAGAATATAATGGGTTACATGGAAAGTCTTACAAAGGTATTAATGAATGACCGGAACCTACAGAATTTTGTATGTTGGCCCTAGTGAGCAGCAAGGACCCTAATTAAAGGCACATTTATAGCCTCGAGTGTTAACACACAGGAGACTTTGTTTAAAAAATATATGCGTAAACACCACTCTTTGGATCTATCAACTTCTATCAGGCTAACAATCAAGAAAAAGGTATAGTAAGTATAGTAATTGCTTGATTATCATGATAAATAAATACTTATGTTTTTTTTTATTTGGTATCACAATCTTCTTACATCCAAAGGGCCCATTTAAAACAAACCGCTGTACGTTCCCAAAGCTATACGTCGTTCATACCCTTGTCCTATTAAAGAGAGAAATAAATCCACGGTTTTTTAAATCGTACGCCAATGTATAATATGAGATAAGTAGCTCTAGAAGAGTAGTGCTTCATTTTTAAGACCCAGTTACACGATACTAGTTTCTGCGCCTCCGTTTCAAGGTTGAATTCCTTTACTAGCTGGAAGCCATTAGGAATTAAGGAATTCATGCCGATGTCCACTGCTCACTTCTAAATTTCACAGTCAGAAAAGCAGATTGGTACAATCACAAGGAAACAAGGAGCTTACAAGCTTTAGCTAAGGTGAGGTAGTTTTGAAATTAATAAATAAGATTACTGGAATTCTTTTTGTTGATAATTGTGATATTCGAAACGCTAAGACTGTTGGTGCACTAGGCTGCTACTGAAGGTTACCAGGAATTTTCTCACCGCTGAGAAAACGTTTATATGATTGAGAAATCCTAATCCTGCAATAAGCTTTATAAGAGTGAGATCGTTCAAAAAGAAAAAGAATACTATAAGTTAGCGTCTTCAACCAATCAGATCTCAACCTTTACAAAATTTTCAAGATTAGACATTTCTTATTCCCCTGTATGCAGAAGGAAACGTATCCTCTTTGGTATAAGCCACATTAGGAAGTAGTTCCAAATCATCAGTATCGCCACTTTTCCCCCTACTAACACGGCAGCTGTTAAACATCATTTCGGAGGTACTTACAAGTCCAGGAGCGAAATAATCTAGGCATGAACCCATTCGAATGAGGTTAGTGTATGCCATTTTCAGGACCCACACAGCTCATATCAGCTCCAGCCGGATAAGCTTACTTAGCTATAGATAAAAAAGAATGTAAGGTAAGATTGTGGACGAGTCACATTTTAGTGTAAGAGACAGGATATTAATTATTGAAGGTTTTGAGCATTCTGCCAAAGGAGTTTATATACAAATTCGAGATCGGAAGAAAGTCTGATATAGATGATGACGAACAACAGCTGTAGAAAACCATTCTCTTATTGACAAAGGCTTAATTGTTGATCCAATCAGTTATGTTTAATGTATTGTAATTACGTCCCCACCTTATAGACCTAAGAAAAATGGACATGAATACGATCTTGATGTAAATTTAAATGAAGTATAATGACAAGGCATATAACATGGTGGCGGTTTATTATTCTGTTTACATATTTTGGAATCCTTTAACATGAGCGGCATTGGTACCCGATGAGAAAACGAAACTGTAGCAGAAAACATTTAATTTGATGAGTTTAACCAACTCATTTAGATATAACATTCACGTACTACAGTATTATTCAAATTACGTTTAAAACAATTGTTTATTTTTTATTGTTGTTCTGTTAAGTTGTTAAACAACAGTTTACTGCCTAAAAGGATTCTGCCATCTGCAAGGACATTTAAAATTGTGTAACTACCGTTTAGTTCTCAATTCTCCTACTAAGAATCATAGTTTAACATTCTTAATAAAGAGCAATGTTTGAATATTCTGGACATACGAACATTCCATGTACATTTTTATCCAAGACGGGGTCGTGAGAATGAAAGCTCTACTACACGTCGATCCCAGTTGGTTTCAAATTATTGTCCTAGGTTTTTATACGA